>NC_138983.1:137313522-137836022 GCF_964341445.2 Mesoplodon mirus | reverse complement strand
GGTAAGGCAGCTTTCTTCTTTGCTTTTTTTCATAGCTCATCTTGTCTAATCTTGTTCTGGGATCCTCTGATTCTCTATCTTCCCAGAAAGACAACCCAGATAAGTCATTTACACTGAGGATGGCTCCTGCATGCTGAGAGACAGCACCAGCTCCAAGATGGTATTAGTGAACATCTTTTACGGCCCCTGGTCTAGGTGCAGACATGGCCCAGATTCAGTGGGACTGAATCTTATACAGTTGTCAGGTTCTCTTTAAAAAGAAGAACATGAGATTACACATATAAAAATAAGTATGGAGGTAATCTTTAAAGATTGTGAATCACTATATTGTACACCTATAACTTACAGGATATTGTACAGCAACTATAGTTCAATTAAAAAAAGAAAAGAAATTTAACATTAAAAATAGTAACTATGGATGTATTTATTTAAAATGAGAAATTGCAAGTTGTAAATATTTTAAAGCTAAAAAATACCCATAGATATCAGAAAATCTAGAAAAAATAATGTATTGATATTAACTCTCTTCCAATACATTTCAGTAATATTTTCCTACATTCTTAGCTATATATATTTATCAATTCTTCACATGATAATAATTTTATAATACTTTCTATAGAAAAAGATGAAAGATAATCCAATGTGTCCTCTAGCATGGCTGATTTTTTTAATTGGTAGTTCAGAACAGTTTATTTTGGCTTCTCAAATCATGATCATTAATGTCATAAGAATTCTTAAGATTTGGGCCAAATCTGGAAGCACATCTATCAGATTTCTTTCATTTGTGTGCTGTGATATTTGGAAGAATTTCCCACAGTCTACTCTGTAGCTTCTTACCAGTGGGGGAGAAACCAGTGTTTCTCCCCAACTCCCCACATATTCCCAAGCCAGACCCTGAGGACACACTCACATAGCAGTGTGACATTGGGTAGCTGGGTGTCGCTGGCAGTCAGAGCACTCTGGGAGCCATCTCTGCATCAGAACAGCTAGCAAGGATCTCATGTGCATGTAAGTGACAGGGAACTGTGAAAAGTACATCTGACTAAACCCAAACTAGATGTATCCCCAACTCAAATTCCTCTGAGGTGGAGTCCCAAAACGCTTATGGCCATTCAAATGGCACCTGACACAGGGAAAGTATGAGGAATGTTATGTCAGATTAGAAGCAATAAGAGTCCTGATTACTTACAGCTAAACTGTCTTACTTTTCTATAGTTTACAAAATATATTTGACTAGATGACTATTTTCTTCCCCCAGGGCCCTGTTTCTGTTATCTATTGCTATAGAACAGACTATCTCAAGACATAGTGGGTTGAGCCCTTCTTAGATGTTCCAATCCCAAAGGAGCATAGATGAATGCAGCCACACGGATGACCCTGCCATCGCCTTGGGGAGCGCAGGTGAGTTATCCCTGCTGAGCTTTAAATTAATTGCAAAGTCATGAGTAAGTAAGTAGTTGTTGTTGTAAAGCCACTAAGATTTGGGAAGGTTTTCTGTTCAGTAATAAATAATTAAAGCAGTAAGAGACAACTAAATGCACCCAGGAGTGTGACACTGTGGTAGACACGTGGCTTGGCTCTGAGGTGATGTGGCAGCAAAGGCAAAGGGGGGCATTCATAGGGGCCAGAAGAGCAGGGAGGTTAGTGGGTACATCACAAACTTAGACAAGACAGTTCCAGGCAAAATGCTGCCAATGCCAATTGGCTCCTTCCCACAGAGTATGTTAAGGTGCTGCCGAAGAAGAGCTGACCTGTGTCCGAACAGAATTTGGAGGAAATACAGGGACCCCCGGATAGTGTCTGGGGGGTAAAGCATCTCAAAGTAAGGGCCTTAGAGAAAAGAGCAAATCAAGGCAGTGACTGGAGGACCCTTTGCTGCAGTCCCTGGAAGATTTAAGGCGATGCCCCCTAGACTCTGAGCAAGACAGAAGGACTCCTAGAACCACGCTCTTCCACAGCAGCATTGCGTTCCCAACATGGAAAGAGGTCCATCCCAGAAGGAAGTGTGCTGGGGTATGGTGTGTGGAATAAACCCCATAAGATTGGTAGATAACACGTTATATTTAAAGAGCTTGGTCCTGATGAGAGAACTGCCAGGTTGGATAAAGGACTAGAGAAGTTCCAAGTGAAAAAGGTAGTGAAGCTCCCACGTTCCTGAAGCAAGCAGGCTTCAGTCATTCAGCAGCAAGCCTGGGCTACATCTTGTGAAAAAGGAAGAATGAGTCAGAGGGCAAAGCCAGGAGTCCAGACGGTAGAACCAAAAGCAGTGGATCCAGAAACCCTCAGAGGCAGAACTTGACCCCAATCAAAGAAAAGTCTTTGCCCCCAGGAAGGGTGAATGGGCAGCAAATGCCTCTCTGGATTTCAGAATTGCTATGCACCGGTAACTGTTAGTGTGTCCTGTTCCTCTCCTTTTTGAATGGGAGTGTTTATTGCAATTATCCTGTTCTTGTATTCTCATTATATCACAACTATCTGTTGAACATGGAGGAACTTGTATTTTCAGATCACGGGTCTTTAGCTTGAGAGGTGCCCAACCCACAGAGCCTCACAAACATCTCTACCCATCACAGATCATGAGATACTAGACTTGAACTTGATGCCACAGTGGATGAAAGGTTGGGCGTCTTGGGAGTGGTGAATATATTTTCCATATAAGAGAAATGTGAATTGCTGCAGAGAGAAGGCAGACAGTGCCGGATTGTCTGAAACGAGGCCCTGACAATCTTCCTGCCCTGTACGTACATGCTGCTCTTTTCTACCTGAAGAAGAGTCTGTATTCCCTCTGCTTGAATCAGTGATATTTTTTGACCAATAATAGTATGAGGCCCAGGTTCCTGCTTTTGCTCTTCTGGAAGCCAGCTGCCATGTAAGGAGGTTCAGGTATTGAACGATGAGAGATCTCGTGGAAAGAGACTACATGCAGGAGAAGTGAGAGCCCCAGACATGCTAGGGGAGCCGTCCTGTATGTTTCAGACCCAGCTGACACGGAGCTGAAATCAGCTGCACAAGTGACTCCTGCTGACACCATGAGAAGTGGAAGAACCACCTGGCCAACCCACGGAAATATAGGAAATAAGATATATTTGTTTTAAGCCATCAAGTTTCTAGATAGTCTATTGTACAGCGAGACACAATGGAAATAGACCTCAAAGCTTCAATTTCATCAGCTTCATGGGAAATCCAACCATGGGGGAAGAGCCTGGGGCAGGAAGCAACGACTCTTGCATATGTCATATGATAAAGAACAAGTCGCCAAATGTGCTGGCTCTCTGTGCTGGTGATGCTCCACGGTCCAGCCCCTGACAGGCCATCCGCTACCTTTCTCTGCTCTGCTCTGTGTCAGGGGATGCTGATTCCACCAAGGTATCACTTTCTTTTTCGCAGGCTGCTTCCAGTTGTGTTTGGCAAATGCATCCCCAAGAAGGTGGCCCTTTTCTCCTGTTTCCTCCTCTGTGCTTCAGGCTGAGTCTTGACAGTGGCCAAGCCTTCCAAGCCACAGATTCTGGAAGGCAGACTCTCTTCCTTGGCTCCATCTCTCACTTGGCTTCAATTACAGCATCTCTGCTCCCTTTCCCTCTAGGTCTAGAGGTGGTAACAGCTACCCTTGATCATGAATCACTGGGAGCCTCAACATTCCTGCTGGATTTCCTGTACCTACCTACAAATTCTGTCCATCCCTGCTTCCTGACCCTGTCTTCCTTTGATCCAACTGGAATTCTGTCTTCTGCTACCCTGACTGATATACTCCCTTACGTGAATCTCCTCCTCCTGACTTCTAATCAGCAGAAAGAAAAATGAATATGGAAGATGAAGTCACAGATACTACATTTCAGTCTTAGGTTTATAATGTTGTAGCTCTCGGTGACCTAGAAACAATCAGTTGACTTATCTGAGTTGTACTTTCCTCAACCGAAACTGGAAATGATAATAACCTACTTTACACGTTTCTGTAAACCTGTAAATACTGGGGCGTCCAGTATTCACCAAGCCCTTAGTCCTGGATATGGAACGTATCAGGCACTATATTTAAAATACATCAGGGGGCTTCCCTGGTGGCGCAGTGGTTGGGAGTCCGCCTGCCGATGCAGGGGACACGGGTTCATGCCCCGGTCCGGGAGGATCCCACGTGCCGTGGAGCGGCTGGGCCCGTGAGCCGTGGTCGCTGAGCCTGCGCGTCCGGAGCCTGTGCTCCACGGCGGGAGAGGCCACAACAGTGAGAGGCCCGCATACCGCAAAAAAATAAATAAATAAATAAATAAATAAAATACATCAGGGCGCTGAGTTAGAGGTCTTCATCTCTTCCAGAATTCAGCAAGCACCAAGATATCAAAACCATAACAAGAGTTTAAAATAATGAAACATGAGACTTGAACTGATTTAGCCTGCCCACCATTATAGCAGGTATCCAGGGGTCCAGGGAATGGCATCAGGAGAGGATGTCAGACAGGCCTTCCTGGTGGTAGAGCTGGGATCAGACAGCAGGAGAAACACTGCTGTTCGCTGGGGGTCCCTATTGATGAACAAGCAGGTGGGTGCCTCTCAGAATGAAGAACTGGTGGCATTAAGAAGACTAACTAGGATACTGTGTTATCTAAAGATCTCTTTGTCATCAGAGGGCCTCTCCAGCTGTTTCTGTGCACTATGCATTATTTATGGCCCATCCAGGGCTGGCATCCTGCTATTTGTCTGCTTTCTGAGACGGGTAGCAGGAAAAGGGCTCATTGACTCAGCAAGTGTGAGCAAGGCTGAATGAGATGATGAGGGAGAAAGAGAAGTTGGAGAAGAACGCGGTTAGAAAGGAAAAGAGGAAAGCCAAAGAGGTGATGGTCAGCCATGGGTGACTGGAGATGCTCAACTTGACAGTGAGACAACCTGATGCCTTAGGAAACCACGTCCAGATTCCAGTGGATCTGGAAGAAGGCATGGCATGGGGCTCAGTTCCTTTAAGCCCTTGTCAATTCCTGACCAGTGAGATGCAATCTAGGAGGTCCATTTCTGGCAGGTTTCAGAGGATTACTCAGAGGTAGACCTGGGTGGCGAAGGTCAGGGAGCTAAGGGACCCATCTGAGAGCATCTCACGGTTGGCAGAGGAGGTGAGCTGGTGGGTGGCCCTGAGACCCTGAGGTGGAGAAGACAGAGTTGAGTGAGCCCGTGGGGCAATCCACATCCTCGTGCAGCCTGTCACCATGGGTGCCAAGGACGGCTCTTCCGTCTGGAATTGGATTTCAGGGCCCTGCTGGGGGCATGAGTCAGCAAAGCCATCTCCATCCCCACTTCCACTCCTTGCCGCCGACTCACCACCATGTTCTGGAGGCAAAGGAGTCTCAGGCTTGTCCTCCTTTCTGAACACCCACAGTGATGCTCTGATTACGGTCATCATCGTCATCAGACACTACTCCTTTGCCAAGTGTCCTTCATCCTGCCTTCTGTAGCAGGGAACCAGTATTAACTGCGCCTCCAGTAAATGGCGATTGCTCTGCTTGGTGTTTAAAATGTGTTATCTAAATTAAACCTCACAACAACCCTGTCAGATGATACAATCCCCATTTTCTAGAGGATATGACATGCTCAGAGAAATAAAGTAATTTATCCAAGGTCACACAACTCATCATAGGCAAAAAGTGGATTACAATCTGTTCCGAGGCTCTCCTAGAAATAGAGACCTACACCCTCCTTCTCTCCTTCACAATCGTGCCCTTGAAGCTGCATTCAACCTTGGAGGTCGTTAGTCATTTATAAGGTTCCATAATAATAAGAGCACTGCAGGAGCCTGGGGTCAACATGTTCAAGAAAAGTAAAATACACACCTTGGCACTGATACTTGACACATGGAGATAAGTTTAAATTACACACCTTGGCACTGGTACTTGACACATGGAGATAAGTTTAAATTAAATCCCAGGTTCCCCCTCACCCCCGGGGATGGCTGGAGGGTAAGCTGATCTTCCCTGGTCTCCAAACTCTGTCTGCAAAAACTTGATTAATTACTAATTTACAGGTTATTCTCAACTGAAGCACAAATCTTTATTCCATTTAGGAATTAATGATCCTACCATATGTCCTCAGAACTGGACATGCCTTGGTGATCAAAGACTAAGGCTTAGCACTCTTCTGGGGCTCTGGAAAGTTCCGATTTCTTATTTGTCCTCCTGATCTCGCTGGAGACATTCTGGAGTGGTTGAGGTCAGATGGGGCAGGGATTCCTACCGCTTCCCCACCCCACAAGCCTGCAGGACAATCTATACACAAGGCTTAACGTGTACCCGGCAGAGAAGGGCCCCTCTGTAGCCCTCTGTTCCCTTGGAACCCACCCCCCCCAACTCCACTGTACCTGGCACAGTCTCTATCCCTCCCCCCAGCCTCCTTGTGTCAAGAGGATCATAGGCTTGTATCTTAACAGGCACAAGTAAGTGATGTTGGCCTGGGGGGTTGATGCCCTGAAGGTTGTAAGTCAGAAACATCCCTGGGAAAAAAAAGTTCAGGTACCAAACGAGAGTTCAGAAAGAGGGAGGAACAACCCATGGTTCCTGAGCACTGATTCGGTGATGGGCTCTGTGATAACTGCTTTACATGCATTATTGATCCTTTCAACAACTCTCCAAAGCAGGTATCAATAATCCCCTCCCTGTACCCCAACTTACGAGTATGAAGTCATAAGTTATTTATCTCAGGCAAGACAGGAATTGGTGAAAATTTCCATTCAGATCTCTCTGATTCCAGTGCCCATGTTCTATTTCTGTTTGACTGCTATGCTGACAGCCTCCTTTTCATGACTGTGTTTTTTAATTCCCTGGGCGTGGCCCACTGTCTGCAACTTAGAAGATGCTTAGGAAATGGCCATAGAATGGATGATGCGTGAATGAACGACTACCCTAGATGCCTTTAGGACTGAGCCCCAGACTGGAAGAGAAGGAGGGTCTCAGTGCAACTCAGTTCTGAGTTGACCTTCGTTGTCCCTGGGAAAGGGCAGTACTGATGCAGGGAAAGGAGGGTCTCATGTGTCCCCCTCACTTCCACCTGGAATGACTCAGGCTTGGCTAAATTTACCAGCTTTTCCTCACCTATGCTCCCCACCTCGACCCACTGTCGGCTTTCTTGCCAGGAAGCCAGGGTGCTTGCAGGAGGCAGAGCTGTGTCCTCCTAAAGCTAAAGGTGTGGTCTTCCCAGACCCTATCCTGCAAAGTTGCAGGACCAGACCATTGGACCATTTCTCCTTCTCCAGCATTTGCATTTGAACAGGAAAAGCTTATCTCCTGGCTCCGTGCCAGTCTTGTGTCTTTTACTGGAATGCTGATAGTCTCACCTTTAAATTGAAAAATCTTCCTTCAGCCACTCTCTTTTTTTTCTTTTTTTAATACAAAATTTACGAACAAGAGGAATTCAGTCAGAAGATTTCTGGCGTAAAGCAATTGCTGTTTGTGTAGATGATGGGACACAACATAATGCAGGCAGAAAATTAGCCTATAATCACCACTTTCTTTTGCATCTGCTTTAGATGTATTTAAGCCCAAGAGACTCCCCCAGAGAGTGTGCCCCTGGGACTTGGTCCCTCCCCCTACTCATTACCTTTGGTTTTGTTGTCTCCGAGGAAGAAAATTAGGGCACCGTGGCTATTGAGATGCTGGTGTTCAGCCAGTGAGATGTTCACACAGCAAAATGACAGTCACTGCATGTGATTTGGGATGATTTAATGGCTTGAATTATCTCGCAGGTTTGTGGAGGAAATGCCAAGGCTGTCAGCACATTGTGGACATCTTTGCCTTGCCTGTCTACCAAGCCCTTCACTGCCAAGGGCAGAGGACAGACTCCACTTCCCTCGCCGCCCTTTTGTTGGAGCCAAAGGAAAGGGCCCCATGAGTGGAGGACCACCAGGCCTCTGAGGCTGAGATGTGGGATGAAACACTGCATCTCTGCTCCTCTGTTTGTCCCCCTCACTTTCAATAAAAAGCTCAAAGTGACCGCATGTAAGAGAACCACCCCGGAGAGCCGGGCACGTAGAACCCAGGAGCCTCATGGTTTTTACTGAAATCCTGTCTCTCTTTAAGAACTCAGTTTCCACGTTCAATATCTTTCCCTCTTTGTTCATCTTCCCTTTTACAAAAATTCAAACATAAACCCTAAGTGGAGCTGCTTCTTATCAACTTTGTAACCTAACCACAGACTAATGTGTCATTCTAGGGCCCTGTACCTCAGTTTTCACATTTATGAAATGGGAAGATAATATCTCCTCCTGAGAGTTCATAGAAGACAAATAAGAATGTACGAAACTGATGGGTGACCATAGAGCCTTCTAGAGACATGTTACTGTGGATAGCATGGAGCGGCTTGGTACTCAGGAATTTTTAACACACTCTGCTTTGTTGAAATCTGTTAGTGAAGGGAGCACCAAAAAACGTGTTTCTGACTCTAAGGTCAAGAGGGGGAAGCAAGGTCACTGTCCCTGTCTGAGCCTCAACCTTCCACCTCCAGTTTAAACACCACTGGATAATCCGGATAATCCCAGTGTCCTCCATGGGAAGGAAGTGCTCCAACAACTGGACGGAATTAAAACTGATACCAGTGTTTATTTGTATCTCTCTAAAAATGCCCAAAGAGATTGATTGATAACAGCAACCAGACTTCTTAAAATCTACCTTCCCCTGCTTGTGCTTCCTCTCTCATGCACACCACACAGCTCCCTTGAAACGTCTTTCTTTTCCAGCCCCGGGCTCAGCTTCCCCCAGCACATTGCTCCCATCCTGAATTGGACTGTTTTCACTCCTCCGCTGGGTCTGGGCTTTTTCCTTCTCTCCCCCAAGTCTATGCCTCATCGCCCCTACTCCAGCTCTGTCTCTGTCTACCCAGTGTCCCAAATTTGCATCACAAAAGCTTATCACAGGAGATTAGCTCCAGCAAAGGTAGACTTCTCTTTCGGAGGGTAAAAGGAAATGGGGAAAAAGAGATAGAGTGGACAGAAATAGCATCCTCTTTGTCAATCACTTCAGGGTGGAAGGCCGTGAAGATTCACATGTTAATAACTCTGTCACCGTCAAATATGACTGAGGACCCATTCCGGAGTGGTTAAAGATTCTATTCCAGCTCACCCAGGAGTGTGTAGAAAATGGAACACCGGCACCAAACAGGTGAAAGCAAGGGGACGTCACACTTTTGTCAGTCTGTTGGATGAAAACCCAGAGTGGTTTTGGTCCATGAATATGCATCATGTGTGTGTCTTAGCTCTCGTCAGCGGTGCTCAGCAGATGGCGGGCGTGTTTGGGATCTGCTACACACTGTAGCGGGATGTTGTGATGGGGAATCAAGTGCTAGGTGGAAGCTGTCAGGATGCATAACACGTCATCTGGGGGAGTGGCAGCTCTCCATCACCCTTGGTCCCAGGGCCAAAGGCCAGGATCTCATAGAATATAAAAGGCATCTCTAATGAGTAAGACAAAAAGGGGCTTGACCAGCAGTGGTCATTAATGTTCCGATTCCCAGGGCCATTAACCTTGGGTTCCTTGGCCTAATTTTAACCAGGTTAATTGCACACCACCTTCTCAGATTCCCTCCTGTTCTGACAGCTGTATTCAGCACAGTCTAAGAACTATTAGCAGCATCCGTCTTCATTATCAACCTGAGGATGGTGCCTGCGTTATTGACTTCCACATTTTAGCAACTTTAGGATGAGTACGGGGTGGGGGGAAACAAACAGGGCTGCTAAGGAAATAAATCTTCCGTATGGGGATGTCTGTTCCTAAATGGTGCTCCGGAGAAGCAGATAAGACACCTTCTTCTGCCTAAGAGGGGTCTTTGTGGTTGCATTTCAAGAGAAGCGATGGTAATGTAATGACGCAGAGGTCATCATGATGGTAGGCACACCACCATAGCAAAAGGGGGCCAGTTGCTAGAGAGCTCCGGTGCTGTGGCTGCCTCCGCTGATCCAGGGCTGGTCCTGCCGAGGCAGCGCCCTATAACACAGATCTTTCAGCCGCATCCTGTACTTTCAACAAGTGACGTAAACACTTGGAAGCTTGAGAGTCTTCATGGTTTGTTTCTCCCCACAGCATCACTGGTCCCATCAGTCACTGCCCCTGATGCTGGCTACGTCTAGACTTCTCCCTCTTCTTCTATGCTCATCCGTCACCTGCCTTACATACTCCCAACCTAGGATCAGTCCCAGGGCTTGCCTTCTCCAAGACTTTGCCCAGAGACAAAAAAAATCACACAACTGCGTTGATTGGAGTCATGTGCATCCATGGCCTCCAAGTGCAGAAGGTCTGCAAGGACCCCTCCAGATCCATGCACGATCTTTGGTCAATCGTCTCTCCCCTTTTCTTAACCTTTACTATCCTGCTAATGATTCATCTCAGCCCCATACTCTCAGAAAGCAATATTTTCTCCTACTTCTCTAAGGAAATTGAAGCTATCAGGCAACTCCACTCAAATTTTCATCCACCCTCCCTCATTATCAAATTCTCTATATTAATGCCCGTTCCTGCCCATTTGGTCATTTTCTCCACCCAAGCATTGCCTTGTACACAATGATACAGCTCATACCCTCCCCTCTTCCCCTCACCGTCCCCACTGTACTCCAGCTGCACATTGCAATTAATTTGGAAATCCCCCCACCCGATTCCCTCCTGGATTTCCAATGGCCACAGTCTTATTTTAGGACAAATTTTGCACTAACAGAATATATTACATCTGCATCAAGCCAGGATATAAAGCGAAGAGAAGCTTCGGGGGATGGATACAAATGAGTTTCACTGCCCCGAGGAGCTGGAGATGGAGCTGAATGCTCCCCCTGGCAGACCACGCTCCCCACTTGTGCCGCCCTTTCCCAGCACTGGCTGGTTTCCCTTTATGACTCTTTCCCCAGGTTTTCCATTTTAGAGGTGCACTGCTATTTCCCACAACCTGCTCTGTAGGAATCCCTTTCATAGCACCGCTTTGTTTTAAACCACCCCTATTTTAGAAACTGCTGGAGCTTAGAAACCAATTTTCGTGCTTATTCCAAAGCATGTGTAGCATTTAGGCAAGTTGTATACAAGCTGTATGTAAGTTTCATCATGGGAGACCCAAACTCAGTTTGCACAAATGGAGGGCAGTAGGCAGGGTGTGCGTGAACTCTGCACTTGGTGAAAACTCCTAGCAGAAAATGGCAAGCTTGGTGGGCAGAGGAAAGGTATCTGGGAAGAAAGTCACTTTTAGAAGCAGACTGTACAGTCCTTCCATGGAGAAAAGCTCCATAGTGGGGCATCAGCATACCCTACTCAAAAGCACCTTACAATCATTCCTGACTCCTGGCCCTCTCTGACCCCAGACCTATTCCAGGGCCAGGACTAGGGTGAGGAGAATGAGGGACTTGACTTGGTGCAAAATTTAAGAGGGTGCCCCTAAAAGATAGTAAATGAGATAAACAATATTTTAATGCAATATTTTAAAAAACTCAAAATCATACCAAAAAAAAAGCCATGAACAAATTACTAACATTTTACAAAAAGCCAGAATCAGTACATTACCATGTCAAGCCATATTGGAGCCAGAGGCAAAAGGAAAAATTGGTAATAATGATCGGTCTCTATTTTAAAATTCCATCTGTTGTTAATCATGGGGTTTTTATTTAGCGTTCAATTTTATGCCTTAAAATAGTGCATCAAAATATGATTCATCTTTATTACTGAGTATCGGCACCCCCTAAATTCTGTCCTGAGGTGAGTTTACCCTCCTCTGGGCCCTGCCCTGTCCACACACACACACCACCTATCATGATTCTCACCTTTCCCTCCCAATTACCTTCCAAATCACTCCTTTCCTTCCATACCTATGGTCCCAGACCCAGTTCATTTCTTCATCATCCCTCTCCTGCATTAATATAACAGCCTTCTGTTTGGTCCACTAATTTCCAGAACTACGTCTTTCCATATTGCTGATTCCACTTTTCACACTGTTTGAGGACTTCCTGGGCCTACAGTAAGGAATTCAAGCCTTAACTGGCCACAGCCTCATTTCTCACCATCTCCTCTTCCAGATTCCTCAAACATTCCATCAACACTTACCCTATGATGCCTTGCACCTAAGATCTAACAGCTTCGGGAACTCTCATGCTCTCTTCCACCCTTCTCACATTTTATACATGTTGTTCTGTCTGCCTGGAATACATGTTTCTTCCTTCTGTCTGGAAATCTTGCTCCTTAGGTGAAGTTCTGTTGGAACACACTTTCCATTGCATTGCAATTGTCTGTCTCCTCCACCAGGCTCTAAAATGCTTCTCAAGGACAGGGAGACTGTTGCTAATCCATCTCTATATTGAAGGCATATAGCAGGTGCTCAAAACAAGTGTGATGGTCATATGGATGAATTATGAATAACTGAGTAATTGACTCATTATGGTGGTTGGCCAAAAAAAGTTCGTTTGGATTTTTCCATAAGATCTTATGGAAAACCCAAATGAACTTTTTTTGGCCAACCCAATAAATAAGCCTTTACTAAGCTCCTGGTTGTGCAAGGTGGTATGCAGGCACTAGTGTGTGTTCCTGGTGACTGGTGACCTCCACAAGCCCGGAGCTGCCTGAAATCTGCCTCTCATCCCTCACACCCAACACATGCACAGTGCAGAGTAGACACTCAGGAGAGAGCCCAGTGGAACTGAAATGGTGGTGGTGCATTATGTGGTTACATGTTTGTGACTTTCACATGCTGGAGGTGACCAATTTCAACTAAAAACTGTTTCATTGGCTAGAACAAACCATCTTTGAAATCCCCAAGAATAGCCCAAATAGAAAAGCCATACTATAAAAAGAGACAACCCATCTGGGATAAGGGAATTGGTGTTGGGTGCCAGAAGACAAAAAGTATTATCAAATGCCTGTAGTATTTAGACCCTGAGAAGAAGTTCCGAGAGCTCTTCTGCCTGTGTGCTGGCCTGGGCTGGAGAAGGCTGGGTGGAGTGGGTGCAGGTGAAGTGTGGCATTTGTTCAAAGTACTGTATTCCCTCTTAGACTCTCATAATATAAAGGGGCTGTTCTCACCAGAGCTCTTTCCTCTCTTTATAATTGTCTTGATAAATCTTTTATTGGGGCAGCTGTCTTACAAAACTGGCCCAGAATGCACATAAACCCCTCTGAACAAAAGTTATAAGCTTGCCCTCCCCACACTGTTCTGGGCCCTGTAAATAACTGAGACTGATTAGAAAACAAAGACTGGGCTTACCCCAGCCCTGAGCAAGGAACCACCTTTCTTCTCCCCTTCTGGGCGTGTGTCAGATGGCCGCCCATCCAAGGGTCTAGACAAGCAGGAAGGCATCCTCTGATCCCCAGCACGGCTACAGGACCCAGGTCCACGATTGGCTGGGGTGTTCTTGGTACCTGGTTTTAAACCCCAGCTCTGCCACTCACTTGTTGTCTGGTTTAATATCTCATCAGATTTAACATGCTGAATTGATGTATAGGCCACAGCTTAGTCTGATAAATGTTCCCTCACCGTAATGGGGAATAGACATAGTATGAATTTCCTAAAAGAACATGCCATAGTCAAGAACATACCACAGGCTGAAAAGCTAGACAGTAAATTTTTAATAGAGATTCATTTGCTTTAAGCTATTCTAGACCAACTAACAATAGGGCACCTGTTTCCTCCCTCCCTCCCTCCCTCCTTCCTTCCTTCCTATCTTTCTTCTTTCCTTCCTTCCTTCCTTCCTTCCTTCCTTCCTTTCTCCATCCCCTCCCTCCACAAGTATTTATACTGAGTACCTACCATGTGCCAGGTGGATACTCATAGCAGGGTTCATGCCCACACTGGTCCAACATAATCTCAGTGGAGTAACACTCTCTGGGTAGATGCTCAACACAAGTTTGTTGAATGTGTCCTTCTCTTCCTGCCTCTCTTCCTTCTCTTCCCAGCCTTTTGATGGTAACCTAATTTCTTCCTCACTCTACATTCAACCACCTAGAGGATACTAAGTGCCTTATCTTTATGTTTTATTTCTAAAGCTCAGACGGTATGTTGGCCCATCTCACAGGATCACATTAAGCAATCTCTCTTTGACAGTTTGTTTTTTAGGGAAATGAACATAGGGCTCCATGGGTGGTGATTACTTATTATGCAAGAAATCTTTTTATCTTTTCTTTTTTTTCGTGACCTGGGCATTAATTTGGTTCTTAACTTACTGGCATTATCCACATGATTGAACCAAGTTAGTTCTGTGATATGGGCGTTGAATTGACATGTTCTCCGCTCTCTGTGAAGTAACACTCCTCCACATCCTCGATGCAGTTTTTCATCTTGTGTCCCATTTTACTAAGAGCCTCACTCTCAACTAACTGCCATGATCCCCTTCCATAATACGTGGAACTATTAAGGTTCATGGGATTAACCTCCTTCCACAGAAATCTATAGAGAATTCTCCAAAAACAAAACAAACAAACAAAACAAAGGCAATCAAAAGAATGACCCAGTAATGAAATAATTTTAAACAATGAAAGATAACTAGTTATGAGCTTTCTTAAGCTTCATTACTTGAACCACATGGGTAGGCACCCATCCTATCTACTTGTAAGATTGGGCTTGACTTGACAAATTTATTCCCTTGTTTATAAGGGACTGTGCTCAGCCAACTGAGAGGACAGATTAAAGAGCTAATGGATCCAAAGACATGATAGAGGAGAGAGGATGCAGGATGCTGTAGGCAAAGGGGCACTCTGAGGAGAGGGTAGGAAACACCGAATCATCATAGGCTGGGGTAATTGCAAGTAGCATGATACCCATGTCACAGGAAGAGAAAGGGTAGGCCCTGAGGTGGAGAATGTGCCTACAGCACATAAATTAAATCTTTCTGTGTAACTTGGAAAAGCTTAAGCTTTGTCCAATCGAATATGGACACTCACAGAGTCAGCTCAACATTTTGGAAATACTGTCCTGGGAGCAGCATGCTCAATCTGTTGGGTGGACAGGGGATGCTCAGAGTGGGGGTAAGGAGAGCAGATAGGAGACCACTGTAGTAGTCTAAGAATGATCTTCAGAGAAGCTAAACTAAGTTAGTGGCATCAGGAATGACAAAAGGAGGATTAGCATTGAAATAGATTCCAGGAGTGGTGACATTGTAAGAGGAGCTCTGGAGAAAGATGAGTATTAAAAAGTCCAGGTTCCTGCTGGGCAACTGAGCAGATGCAGATGCTACAAGTCAAGAAAGAGCATTCAGAGGAAAACAGCATGAGACATGAAGATGATGAATTCCATGCTGGATATAAAGAATGTGAAGCATATGGCGCTGGAGAGGCATTCAGGTGACTCTATCCAGCACACAGTTGGATATGTAGGTCTGGAACTCAGGGGCCAGAGACAGATTTGGGGATTAGTAGCATACAAGGGGGACTTCAGAACATGAGTACAGATGAAATTGCAAGGAGACCATGTCGAGAAATAAGTGAGCTAAGGGTAGAACCAGAAGGAACCAACATTTTAAGATGATACTTGGAAAAGAAAAGCAGGTATCCTAGAAGCTGAGGAGAAGGAGTTGCCGGATGGAGGGGGTGGTGAGGTGCCTCAACGCCAACAAAGATGTGAGACGTGAATACATTCAGAGGAAGATCACAGAAACCCTGGAAGTGCTTTGTAGATTTTGTCATGTAGGAGGTCATTATTTCTGACTTTAATGAGAGCAATTTGAGTGAAATGGGGGTGGGTGGGTAAGAGGTCAGATTACAGTTGCTCGAGAAGTGAATATGAGGTAATAACGTGAAAACAGTGGGGGTGTGAACTACCCTTTCAAGAAATCTGGATGATAATGGAAGGCGACAGATGCAATTATTAGAAGAGGACTGTGTTTAAGGTTTATTGCTTTTCTTAGTTTCTAAGAACAACTTGAGAGGTTGAGAAAGGTAGGTCAAAAAATACTGGTCAAAGGGAAGAAGAGGTTAAAGATGCTGGAGAGAGAGGGCAGAGATAAATGGACCAAAGTTGCAGGGGGGATGGGGGTGGGCGGGATTGGTGGTAAGAGGCAGGGTCAGCCCACAGCAGGGGGAGGGACACCTCATGCCCTGAGGTGAGAATGATGGAGCAAATTGTAGCTACACCTGGTGGTTAGGCATGGACGGTGGTTCTGGTTTTTTTATTTAATTTAATTTTTTTCTTATTTTTAACATCTTTATTGGAGTATAATTGCTTTACGATGGTGTGTTATTTTCTGCTGTGTAACAAAGTGAGTCACCACAAGGGAACAGGACAGGGAGCTGACTGCCACCACACTGCCATGATGGATGAAGCCCCCACTTCCCCTCCCCTGTCTTGATTATGCTTCCAAGCTTCTCAAAAAGCTTGCAGCCAGGAAATTCTCAATAATATCCAATCTCTACTTCTTCTGATATGATTTAAAACCTGCCCATCCCAGCCTCTTTGCTGAGAGGATAAAGGACATCTTTATCCGTGGCATCCCCAGGTGCTGCAGAGAAAAATTGAGCCCCTAGTGGGGAAGAGGGGGAAAATCGAGTGTCTGGTGAACACACCCTCACCCACTGATTCACAGCCCCTCCCTCCCCCATCCAGGTCCCTACATTCAGCTCATGGACCCCATAAGGAAAATTCTTGGAGCAACTGGCAAAGCACGGGGAATTTGGATTTTGGCCTGGAACTCCTGTGCTACAACCCAAGGCACCCCAGCCTGCCCCCGCCCTGGCCTCAGCAGTGGGTTAACAGCCTGCTTTCTTCTCTAGCTGCCACCTGGCCCCGACCCCCAAATAATCAGGTTTCAGGGCACGATGGTGATGTGTTTGGAAGCCAGGTGTCTAGATGCAGGTGCTTCACTGAGTGCGTTAATATTTATAAAATGCTCAGAGGAAGCTTAGAAAATAGTAATCACCATGTAAATATTAGCGACTATTGTCATTATTAGTATTAAGACTGCCCCTCATATTCTCTACAGGACTAAAATCTATTTCATGTCTGCAGTGGGAACAGATATTCTGCACATTAATTAAGCATTATGATATACAAGAAGCTTGAGAAGGGATTGAGAGGTGGCCGAAGCCCTGGCATAGAGTGGAATTAATTCAGGATTTGAAGTCACACAGACATGGGTCTGAATCAAATACCTGCCACTTCTTAACTGTGTTTTCTTAGCCTCAGCTTCTGTCAAATGGGTATGTTAAATATTTCCTTAGAGGGCTGTTGTATATATTCATCACCAGATGAATAAAATAAATAAAAATTTAAATCTTCTCCTATTTCCTTCTTCCTAGATAAAGAAAGTGGATCTGAAATTGTTTGGATAAATGACTGTGCCTTTCTTTTGGCACCTAACATTTGCTATCTTGTATTTCGTAATTATGGCATTCTTCAATGTTCTTCCCTGTTCTTTATTAACCACTCACCAACACACACACACACACACACACACACACACTCTCTCTCTCACACACTCACACACAATCAATAAACGTTAGGTTCTGAACAAGTTAAATCAGAAACCAGGGCAACTGTTTTTGTTTGTGGGATCATGTTCCCTTTGTTTTCAAACGTCCAAGCTGATCCCCTTGGTCCCTGGTATTCCCCAATCCTCTTGCAATAGTCTCCGGGGCCATGAGTGATGTTCAGGGCCCTTCCAGGGGGTGGGCCTGACATCAGTGGGACATACCCAACACGACTACACAAGCAGGCTGGCTTCCCCATGTGTCTCCCAATTAAATACCCATACAGAAAGTCACTTGAGGGAATCCCGTTGATGTCAGCAGAAAGAAGAGACTGGATTACAGCCTCTGACTGGGCCAGCTTATTGTTATTTATAATACACAGCCGACTGACTGGGAAGCCAAGGGAGAGAGAGATGCTGGTGTGTGAGTGCCACCCGTTAATTGAAATGTCTTAGTTTCAAGAAACTAGTTGGAATTCTCAAGGCACTGGGCAGTGTACCTGTGTTCCCAGTGAATCCCCTGGCTGAGCAGATTCTGATTCGGCCCTTTTCAAGGTGTTGGTGGAAAGAGCTCATTCCCAGGATGACACCACTGTTGAGTGAGCAGGGTGTGAAGATGGGCAGCTGAAGGTCTAGTGAACCCCCACATCGCAGCCTGGCAGATAGAGCTCCCAGGAGCACCTCCTCCTCCTTTGAGGCATGAAGAAAACCAGGCTACCCTGAAGACCTGAGGACAGGGTGGATTTAGGGGCACGTGTCCACACCAGCCAACCAACGATGGGTCAGAAGTCCTTAAGAAAGGCAAACACCTTAGCCAGCCCTCCCCCAAACTTTCCTGGAATTCTCACACTCATTCCCCAAGTCTTAATATAAGTGTCCTGTCCTCAAAGCCTGCTTTCCTCACCTCCACCCTGCCCCCTGGGGCAGATTTGGGTAGGGCTTCCTGTTATATACTTTTAAAACACTCTCTAATTCTCACTATCGTATGGAACTACTGCAATTAAAAAATTCCTTTAACTATGGTGTAATATTGATCTTTTCCCCATATATGATCAAATCTGTGTGGGCAAATACTGTGGCTGTCTTAATCCCCTTGTATTTCCTAGTATGGTGCCGGGCATATCGTTAAGATTGGCTAAATGAGTGAATGAATCAACCAAGGAAACACTTCTTTGGGAAGGCAAATAGATACAGAACATTATACATTTAGAGGAACCACAGAATTGTCTTGGAGATTAGTCATTCTTGTTGGATTACATGGGTCATGACTGCCCTCCCCACATTGCTGTTTAAGAGCTAACAACACGCTTAGATAATATTTCAGTTGGATTCAGTTTGGACAATCCAATTTGATTTTTCAGGAATTTGCTGAGCATCTGCTATGCTCCCAGCATGATGCTCGGCTGCAGAGGATGTCAGGTTCCCTGTCAACCCTGAGCTATGATTTCCCGAGGGAGCACAGTATAGCTCAGAAACGGGTTCCATGGTCTAGAATATACAGGCTGTGCGATTTGGAAATGCAAGTGTTGATAGACATTGCTTTTCTGCTTCTCACTCAACAGAAGTTGAGTGCTTTCTCAGAAAGCTTCTGCTTTCTCTTTCAAGTTCACAGGTCTCTGAGCTTTCCCTGTCCCTCAGGACCTAGTATAGCCTTGCTGCATGCAAATGACCCACCGGTGTTCCTTTCTGCTCTGACCTGCACACCCTGCCTGCCGCCCAGGGGAGCAGATCTGACTCCCCCAGACAACAACCTCGAAGAACTGGAGGAGCCTTGAGGCAGCTTCATGGGCTCCCACTGGCCAGGCTTTGAACTCTCCAATCCTTCTTGCTGCTTTGGGATGTTTCACTTTTCTCTTTCCCCAGGGAACTGTCTGCTTTCATGACAGTTGTACTGTGCTCCAGTGTGAGGGTCTAGAAGAGACAAGATTAACTGCTCTCTAGTCAGAAAAAGGAAAAGTGGTAAATTTTTATGTTTAGAAAAAGATGAGTTGGTGAAATACAGCCAGGACACTTTGCCCAGTCTTTTATCTTGGAATAGAAAATGCCTAATACAGTTAGACAAAAAGCTCATTTTCTAAGGCGCCTCCTTGCTTGGGTTTTGATTCAGAATCTCAAATCCCTTTGCCTTGCAGACAAGTGAGAACTGTCTTGGAAGCAGGGCATGTGGACTGAGGTTCTGCTCTTTCTACTCACTTTCTGACCTTGGGCTAATCACTGGGCAGTTCTTTAAGATGGGAATGTAATCGCTGCCCTACCAAAAGGGATAATGTGAGGTGGACATGTTCATATAAAAAGAGGTGTCGACACAAACAGGCGTTGCCAGTGTGAAAGATGCAGCCGTGCCAGGCATTCATACTTCTCGTAGCCATTCCCGTTTTTACCCTCTAATTTTGTTCTCATTGGCGTAACACCATGGATAGCTACAGAGCTTTAGGGAAGTGTACACAGAGACCTGATTCATAGACTTTCCAAACTAAAGTAGGCCTTAATGATCACTGCATCTCCTGGACACACAGACGGAAGCTGAGTACCGATAACGCACACGTACTGAGAGCCGACCGCGCACCAAGCTGGGCTTGAACCCTCCCATCTGTGGTAACCCACCGAGTCTCCAAAGCCGCTCCCACCAGGGAGATATTACAATCATCACCCCCACTTTATAGATGAGTAAGCAAATGTCAAGTAACACCCCCCCCAAGGTCACGTTGTGGCAGTGCAAGGGTCTAAACCCAGGAGCCAATTCTCCCCACTATGACAGTGCGTTGCTACCAGAAACTGAGTTCCAGAGAGATATGGGCAACTGACCGAAGATAACTCAGCTGCTAGGGATGAACACCAGGCCACCCGATCCACAGTCCAGGTGTCTGTCTGTCTGTGTGGATGAAGGTAGGGCTCAAATCCTAGCTAGACACGTGGTTGTGGGAATGACCTTGGGCAAGTCATCAGTTGACCTGGGATTTGGTGTTCTCATCGAGATAAACTTGTCATAAAATAGCCTCACTGTGAGCTTTAGATGAGATAATACCTGTAAAGCACTTAGAAGAGCCCTGGATGTAGCTACTCAACAGATAAGGGGGTCTCCCAGAGGGGAGATAACGGCGGCATCGTGGTGGAACCCAGAGGGGCTGGTGAGGGAGGGGAGAGGGGGTGAGGATGCACCAGAAACTTGTGTTTGCAACAGAAAGCAGCTGGCCCTTCCCAGATAAAGATGGAAAATGAAATAGAATGAAAAGGCTAGAGCCACACACAACCTAACACTCTCTATTTGCCCTTTCACGCTGGCAGTTCATCCATTCTCCATTCCCTCTGCCCTAAATGGACCAGGAACTGAATGGGACATGCACTGCATCACTCTTCAGGTCCTGGCAGGATGCCCGGAGCTACCTGCCCCTCTCAGCCTCTAGGTTCACCCCCTGACGGGTCCTGACAGCCAAGTTTGGAGGGCCAATCAGCTGCCAAGACCCGAGGTCCCAGGCTAGGGAAGTAGCTGTGTGCTTGCTGCTCTCAAGGGAGCTCTGGAATCATGCAAACTTCTGCGATTGCTTCTGCCGACTCAAATCTCTCTCCCTCTGTTAACAACACAACAGACATCTTGTCTGTGTTTGATAAATAAGCTTCTCTATTTATTGAGGGGAGTGAATTTGTAGCTATTATGATTCAAATGACATTGACACGATATTTTCTCTCTTTTTTTCCCCCCTGATGTTGAATCAGGAAAAGAAAATCCATAGGAAAAAAAAAAAACCCACAAAAACCCAAAGCAATTACTCTGCATATCAGTCCATGAAATAAAGAAATGCCTAAGCCAACTCTCTTTTGGGGTGGAGGTAAGGGAACGGATAAATAATTTAGAAACTGTTGCTGCTTCCTGGTTCCCTGAGATGCAGCTGGTATGTACTAATAGGAGGCACATGCTGCATTTATTAGGCACTGAGCAACATTTTAATTTCTCAACCATTAACGTGATCTGCAGTGGGCCTGTGCACAAAGTCAGATCCCAGGGATGTCAATCAACCCAGCTAACCAGTGTTGGCATCGTCATATGGGGTGTTACCTCTCATTGGGTTTCCTGAGTCCGCCAGTCAAGCAGACATGACTGAGCAGACAGGCAAGACGGGGAGTGGGCCCCAGCCAGCAGAGTCAGCTCTGCATCTGGAAGTCCTTGTGTTAGACACCCTTCCTGTTGGATTAGTTTGGACTCACCTGATCTCATCCCTTTCCCCAACTGTGCTCATCCCCAGCTGCCCAAGCACACTCCAGAATGTTAAGTCTTGGATGTCGAGGATAGGCTAGAGTCTTCTTGAACATCTAATCCCCCAGACAGAGGGAACATAGGAGAGCTTGTAATCAGAAGATTTCCTGGCCCATGTTTTCTAGACCCAAGTGGCCTTGTGGAGCAGCTCAGAGTCAGAGGTGCAGGCCTGCTGGGTCACTTGGTCCGTGGCTTTCAACATTTGACAGTGACCTAAAATATCAAATTCATCCTATATCACAACACTGCACACACACACACACCCCACATTCTACTGAAATAAAATGTTCATAAAATATCCTTACGTTATGATATGCACTTTGATAATTCTATTTCATGTTTTTAAAAAATCACAGGTGGAAGCCACTAAAATATTTAATAACCTCTAATGGGTTGCAGCCTGCAGTTTGAATAACACTGACAGTCCAACAATGAGGTATCTCAGGTTGATGAGAATAAGTAGACGTGCAGCCAGGGCGGGCATCTCCTCAAAGACACATGCAAAAACACCTGGGGGAAACTTCAGAGTGGCCAGTTCACAACTGGTCTACACTGGAGCTCCAAGTGCAGCTGGGATCCTTGGTTGTCTGGCAGGGCGGCTGGGCTGATAGAGTCTAGAGCCCTCCTGGCAGCCGGCTGGTCTCTGGCTGCCTGTAGTGGGAATGAGGGAAATGTTTACATGTCTCGGGGGGAGGGGGCTGCCACGGGCAAGCTTGTCAAGAGCTCGGCTTCTCCCATCACAGCTCACTCCCCTGGGACTCTCTGCTTCTCCCTCCTGCTCTCCATCCCCACCTTGTGCCTTTCCTTCCTCTTACTTCCTCTGTGTCCTCCTTTGCCCTCTCCCTTCCCTATCTTTCCTTTACCAATAAGTATAGATTAAAAAAAAAATTTCCCCCTTCATCATTCACAATCTGCTAAAGCAGTTCTTCAAACTCCCTGTAGGCAGGAAACCTAAGTGTTGGGTTGAGAGTCATGTATGCTGTGTGTGTATCTGTGTGTGGTATGTGTTTTTGTGTGTGTGTCCATGCATGTGTGTGTGCAGTGTGTATGTGGTGTGTCTGTGTGCGTGGTGTGTGTGTATCTGTGTGTGTGGTGTCTGTGTGTGTGGTATCTGTGTGTGTGTGTGTCTGTGTGTGACATGAACTGCAGAGTCGGCCAGTGCTTGTGTCTCCCCTGAAGGAGATGTGAAAGCACAGCGTCCAAGAGGGATAATCCTACAAATCCCCAACCCTAAGAAAATAACTTACAAGGAAAGAAGAAATCTTTGCTTTGTGATTTTGCTTTCAAATAACCTGTCTCCCTTCTAAATATACGTTTTATATTTGATTCTATTGCTCTATCAGCAACTGCAGTGATTTGGAGCCATGATAGACTCAGCCGCCTAATTTCCACGGAAAGGAGGGAATTTATAGATGAAGTCACCAAGGGGCTAGCAATGCTGTGAATTTCAGTGGCGCTTTCCTTGCTGAAAGCACATTATAAGCATTAACTAATTGTGCTGCACAACATCTGGGAGAGAGAGAAAGAAAGAGAGAGAGAGAAGAGTGGTTCTCACGTGGCGGAGCCTGGGGAAGAACCAGCACAGGCCTGCGCGGCTCCAGGGAAGTGTGGGTTCCCAAGAACTGAGATTAGGATTCGGTTGTCACTTTTCCCAAACCTTCACAATTCCTTAAGCCTCATGCCAGCTGCAGTGTCTACTTTTACACGTCCTAAGGCAGTTGCTTACGTTTTCAGCATGTAAGTTTCCACAGCTATAAAGTGGAGACGATAATAACACCCATTGTAATAAGCTTGCTCTAATAATTAAATGAGATACAACTTTGCACAAGGCCTGGTCCTTAGGAAGTACTTAATGAATCATGGCTCTCAGCTCGGAAAATACCCCCACTTCTCTTGTTCACACTTCCTTCTCTGTCTTCTCCCTCCCTTCCTCTCTCCCTTGCTTTCTCCCCTGGGCTCCTTTCCTGGGCAGAATCCTTGGCTGTCAGGCATCTTTGGAATCTGGGGGGAAGACATCACGCACCTGCTCCCCTGTGGCTGCCTGTCTGCTGCATGTGCCAAGGGTGATGGCTTTGGGCAAAAGCTTATAGGAGCCTGATAGACACATATCCTGCCCTGCTTGAAAGCCCTGCTTGGTGATACGGCAGCTCAAAGGCCGATACCCGCAGTGCTCATCAGACATCTGTTTGTTATTAGCAATGACCAGGCCACCCTGCTGGGGCTTTGGAGGACAGACAAGGGCTCTGTGATACCAGGAATGGTCAGGGGACCACCACAGGCCTTTTCTACCAGCCTAGGTACAATTCCTCACACACAGACCTGCAGAAACAGGCTTTGCGGGTTGCACTGGTGCATTCAGACGGGAGTACCTCTCCCTGTCCGTCTGTGCTAACGATAGCCTGGTTTGGAATTCTGAGAAAGGAAAGACAGTGTTGGCTGTGGAATTCAATACTTTATCAACTTTCCATCAGAGTTTGTGCTCTGCTCTGTGAAATCACAGCACCCAAGAAACCTCGGATTAATACACAGGTCCCAAGGTCTTAGGCCACAGGACCTGGGGACAATGGATCCCACAGGTGACAAGGATTTGGACTGTGAATAGAACAGGCTGCACTAAGCTGGCAACGGGGGTGACACGGCTCTCTCCTGGTGGGCATCACCTCCGTCACGGCTTCCTGATCCAGCGGATTATGCCTAGTGCATGGCCCGCTGGAGTCTTCTCAGATTCTAGACTGATTCAGTCTATCATTCCCTCATCCAGTCTGGGATGCAGAGAAAGTGCGGGCTGCCGTTGAAGCAGTAACTGTGCACGGGAACCGCAGTCCAGGTGGTGATCCAGCCCGCCACCCATTTGTGGGGCCGTCTGTTTGCAGCTCATCCCCCAGTAGCTCAGCCTCACCATCCAGCTGGGATGTATTCAAGGGACACAAGCTCATTTATCAGCCGAGCAGAGCCTAATTAGGAAGGTGATGTCACCATGCATTAATTGCCTAACATACACCAAGGCCAGAGATAAGTCGTTCTGCAGTCATACATTCTTGGGATTTATCCACCATTGGGGAAGAGTGGGGATTGGCCAGACCTAGTACAGCATATGGGTGTCTACGTGTGTCATTTCCCCCTATGTTTTAGTACCACCTATCCTTGAATCCAGGTAGTGGAAACAATGGGTAAACGTGACAGTTGGAGACCTGGTCCAAGAAGGTATCCACCCAGTAGGACGTGTTCAGGGGCTTGAGATTTTTAGGAAAAGCAGGCAAGTTATTTGACCAATTTTTAAAGCATGACTTGTGGCTACCCTTGACCCTGGTAGCCTTGGTTGGACATTGATAGATGAAATTCTGCCTGAGTCTTTGCCAGAACGTGGTTCTTAGCTGCCAGAAAGACATCTTGGCCTCTCAGAGGGCACAGCTGGTTCTCAGGATTCTGTCAAAAGACATCCTGATTTGTGTGCCTGTTTAGGGTGTCACAGTGTCTGAGTCTGCAGGACTTTGGCCAAAATGAGAGTAGGGGAGGGGCAGTTAGGAAAAGAGGGGAAAGAGGAGGGGGAGCCAGGAAGGGAGAAGGAAACCCAGAGAG
This sequence comes from Mesoplodon mirus, assembly GCF_964341445.2. Classification (NCBI taxonomy): domain Eukaryota; kingdom Metazoa; phylum Chordata; class Mammalia; order Artiodactyla; family Ziphiidae; genus Mesoplodon; species Mesoplodon mirus. The sequence goes on along the minus strand of NC_138983.1, from coordinate 137,810,808 downwards.
CGGGGCTGGTGTTAGAGACTTGGGCAAAGTCTGCGTGAAGCCTCGGCATTTACCCCCCAGAAACACGCTGCTCAGCTTGGGCCCGGCTGCCAGCAAGAGCGGATTTAGTGATGGATTTACGACACGCTCCCCTCTTCCTGTTGGTCACTGCAGCTTTTGGAAGAGACAATGTCCCTCCTTGACATTCACAGTTCTTTGGTTCCCCAAAGTTTCCAGCTCTGCAGCGTGTTTGCAAGTCCCTGTTCTCAGGAGGCATCCACACCAGGCCAGGGCTGCAGGACCAGCTGGAATCAAGGACTAGCTTCCGTCCTCCTGGTTCCCTGGTCCCTGGTGCCTTCCTCGCGCTCAGCAGTGCTCTAACCAAAGTCTCCAGACAGAAGAAACACTCTGTCCTAAAGAGGGAGATGAGAAACTGCCTAGAAAGCCAAGCCCCACGTAAACAGGGTTTAAAGCACAGGAGCTGTTACTTTAATTATGGCGAGTGCTGTTTTATCACCAGTATTTCTCACACATTCATCAGCAACCTGGTGATAAATCAATCTCTGGAAGCCAGAAGCTGCCACAGCTGCAGCCTCCAGGCTCCATCCTCTCCTGCCGGCCTGGATCCCCCGGAGCCATTGCCAGATGAGTGTGCAGCCCTGAGCCTCCAGGATTTGGCTTGGGACTGAGGCTGGGAATCAGACTGCCACCCCAGCACCAAAGGAAGGCTCAGAGCGGAGAATATTTATAAGGGTCAGGTTTGCAGGTAGATGATAACTGGAATATTGGTGTTGGACTGTTTTTCAGATAATGACTGTTACACCTTTGATGTTAATGATAATAATAATCATACTATACGTGAATGGACCTAGAGGTGATCATACTAAGTGAGGTCAGACAGAGAAAGACAAATACCATGTGATATCACTCGTATGTGGAATCGAATTTTTTTTAAAATGATATAAATGAACTTATTTGCAAAACAGGAATAGACTCACAGATTTCGAAAACAAACTTATGGTTTACCAACAGGGAAATGCGGTGGGGAGGGATAAACTAGGAGCTTGGGATTAACGTACACACACTACTCTATATAAAATAGATAAGAAGCAAGGACCTACTGTACAGCACAGGGAACTCTGCTCAGTATTCTGTGATAACCTATATGAGAAAAGATTTGAAAAAGAATGAATATATGTATATGTATAACTGGATCACTTTGCTGTACACCTGAAACTAACACAACATTGTAAATCAACTCTACTTCAATAAAATTAAAAAAAAAAGAAAGTGATGAAAATAATGGATGATAATAGATTCATCCAATTAGGTTTGGAGATATTCTAAGTTTGTTTTCTTTGATTATATAATAAAATAAATTCTTAATTTGTTAAAAAAGAATAATGACACATATTAGCAGCTGTTATTTATTAAATACTCTATGCCTGCCTACCACACTCATCCTCAGTGTTTAGTCCTCAGCAACCACTCAACAGGGTACAGGAGATTATCTGCAACTTTCCACTGTGAAAACTGAGGTCACAAAGTGAGGGGCAGAGCCAGGGTTCCAACGCTCCCCTGTGCCCCGCTGCTGTGGGTGATGACCTCTGGTGACACGTGCTCCCTGCCAAATCCCCTGGAGCAGCGTCTACCCTTCCAGGGATCCTGGTGTGTGTGCCTGGCGGCACCACTTGGAGGAACGCAGGAGAAAGTGAGTGCCAGGAGCAAGGCTTGTGCTGAGGACACAAGGATGGTGCCAGGAAGGCCCTCACACACCTTGCCATCTTCTTTTTTTTTTTTTTTTTTTTTTTGGCGGTACGCGAACCTCTCACTGTTGTGGCCACTCCCATTGTGGAGCACAGGCTCCGGATGCACAGGCTCAGCGGCCATGGCTCACGGGCCCAGCTGCTCTGCGGCATGTGGGATCTTCCCAGACCGGGGCACGAACCCATGTCCCCTGCATCGGCAGGCGGACTCTCAACCACTGCGCCACCAGGGAAGCCCTTGCCACCTTTTTATAATCTTTTTCCAGATGGGAAAGTTGAAGCCAGAGAGGTGAACTCACAGACCTCAAGGCAAACCTGGGCCTAGAGCCCAGTTCCTGAAAGGCCTGGGTTGGCCATTTCTCGACTGTATCTGAAGAGGATGAGGAGAAACTGTACTTGAAGCTTTGAAATAGTGAGAGCCTCTTCTGACCCCCACCTGTTCCTCAGGCAGAGGCCAGTGGCCCTTCGTAATTCGGGGTGAACCTTTTGAGTCCCTCAGGGTGCAGCAGGAAGGCAGGGAGCTTCAGGTCTCAGGCTGCCCACCCTCTGGAGAGGATGGTGCCACTGGCAGGGCCCTGGGAGAGCCGTCCACTGCTGGGATGGGAAGGGACCTGCTTGGTGCAGGATGAAAGGCAGCAACTGGACACCAGCGAAAAGAGAACGCAGGAAAAAGAAACACAGAGTTCACGTGGCAATAGTCCATCCTTCTTCCCAGCTGAACATAATTCATCAACTCAAAGCCCACTTTTTATCCCACCTCCTCTGAGACTAGTCCAGTCCTCATCAGCCTCCATTGTGCTGTTTGCTTTTTTAAAGTGAGGTATCATTTACTAGAGTAAAATTCACCGTTCTTAGTGTATAGTTCTACACGTTTTAATGAACATACAGTCATGTAACCACCACTATAATCAAGGTATGGGACATTTCCATCACCTACAAAGTTCACTCATGCTCCTGTGTAGTCAGTTTCTCCCCCAAGGCCAGCCTGTTTTCTACCACTATAGTTTTGCCCTTTCAAGAATGTTATGTGAATGGAATCATACAGTCTTTATCCTTTTGGGTCTGGCCTCTTTGGATTAGCATAAAGCATTCCAGGTTCAGCCATGATGGTCTGTGTATCAGAAGTCCCTTATTTTTTACTGCTGTGTAGTATCCCATCGTGAGGATGTACCTGAGTTTTTTAATCTGCTCACCCACTGAAAGATATTTGGGCTGTTGCCCGCTTGGGGAAATTATTACAAAGCTGTTACAGATATCCACACGCAGGTGTGTGTGTGAACCCGGGTCCTTGTTCTTCTCGGGCTTGCTGGGGTACAAGGTGAGGGCATGTTTAACTTGAACCTCTCTGTATTTGATTTCTCACATCTCTTAAGGTCAGTTCTACAGAGATTTTTCTTTAGTTCTTTTCTAATCTTCTTTTAACCAACCCCAACTCATTGAATACAGTAGGTGCTGGGCATTATAATGACATTGAAACTGCAAAGATACGTGGGATGCTTTTCTAGGATGTGTACACCCCCATGTTGCCAGCTTGCTGACTGAGTAGCAGACCCTCCATCACAGCAGGGAGGTGGGACTGGGGTGCACCGGCCAACCCAGGTCACCTTGGCGCATGGTTGGTTATAAGCAACCAACACATTGATTGTGTATAAGCAATACAGCGTGCAGTGATCACCTGCAGGCACACCTGTAGATTCTGGCTCACAGGCAACCCCTCACTCAGATGTGGGGCAAGGGGAGATTTTACAACCAACACCCTCACCTCCACAATTTCCCTTACACTTGAAAACATCCAGAGGAAACAATATAAAATATTTGAAGAATAAAAATATTTTGTGCTGACAATTCTCTCTGTGTGCAAGCTTTAAATAAGGCACTATAGGGCTTCCCTGGTGGCGCAGTGGTTGGGAGTCTGCCTGCTGATGCAGGGGACACGGGCTTGTGCCCCGGTCCGGGAAGAGCCCACATGCCGCGGAGTGGCTGGGCCCGTGAGCCATGGCCGCTGAGCCTGCGCGTCCGGAGCTTGTGCTCCACAATGGGAGAGGCCACAACAGTGAGAGGCCCGCGTACCACAAAAAAAAAAAAAGGCACTCTATTTCCAATATTTCCAGAACCTAAGGTCATCTTGTTCGACCTCCTGATACTCAAAGCTCCTCTGCAACATCACTGCTCACCCAACGGCCGCCTTTTCCCAGTGATGTCAGCTCACCATCCTGATTGTCTAGTGGAATCAAGCACTGTGTTTGGAGTAAGACATGTTTAGTGAGCCTGCAGGAGTTGTTGCTCACTTCATCATCATCACCAGCATCATCGATATTATCATTGTTATTATTATTTCACCTATAGACAATCTGGATACTAGGATCTGAATCTTTGTATTAAGCCAAAATCTGTTACCCTATTACTTCATCCACCGATCTTACATTTGGTTTTGGGGGCCATTCAAACTAAGTGGAATTTACATGAGACATTTCAGAATATTTGAAGACAATCCATGGGTCTTCCTTCAGCCTTTTCCTCTCTAGGCGTGAAGCTAAGCTCCCTCACTTCCTTCCATAACTCAACCTAAGAATCACGAGACACATTATACAGTCTATTCATCATCGAGGCTGCTTGGCTATGATTCTGTTTGCCTCTGAATCCCTAACTGCTTATAATGCTGCAAATGCAGTTTGTTCTGGGTGCTATTGGTCTATTAATACGGTCTCATATATCAACTTCTGGGGAAGTTACATTGCACTAATGTCACGTTATGCTTTCTAGCAACTAAAATTCCTAAACGTTTTTTAAAGTTCTGCTACTGAGCCTTCCTTCTTTTTACTGCTTTGAGATAAGTGTTCCATTTTTTTCAAAACCTGGCCCACTTCCTGAGCTTGTCAAGATCCTTTGAAACTCAGTTCTGTCATGCTGACTATTAACTATCCATCCCGGCTTTGAATTAGGTGAAAGTGTGATCTGTGTGCCTGCTGTTTCTTCATCTAATGCTGGTAAAAATGTCAAACAGGACAGGGTCAAAGACGAAGGCCTCTTTCCAGGATGACACTGATCCGTTACTCAGAACACTATGGAGTCCAAACCCACCCACCACCTGGGAACATCATGAGGACCCTGGGAAATGCCATGCTTAAATTTAAAAGGTGATGTCTACCAAATTTCCCAAGTAACTTGTTACAAAAAGGAAATGAGATTGGGCTGCCAGGGCTTTGTGGCAGTGAGCTGGTGCTTTCATCTAGTGAGTAGCCTTTTCTTTCCAAGTGCTCACAGTCGTCCTAGTAATACTTTTTTTCTATAGTCTTTCTTCTTAAAAGTAGGCACCACGTAACAGCTAAGGTTCTGAATATCCAGAATAAATATGGCCTACTTCCTGTTCTCAACAATCATATAGATAGACATAGAGTTTAGGCCTTCAGTGATGTGCAAATGAATGAATCTACAAGATAATTTCAAACGTATCTTCAGGAGCCACATGCCGTTTCAGAACCTGGGTGATGAAGCTGCAGAGAAGGTGTGGGAGGATCTCCCCTGCCTATTTGGCAGCCTTACTGGTGAGTGCAAGGGGCCTGTGGCCCTCGATCTCAGTAGGTCCAGGATGCAGATATCCAGCCTCATCTCCGATGGTCAGGCAGATGTCTGATCCCAGCTCTGTGCAGGAGGCTGATGCATGGTGTAGTACTGGTACTTAACTTCATGTGCATTCTCCCATGCAGCCAGACCAGATGCACAAAAAGGAAAAGCACCTTCTCCAGGGAGGTCAAGTAATAGACATGCTTGAAAGAAATCACACTCCAGTTCTGGGGCAGTGGTTCTCAAAGTGGTTTTCCTGAACTAGAATTCTCAGCATCAGTAGGAGCTTGTTAAAAATGCAAATTCCTGGGTCTCTCCAACCTACTGAATCAGAAACTCAGGGTTGGGGCCCAGCAACCTGTGTTCCATTAATCACCCTCCAGGTGATTTGGGGAAAAAAATTTTGAGAACCGTTGCTCTAGCATTTGACAATGCAGTCAAGACAGCCCTGGGAAGGGGGAGCCTGAGGTTGGTAACAACTCTCAACATTCAGTTCGGCAAACACTTTCTGGCCTGGCTCTTCCAGGTAAGGTGCCAGGTGCAGAAGTGAAGTAGAATGTGAATAATGCATAAGGCACAGCCCCTTTCCTTAAGCTGCTTACAATGTCCACAGGAACAAGCAGTGGAAACAGTAACACAGAAAGCATCATAAAGATAAAGTGAATCGGTCCGATTGAGTAGGAGAGGATGAGAGGGAAGGTAGATGGCGGCCGGTTCATGGAGGGGATGGCTTTTATGATGGGCCTGGAAGGAGGGCTGGGGCCTTAGTCTGCAGAGTTTGGGGAAGGAGCTCCCCAGGGATGTCGGGACACGCTTTCCTTCTCTGTCCTCCACTGGACCCTATAAATACATCTCCTGTGGTCCTTCATCAAATTATGCAAATCTGCATGTCTCCACCATTCCCCCAGGAGGGCTGTCGCCAGGCCATGGGTGACCTCAACACAGCCAACCCCAGGCACTCTTCCCAGTTACCAGCTGATCCATCCCCGACAGGATCTTCCCCACAGTCCAAGGTGTTCTTTGGTTCCAAGTTAACATTATGCATGATACTGAGGTTTGCTTTTGAGCTCTGCTTTCCCTTCTCAGTCAGTCCTGTTTCCCTTGGAGCTGAACTTGACCTCTGACTTCTCCTGCTGTCTACCCTGCCCCCAGCCCCCCAGGCAAGGAGCGGTGGCCCTGGACTTTGGCATGCCTGATGAGGACAGGGAGTGAGGGAAGTCTCGACCATTCAAAAAGGGGAAGATGTGCCGTGTTGAGGAGTGTCTGAGGCCTGCCCCGACGGCCATGCCTCCCCCAGACCAGTCCCAGCCACCAGCAAGGAACTGCATTGCGTCAGTGCCCTGGCCAATTAAGCCCACTCCTCCCTTCCAGTTCCCCTCCTAGCCCCTGGGCTCAGGCTTCCATTTGAACCTGAATTTAAGCCAAGTTCCAACTGACTCTGAGCACCTACCCAAGGGTTTTGAGACCCTGCCTCTGTTTTTCTCAGCAGCCTTCCCTACCTCGGGGGCCCATTTCCTCCCAGGGAACAGACCCTTTAACCAAATTCTAGACCCTGCCATGCCCCGGGGTCTACTCCTTTGTGGTAAGGCTCTCAGTAAGGTTTCAGCTCCCAGACAGAGGTCTAAACCCAGGGATCTGAGTCTGATGGTGGAAACACCCATTGCAGCCTGAGAATACCTGGGACACCTGGGGGTGTGCAGACCTTTAGATCAGGAGTCCCCAACCCCCAGGCCGCTGCGGACCAGTACCAGAGCGTGGCCTGTTAGGAACTGGGCCGCACAGCAGGAGGTGAGCTGCTGGCAGGCCAGCGAAGCTTCAAATGCTGCCCTGCATTGCTCGCATTACCACCTGAACCATCCCTGCCATTGCGCTCATCAACCCCGTCCATGGAAAAACTATCTTCCACAAAACCGGTCCCTGATGCCCAAAAGGTTGGGGACCACTGCTTTAGACGATGCACAGCCTCTTGGGTGGGCCACCTCGGGGGCCTTGGCCTGCAGCACTGCCCTGTCTCCAGGCTGTGACCAAGGCTTCCGCCCACGGTCGGCTGCCCCCTCACACTTGCAGGTCAACAGCTGAGCCACCCGCCGACAGCACCTGATGTCTTCATTGGCTCAGCGGCTGCCAAGCAGAGATTTTCAGTCTTGCTGAGCCTCTGAAATGGAACTATCTCGCTCGCATTGAATAGCACACACCAAAATTCAGAAAATTTATAGTCTGCCAGGGTACCTGCAACAATGTTTCCTGTTTTGGAAAAACAGGCTGATTAAAAATATTAAAGATTGTGATGTCTTCCTCCTTCCCTGGAGTCCCCCCACCCTGCCCCACCCTGCAATCTTCTCTTCTCTGTGTTTATCTCTTTGCTGGAGGCACATTTCAGAACTTAAGGCTGACAGTTGCATTTCAAATTATTTAAACTATGCCAAATACGGGATCTGTATACAGGTGAGTTTTCTTCTCTCTGTGGCCCCACTTGTTAGCAAATCAGGACGTGGAGGCGTGCTGCGGATGTCGTTAATTTCTAAGTCTCCGCGGATTCCTCCCTGCTCTGGACCCCTTCACCACTCCAGGTACACACACTGCCCGTGGAGACTGATTTCTGAAAATGTATAGCACCGGCAAGCCGCGTGCTTCCTTGGATGGATATACGGGCTCTACCTCTCCACCTCCCCCATCTCCACCCACAAAGTCCCCAGCCCTGGCTCCAAGTCAAGGAGGAAGCAGGCAGCAGCAGTGTGTGCTGGACTGCGGTCCAGCCGGAGAGGAATGGAGAGTTCGGAGACATCGCTAGGGATCACGCTGTCCTCATCAGGTGGATTTTGGAGCAAAGGCTGGGCAGACATTAGACATGGCAGAGCTTATGTTTTCAGCATGGACTGGGTGGCCGGGGGTATGAAACATCAGGCACTTCATTTCACCGTAGCGTGTGTGTACTCTACACCAGCATACAGCACAGCAATGTGCAACATCGGCTCTTCCATGAGGCCCGCGGGCTCGATAATTCCTAGAGGAGCTCTTTTCCTTTGGTTTGCTTGTTTTTTGGATAAAACTACTCTTTGCCTTGTACTGTTTCTCTCCCTCTCTCTGTCTCTCTCCGCCACCAAAGAAGCAGTTTCTACTGTTCACCCAGAAAACCAGCTCCCCGATTTGCGATGGGATTACTGACTGTCCCTCAAGCCTTCTAAAAAGAGAAGTATTTCCAATCACTCATCAGTATTAATTATAATCACAAGAGGTCTCCTTTGAAAGCACGTGTTGGGAAGCTGCAGAGGTTGGGGTGTCTACAGAAGGCAATTTTTCCTTCTCCTGCTTCTCACTTTCCCAAACTAGGTCTGCTGCCTACACGCACCTCTGAGAGGAGCTCCCTCTGCCACGGATTCCGGGGGGCAGGGTGGTGGTCCTGGGTCTCTGTCTTTGACCAGTGGTCCTGAGAGGATGATGTGGGCGTGAAAGGAAGCTCAGAGATTCAGGAAGCATCTATGCCCCCAAAAGATGTCTGCTTTTAGGACACGCAGCTCCTCTGAGAAATAGGTGGAAGTCTGGTCTTGGGAGAGCGAGTCCCAGAGCGAAAGCAAACCAGAATCCTGTGTGCTTTGTCCCTCAGGACACCGACAACTGCACATCCCTAAAGGGAGCTGGGCTACCGCAGTAGTGCTTATTAGTATTGTTTTTCCTAAGGGGACACTGGATAAAGAAGCAATCCCAGTCATCCAAGTGATAAAAAACCCACACAAAGGCATGGCAGGGACTGCTCAGCCTGTCTCAGACCCGTCTGTGCTGATGGAGGAGGAGGTGGGCCTCTCAGAGGCTCTGGGCTCACCCCAAGGACCACGACTAGCCAGCATCTCGGGAAAGTCAAGAAACCCTTTGGAGCTGCACAGGGATGAAAAGAAATGTCTATGTTAATCACAGCTTTCCTCACAGAGCTGCTGCTACACAACAGATACGTTCATTTGTCATCACTTGCCTTTACAAGATTGAATAAAAGGCCCTGTTCACCCCTTTTTACAAATGAGAACACACGTCACCTGGTTCAGGAAGCATCTTGCCAGCCCATTTAAATCCAGCACCCCCGGAAGTAAGTGGCCCTCTGCTGAGGATCTAGGCTCCGGGAAGGGGAAAATCTTTCCCTGAGTCTTACATATGAAAAAGGAGGAAGCCTTCAGAGGGGGACTCCCACCTGAGACCACCGTGGACCGTGGGCTGAGTCAGGTGTGCTCAGGCTACAGGCTTCTGTGACTCAGAGATCCTCAGAGAGATGGAGGGGCCCGAGGCTGGGAGGCTGCCCAGTGCCCGACAGCAAAACAGAGGATGGGAGGCCCAGTCGTGACCAACCACATGAGCCTCCATTTCTCAGCCCATGAAGCTCAGAAAACTCCAAACACTGAGAAGACATTCACTGTGATAAAATAGCTTTGAGCCAGCCCACCATGGCACCCACTCCGCTACCCCTTCCGAGGGAGGCTGTACCCCAGGTCTAAATCCTAGGGCCCCGAATTACCTCCAGCTACATGAGGAAAGGATGCTAAGGGCTCAGGAAGTGGGGCAACCGCACAGAAACCCAGCCAAGCCGTTGTTTAGGCTTTGTGGGCAGCCACCCTGGAGACGCCCAGGCTCCCGGCCCTTCAGGAGCCGCGCGGTGCACCACTGCCACCGTCCCCCATCACGTGCGTGGGAGCCCGATGAGGTCATGCTCACAGCACCCACATGACCCGGATCCCTATGGGCCTCTGCACTGCTGCCTGTGCTCTCTCCCGTCTGCCATGCGCATTGCTGTCACGATCGGCTCTCACACGTGATGACCGCAGGGTCCCAGGTCCCACACCAGTGACGCTCCTCACTCACTATCGCCGGTGTCGGTCTCACCTCCAGCCCCAAGTCCTTCCTAATCTGGCCTGCCCTCCCCAAACATGTGGATTTCACGTTCCTTCCCCCAAACCCTTCCTGTCCTAGTCACACCTGTCTCTCTACAAATGTCCAGACGCACATGCTGTTTCTGAATCTGCGCACGCTAGCCCTCTGGCCGGGATGGGCTTCCTCTCCCCGACCCAGCCCTGTGTGGGCACGTGCTTCCAGCCTGAACCCACGGCCGCTCACCTCTGAAGAGCTTTCTCTGAGACACAGCCCACAGTGATCTCTCCCTCCACTCACTCCTTGTACGTTACTTCGGCACTGCATAATGAGCACCTGATGGTCCACCGTCTTCTTCTCTAAGTATCTGTACCAGGTAATGTGGGCCTTAAAAACCTCATGAGGAAATACTCATCTGCAAAACTCTGCCTCGTGCATCCGCTTGGTTCCCACACCTAGACTGAAAATCCATGCCTTTACCCTGTGTGTGTGTCTCACAGGCCCACGGGACATTAGGCATATAGTTGGCAATTAGTAACTGCTTAGAATAAAATGTCTGCCAAGTATTTACTTTTTTTTTTTCTCTACATAGACACCTTTTCCCTCTAGTCTGTAAACAGAAGAAATGGACTCTATTGTGTTCAGTTTGTAATATCCAGAACAAGTTTAAATGGTTTTTCAAAAATGGCTGATACAGATTGACTTCTATGTACAGAGACCCCATGAAAGGGGCATAACCCATCCAGGGGAGTCTCTGGGCACTAGGGGGGCCCCACTGTGCTGCCCCATCTCCTCTGCATCCCTACATGCTGGAGAGACGTGTTCATTCATTCAACAAACATTTCTGAGGCATCGACTGTAATGGTTCTCAACCCTGAATGAATATAGGAGCTTTTAACAAAAATATATCAGGACCGAAAATTCTGAAGACTCTGATTTAATTATTTGAAGGTAAGGTCCAAGCACAGATTTTTTTTTTCTTTTTTCTTTTGCGGTACGAGGGCCTCTCACTGTTGTGGCCTCTCCTGTTGCGGAGCACAGGCTCCGGACGCACAGGCTCAGCAGCCATGGCTCACGGGCCCAGCCGCTCCGCGGCACGTGGGATCTTCCCAGACCGGGGCACGAACCCGTGTCCCCTGCATCGGCAGGCAGACTCTCAACCACTGTGCCACCAGGGAAGCCCCAAGCACAGATATTTTTAAAAATCTCCAAGTGATTCTAAGTTATAATTTCTATTAAGAACCAGAAAAATACCCCCCAAAAGACAAGTTATAGCCTTGAGAAGAGCATGATCTAGTGAGAAAGGTGGGTGAGGAGAGTAGACAGTGTGATGAGGGCTGTAAGGCTGTACAGGGTGTCATACGGCAGGAGGGGGGCAACCTCTGGGTTAAGAGTTCAGGGGAGGCTCCCTGGAGTAAAACAAAACCTGACTTAGAAGCTGGCAAAGTAGGAATCATACAAGTGAAAACAGAAGGGTTCTAGGTGGTGTATCCCAGAGGGAGGAGAGAGGCAGGTGGGGACTCCAGGGGCAGTGCCACTGACCCTGGGTTCTAGCCAATAGAGCCCAGGGTGGCCGTGCATCACTCCTGGGTCTGCCCGGGAGACCTCAGTGTGAGTCCCTGCCCCATGTGTGAACTTTGGTTTTCTTCCCCATCTACTGGAGGAACCCAAAAGAAGCTGAGGGCGGAGAGAGAAGTCAGTGAAGATGGGGATGGGAAGGTGGTACCCAGAAGACTGTTCCATGCAGGAGCTTAGTCCTTGAGAAGTTTTTTGAGGGACAAAGTAAGTGGTAGCAACTTGAAGGATTAAATAAAGCAGCCTACCCTGAGGCCTGCAGGAAAGGAGAGAAAAGATGTTAGGATCTCCTGCTGAGGCCCTGGAACAGCACTTCCCTCAGGAGGGGACCAAAACCTTCACTAAAGCACATCTGGCCTTAGTTCCAGATCCAGAGCTGGTATGAGTAAATGAGGGGAAAATGCCTGAAACTGAATGGGTGCAGGGAGTAGGCAGGGGGCATCCCTCCTTGACTCACCCAGTTTCCGTCTAGCATCCAGAGTGAGTTGACAATGGAGTCCCATTTGTCCAGACAGACTTTCCCAGTCAGGGCACAGGTGTGAGATAAGTGGGGCTTCTGAGGGCTGTCTAGGACCTCATGGGGAGATGCACTCAGCCAGCACACCTGGGGCCCCCGCTGATTCTGTGCGCACACATTTACGTGCACACACACGCACACACACACACGCACGCACTCTCTCCTGTAAAGGGACAGCTGTTGGAAATTACCACAAGGACAGAGAGAGCTCAAGTTCATTAGGAGAGGAGAGAGGGTTTGAATGGGAAAAGATGAAGGAGAGAAAGAGCTGGGCGATGCTGGAACTGCCATCTGGTTGTGAATCCACTGTGCTCTCCCCTCCCTGCACTGCCAACAATTCTGTAGGCAAGAATGCACAGAGGAAAGGCTCACTGGAAAGGCAAGTCAACAGCTCTAAATCCCGGCCCCGGCTCTGCCACCAGCTTGCCACGCGTCCTGAGCTACGGCCTTCCATCCACCCAGGTCTTTGCTCCCATCAGTAAAGTGAGGAAGCTGGACTCTATCTCCAGAGTCCCCTTCCCATCTGTACATTAAAAACACAGGCCCCAGTCTGCTGGCCCTGCTGAAGCCCACGAGTGAGTGGCCACACCTAAGCCCCCTCGGGCTCTCCTCACCCAGCCCTCCCACCCTCCCTCTGCTGCTAATCTCATGCCTGAGTTACTGCACGGCAGCTCCATTACCAGCAACAGCGTCCGTGCTGATGAGAAAAAAATAAATGTAAGCACCTAATCTGACTGTGCCGATTTATAGCTCTGAGTCCCTAAACACTCTCCCTTCCCTGGCGTGTCTGGCACAGCGCCTTTGTTTGCCCAGTGCCGCTTGTTCACTTCAGGTTTCTGTCCTCCTTCTTTTTGTACACGTGTACTGTGGGCCCTACTGCAGCCCCTGGAGGGTCCATGGCGGATGAGCAAGAGCCTTCTTCCAAGAAGAAGCGGGGGCTTAAGAGATGCCCCCCCAAGAAGACCCCAAAATAACTGTGGCTGCCATGCCTCCAGCTCTGCTGTGATCCGGTTCAGCTGAGGTCAAAGGACACTAGCATGCAGCATCCTTGTCTTGTGTCCTTGGGGTCACCAACATCCCTGGCCTGTCAGCCTCTGAACTTCAGAGGAACATCCAAGGGCAAGTATGGTATCGTAAGAAATATATTTGGTCTTTGTCCCTGTTCCAGGCACAGACCCCCTCAAACCCTTGGAATTTTCTGAGTGAAAGGACTGTGTTTCATCCTTCATAAGAAGCCCCTTTTATAAAGAAGATGTGGTACATATATACAATGGCGTACCACTCAGCCATAACAAAGAAGGAAATAATGCCATTTGCAGCAACATAGGTGGACCTAGAGGTCATACTAAGTGAACTAAGTCAGAAAGAGAAAGACAAATACCATATGATATCACTTATATGTGGATTCTAAAATATGGCACAAATGAACATACCTACGAAACAGAAAGAGACTCACAGACGTAGAGATCAGACTTGTGGTTGCCAAGGGGGAGGGGGTGGGGAAGGAAAGACTGGGAGTTTGGGATTAGCAGGTGCAAAGTATTATATACAGGATGGATAAACAACAAGGTCCTACTGTACAGCACAGGGAATTATATTCAATATCCTGTGATGAACCATAATGGGAAAGAATATGAAAAAGTATATATATATATGTATAACTGAGTCACTTTGCTGTATGGCAGAAATTAATGCAACATTGTAGATCAACTCTACTTCAATGAAAGATAGAAGCCCCTTCTGAGCATATGCTAATGAGGTGACTTAAGGTGGTGGCCCTAGAAAGGGACAGATGGGCCTGGTCACTAGAGAGAACAAGTGATTAGAGGGATGGAACTTTGAGCCCTACCTGGACCTCTGGGAGGGGAAGGAGGGGCTGCAGATTAAATTTTGTCAAAACTCTTGAGCAAGATGGGATGAGCTTCCTGGGTGGTGCACACCAGCCCCATGGGGGCAGAAGCCCCTACGCTTGGGATCCTTCTGAATATCCAGATGAAGTAGCCTCTATACTATCTTTTATCTGGTAATCATGAGTAAAAGTTCCTCTGAGTTCTGTGAGCCAGTCTACAAATTAACTGAACCTGAAGAGGGGGTCATGGGAACCTCTGATTTACAGCCGCAGGTGACAACCTGGACTTGGAATTGGCGTCTGAGTGGGGGCAGTCTTGTGAGACTGAGTCCTTAACCCATGGCGGTCTTCAGACAGAAAGTGTCAGGACTGAGTGAAACTTGCAGTGGGCAGTGTCCACTGAGAACTGGAGAACTGCTTGGTGGCGCTGGAAAAAAACTCACAGGAACCAGGCAGGAGCCACTCTGGCCTGAGGCATCTCTTTCTTCCACGTGGCCTGAACCAACTGACAGAGCCTCACGGCCAAGAAGAGGCTGGTGGCAGGCTTTCCTGTGAGTGAGGGACCTTGTCAGCCCCTATCGGGTCTCACTGGTCCTCAGGGAGGGCGCGGTCCAGCTTCACGGCCCGGACTCTCTTTCAGATTCTCCCAGCTCATCCTCGAGAATCTCAGGTAGGGCTGCACACCTGCACGGGTGTATATTCTAGAGACACAGCTTTCTCCTGCCTTTCCTCCTCCCATCAGGCTGGAAGCTGGCGTTTGTGAGGCCGGGAGGATGAGCGGTGGGAGGAGAGGCTGTGCTGGGAGGGACCAGGTGCCCGTCAGCAGAGGAGGTGACTCAGGGGCACTGGCCTTCCCTCCACCTTGCTCCCCACGCCTCACCCGGGGGCTCAGGCAGCCTGGGTGCGGGAGGGCCCAGCACAGAGCAGTCCCTTTGAGCTTCTCCCTCACTAGAGACCAGCGTCTTCAGCTCTAAGATTTGGAGCTTGGCAGGGGTAGCAAGGCCCCATCTGTAAACACAAATCAGGAGGCATTGCAAGCGTGCTCTGATTTCACCCGCCGGCAGGCCCTGTCGGCTGTGGTCACTCAGCCAGGCTGTGTGCCCCCTCTACTCAAACAGGGGAGGCAGAGGTCGGAGGAGTCAGGACGGGCCAGGTTTCCCCCTTCTGCCTTACCCGCTTCACCTCAAGTGGGTGTGAAATCCAACCGCCCAAGGGGAGTCAGTGGAGCGAAGATGCAGACCCAGGATGACAGCCCTGTGGCATTGGGACGGGATCCTTCCTGATCCCAGATGCCTCGATGCAGTTTCGTTTCAGGCCTCTGCTCTGGAGGCCCGAACTCAGATTCAAATCTCATAATGAAACATCTGCCTTTCCCTCCTTTCCCTTCCCCCAGCACATCCAATTACCACATCTAACATTATCCATCATCGCATCTCTGTGGCAGCAAGATTCGCAGAGCAGACGGGGGAAATTAATAATAATTGTGGTGTCGGGGTGCCGGATGCAATCAGAATTCAGCATGGAAGCAAATACAAACACAAACAAACCATATTTATTCTGAAAGATTGCTCCATTCTCCCTCCTCCCCAGCCAAGAGCGGCCGAGCTCAGGAAAGAGATGAATCAGCTCTAACGTGGGGACCAGGCGTCGATCCTTCAGCCCAGCCCGTACCGCTGCAGAGAGCGCTCTAATTGAAATGAGAGCGGGGATTTGGGAGCTCTGAAGAGACGACCAAAATCCGTCAGGGCCTAACTGGGAAGGAAAAGGGAAAGGACATCTCTTCAATTCTCTGTAAGCCCGTGCACTCTGCAGAGATAAAAGCAGGGGGGCTTCCCTGGTGGCGCAGTGGTTGAGAGTCCGCCTGCCAATGCAGGGGACACGGGTTCGTGCCCCAGTCCGGGAGGATCCCACGTGCCATGGAGCGGCTGGGCCCGTGAGCCATGGCCGCTGAGCCTGCGCGTCCAGAGCCTGTGCTCCGCAACGGGAGAGGCCACAGCAGTGAAAGGCCTGCCTACCGCAAAAAACAAAACAAACAAAACAAAACAAACAAACAAACAAAACCCCATAAACCAAAGCATCAGCCTGGGGAAAAGCCAAGAGAAGGAACTGCCCGATAACCTTGGCTTTTAGGGGTCTAAGAAGCACATTAGGGGGTCCGCAACCTACCATCATGGTCGTCCCCAAAGCAGGCTTTTCCAGCCCATGTACCAGTCCTCAAAGCCTGGGAAAGATCACTAAACAAGAGACTATGCCAACACAAGCGACTCAGTGATCCATGTCAGGGAGGGGGTGGCCTTGCATGGATGCTATAAAATGGCAAAGTATTCAAAGTAAAAATAATGATTTGGGGGCTTCGGTGCACATGACACATTCCTATTCATATCCTGTTACTGCTTCCCTTCCTGACATTGTTTTTAGTTAGAGTAATAGTTAAATGCATGTACTTCTGGCAGCCTCTCCACCCCCAGCCCATCCAGACGCGCTCACTGACATCTGCCAGTCTCCGCAGACAGATGCCAAGGTCAGGAACGAGGCTGACCTGGATGGGAAACCTACCTTTGCCTCTTACTGCAGTGTGATTTGGGGCCAATTTACTTAACCTCCTTGAGTCTACATGTTTAGCAATATTAGATACTCTTCAGAGATCTTTTTTGAAGAATACATGAGAAAATGTATATCAAGGGTGTAGGAGGGTGCTTGGTACCCAGTAGGTGCCCAGTAGAGAGCTGTAGCTGCACGTGGCCTGTGCCAAGCTGGATCCCTTCACACCCGGGTGCAATGTGCTATTTCAGAAATTCGGCAACAAGGAATGCAGGCATATTTAAGGGGCAAGCAGGGGAACTACACCGTGTGCCACAGAGCGAAACTGCCTCAAAAATCCTCACCACGTCTTGCTTTCTCTCAAAAGCTTCACATTCGTGGCACCCACTGGCCCTCACCTGGCTTCTGCATTGTGAAATGTTGTCACCACCTCCTAACAAACAAAGCTTGAGGCCCTGCTAGTTGAAGCTTTCTCCTGCGCACAGTGTCCCTGGGAAGCCACCTATGGGTCGCACGAGGGCTGCTTTTCTTGTCAGGAGCAGTACACTGCCATTCTGGCCAATGATACTCACTCCCTCGCCCTGTAGCTAATAGACGCAAGGCCAGCATCACACGCCCATGTAGTAGGCGCCCAGCAGTGGGCAGGCATTCATAACGTGCATTAAGGGTCCAGGCCTTTGCTCCTGGGCATGTAAATATCACCACCTTTCTTTCCCCCATTTTCTGATACCCTGATCCAGGCCAAGGAAGGACTGCTTTCAGAGTAGGTGGGGTATAAAATGAATCGATCTGCAGTTGTCAGAAGGGGTCTAAGGAGAACCTTGCAAATCCACATAACCCAGCAAATCATACCTTCCCCTAACTTCCATCTCCGTGGCCTAGATTTCATGAATGGACTTGCTGGTGCTGGGGACTGGTCAGACTGACTGGGCCGGATGGCCAGCGCCACCATCTGGGGGTCTCTGCTGTAAATAAACAGATATCCCAAGACCAGAAGGCTACTAGACCTATATCCCTGCTGCAGGCTCTATGCACTGGGCTGCACCTTACTGATTTTTAAAATCAGCAATTGTTAAAATTGAATCTGCCATATGCCTTTAAGTACAGTTAGACTTGTTGGTTGTAAAGTTCCACAGCCACCTATCAGATTAGGTCCTTGTGACAACTGAGACCTATTAGAATTACAGCACGTTTCCTGTGGATCTTTTGGAAACCGGTGAAGATGGAAGCCCAAGTGTGTGCTGAGCACCACAAGTCAGTCATCCAGACGCTCACGCTGCGCTAACTGCTGTGTCATGTGTAACCAGCACTGACTTCAGCTCAAACCCTGAGTCAGAGACACCATTAGGGCTTGAGGAAGGTTCTGGGATCCAATGCTACGGCGGAGGCTGTGAGAACTCACTTCAAATGGTTCCAGAAGTTCTGCATTTCAAAGGTGAAGGAGAGGAAGGCGAATAAATGCATAAATGCATGCCTCAATGTGATGGCTGGAGCAAGTCCTTTTATATGAAGAATACTTGTTTTTTTTTTTTTTTAAATGTGCTAACTAGCTCTGCTCAGCATCTCTACTGAGGATCAGAGAAGAGGGAAGGAGAAGAGTCTGAGTCCAGAACTCTGAGTGTGCTTGTTCGGAAGATCTAAAAGAGAGAAAAAGTAAAATTTGGAAGGGGAACAGCTGAAAAAGGTGAATAAAGACAAAGCAAATCTGCTTCCCAGTAGAGCTTCTGCCAACTGGAGCATGTGGGGAAACTATTACAAGGATGAGCTAGACTGAGGAAGTTCTGTTGGAATGCAGACTGGGTTTGAGCACAGAAATTCTCATAGGCTCACCCTGCCAACCTTGAGGGGGTTCAGGTGAAGGCTTAAGGGTAAGGTAGCCCTTCCCCCATCAGGCTTGAGGAGTCTTACATTAAATTTCTGAAAACTCAGAACCATTGTCAAAAATGAGCAAGAAGGATCTGTAAAATGTATTTGCTAAGTCTTATCTCACGATATAGGTCATTCTAACATAGAGGTCTTTTTCTATAAATAGCCAGATAAATATTTTAGGCTTGGTGAACCATAAAGTCTTTGTAACAATTATTCAAATCTGTCGTTATCAGGGAAAGCCAGCCATGGACAATATGCCAGCAAATAAGCATGACTATATTCCAAGAAAACTTGATTTACTAAAAGAGGTGGGGAGAGGCGGGGCCTGGATTTGACCAGTGGGAGTTAGTTTGCCAATCCCTGATCTAGAAGAAAAAAGAAGTGGGCTCACAATAATTTATGTGGTGTCCCCCCAGAACAAATGAGCTTAGATGGTGTGTATAAAATCTCACCTTGCAGGGGTTAATGCCCATTGGGTCCATCACTTGGGAAAACGGGGAAGTCAAGTGTGTTCTTGTCACTCACACTCTTACACCCCTCCCCAACCTCCACTGTCTCCAGCCGACTCCGGCAATTCCAGGGCTGATTACTCTACCCCATGCCCGACCTCAAATACCAACTCCTCCGTGTGCCCCACGAGGACACAGCCCTATCTCTGCTGCCCCGAAGAGCCCGAGTCTGGCGATGTTGCCCCGGGCTTGAGACCTCTCCCTCTGCCTTCTCATCTCCTCAACTAGATGTGCATTTTCTGTTTCTCATTCATTCACTCTGGTGAAGTTCTCTGCTTCCCAAGGTGACCATTGAGACCTGAATGAATCTCAAACTCTGACTGAGCTCATGTGACAGTGGGTGCTAATGGTTTAAGGCTGGAACTTGCAAACCACTTGAGAAATACCCTCAGGGCAATATACCAAGTTACACATAATATAGGGCAATGTGCCAAGATAAACATAATAATACAAAGAAGACGATAATATACATATAATATAAATACTACAAAAAAGATAAATACAATGCAGCTTTCAGAAACTTACATTTTTAACTTTGGAGGAAAGTTAAATACAACAAATTTAAAACATACGAAAATACGGCTACAATATGAATGTAATATAAATAGTAGGTATTAATAATGAATTTTAAATTTTTAGCTTGTGGCTGACCACTCTGTGCTATGACTTCAGATTCCTAGGGAATGTGCATTAACTCCTCTCTCATTAGGGATACTGAGTGGAAAAATTCGAAAAGCACTGTCTTGATCTACCCCCCTGCCTGCTTTTCTAAAAAAGTCAAGGTCAAGGGTACTCATACAATTTCTCATCCTCCTTCCCAGAAGCACATATATGTACCCACTTATTCCCTTGTATCTTTGTATCTTCAGTATCTTTGTATCTTCCGTCTTAGCTGACGAGCTACAGTCCTATTTGGGCCAATTCCCTCTACCTGTGTGCTTGACCCCAGCTTCTCCCACTTTCTCTGTGCCTTTCTTCCACTGGTCATCCCTAACCTGTCCTGAAATTCCCACTCCCTCTCCTCTGTCCCTATTTGTAGTCATAAATGCATCCAAGCCCTTCCATCATGAAAAGCCATCATTTTGTCACATCTTCTTTTATCATACAATCCATCTCCCTTCCTCAATCATTTTCCTCAAAACAGTCAAAAACCAAACCAAAACAAAAAACATAGTCTACATTCACCTTCTCCCCTTCCTCATGTACCATTTATTCCTCAACCACTGCCATCTGGTTTTTATCCCTCCCTACTCCACTGAAATCACTCTTGCTAAGATCAGCCAGGCTATATCCCAACTGCCGAAACTATAGGACACTTCAGACCTTATATTATTTGAGTTATCTGCAGTATTGAATACTGTTGATCTCTTTCTTTCTATAAAATGCATTTTCTGTGTTTTTTATAAAGCCAAGTTGCCCTGTTTTTTTCTCATTTTACTCTTACTGTTTCTTTTGTTCCTCATATTGACTCTCTTTTTGTTTGTGTCCTTTAGGCATTAGTGAGCATCAGGGTCTATGTTTCTTTCTCTACACCATCTTCCCGGATGAGCTCAAATAGTTTCATAATTTTAACCACCTGTATTAGTAGTCCATTGCTATGAATAAATTACCCTAAAACTTAGCAACTTGATACCAAAATCGTTTATTATCTCATGGTCTCTGTGGGTAAGGAATCAGAAAGAGGCTTAGCTGAGTCCCTCAGACTCAAGCTCTCTCATGAGGATGTAGTCAAGCAGTTGGTCAGAACCATGGTTTCAACTAAAGTCTCCACTGAGGGGATGGGGCAGGGTGGGGGGTCTTTTTCCAAGCTCATTCACACAGTCTTTGCTGGCCCCCTGGGTCTCCCCACAGGGCTGCCTCACACCATGGAAGCCGGCTTTCACCAAGGTGAGTGATCCAAGAGGGGCTGATAAAGAGAGCCCAGGGTGGAAGTCACAATATTTTTATAATATCACCTTGGAAGTGATATCTCATCACTTCTGCTGTAGTCCACTCATTAAAAGTGAGACAATAATCCATCCCACACCCAAGGGGAAGAGATGACACAGGGCATGAAGATCAGTAGATGTGGAGCATTGGACACCTTCTAGGGCTGCCTAACACACCACCTGTGCACCAAAGGTCCCACGTCTGCATCTCTAGGCCTGGACATCGTCCTTGAGTTTTAGACTCATACACTCACTTCTTGTAGGACAGCCCTCTTGTAGGACAGCCCTCCTTCAGCTGATGTCTCTCAGGCATCTCAATCCCAATATATTCCAGAGAAAACTTTGGAATATGACCTCTTCTCTTCTATTCCTAAACCTAGGCATCATAGCTTGAAACTTGGAAGAAAAACTTCAGCCTTCACTCTCCTTTATTCTACCACAATATAATAAGTCTTCATTCCCTGAACTTATTTGCAGCGTTTTTTCTTCTTTTTTTGCTTGCTTCCCTTCTTTCTAGCCTTTGACCACTTACAAAGTTGAGCTGCTCGTGTATCTCACCTGCACCCCTGATACAATTCTAGCTCATGAAACCTACAGCCTAAGTCACGCTGTCCAGCACATCCCCTGTGTTATGTGTTCCATGCTCTCAGGCTAGGAGGACAGAGATGAACACGGGTAAGGTTTTCACCAAGTGCTGAAAGCTGTGATGTCCCCTCTGTCGTAGTGCCACTGCTGCTGAGGATGGTGACGATGACAGTGATGATAATATAGATGAATTACACCATCTCTGTAATAAAATGCAAAGCTCAGACTCCACCGTGGATGCAAACAAGTTATATCTCTCTACCACATCTCTCAGCTCCTGTCAGAGATGCCAAAGCACGGGTTCTGACGCCACGTGTCAGCATATCTGTCTGCACCTGGGAGCTCAGTCAGGGCTCAGTCCTCAAAATAAACTCTGTTTTTGAATGAGGAATCATCACAGGATAATTGGGGCTGCTCAAGTGCCTGGGATGTCATTCCAATTGAACACTCTTCTGTAGTTTTCCCCAGCTAAGAAGTGGCACAGCTAATCAATCAGCTAATCAATGGTGCAATCTTTATAGATGTACCCATATGCAGACCTCTATATCCATCTCATCCAGGTCTCCAATGCTTTCCTGTCTCCTGTAAGGACATTGGCTCATCCTCAGAGGTGAATCAACTAAGTCCTCACCACCAGCCCCTGCACGGCAGAGAGAGAGTCAAAGCTGGAAAAGCTGGGAGACAGACACCACCACCCTCCTGCCTGTGAATTCAATGGACTTCCAAGTGCAAAAAGACAGTGCATGCCTCAGGACAAATTTAGTTGTGGCTCGGCGAGATCATGGATGGTTCCTAGCATGAAAATTCATTCATATGACTTTGGAATATAATACCTGACACAGATATATTGTGGCTGCCACACTCCTATCCTAGATAAGGACACAGCAGTAACAGATGGAGGAACAAGGCACTTATCTTGTTAGTTGATGGATTTATCTTTTTTTCTTCTTTCCTACATATTCCATAGTGTTTAGTGAGTGGCGGTTTTTACCGAGCATCATACGGAGAGTGAATTGATTTCTTTTCTCCCTCCTTAATTCAATAAGAATCAAAGCAGAGGATAAACAGCTTGTTGTGCTAGAAAAAATTCCAAATAGTTGAGAAAATGTCAAACTGCTTTTTCTTCTTTCTGTGGTTGGAAGCATTCCTTGCTCAGCAGGAATGAGGATGAGAGTGTCTTTTGTGAGGAGGAGGATGGCGGGTACATGGTCCCTGGGCCCTGGTCGGGGGCGGTTCCAGCCTATTCTGAGTGCACTGCCAAAGGCAGATGTACTTCCTGTTAGAAGGGAAGCAAAGCCCTACCATCAAAAAAACTCTTGACATGACTAATTATTGTGGCCTGAAGAGCTGTGTCATGTTCTGCTTGCTTCCAATACCGTCCAAAATAACACTAAAGAAAAAAATCTATTTTGACAAATGAAACAGGGGAGAAAACATCAGCAGATGAAATATGTTGACAAAATTGTATAGGACGGAAGGCAGATGAACGAATAGAATAGTCACTGATTTAGCCAAGCAGGGAAAGTTAAAACTAAAATGCCCGGATGGGAGCAGCAAGCTGACTTAGGCTGCAACACTCTAGAAATACTCGTGAATTTGGGACATCATATCTTTGTGGAGCCTGTGGTCATGGATGAGGCAAAAAAAAAAAAAGGAGATTGAAAGTCTCTACGAGAAGAAGGCATATTCCCTAAAACATTTCTCAGACTTGAAAACCAGACTTCTATCCTGGTAAGAGATGGAAAGCTTTTGCCCTACAAGTGTTCATCAGGGTTACCTGGGAACTTGTTAGAAATGCAAAGTCACAGGCTGCATCTCTGCATCTCTGATCCCTGATCAGAACCTTGGGAGTGAAGCCTGGGTAACCTGTGTTTTAACCAGCCCTGCAGATGACCCTGATGCACTCCCAGTGTGAGGATGCATGGGGACAAGCCTCCAGAGTCAGAGATGATGGACAGTTCAGCAGGCTGGGAGTTTTTGCTGAAAAATGCACCCACAAGAAAGGAGCAAAACTGTTGATACTTGAAGATCCTCCATGGAGTGTCTGGCTGCTCATTCTGGCTGCTCACCATTCCCTACAAGATGGCTCTCAGGTCAACATGCTCCCACACAGACCTCCCAAAGGGCTTCTTAGCACTTGCTTCTCAAACAAAACCAAATGAGAGAGAACACTGAAGAAGTGTTAGGAATTAAAAATGCTACAACTGAAACCATTGCATAAGGCAATATTAATTTTAAATGTAAGATGATAAAGTGGAGATCTCCCAGAAAGAAGAACAAAGAGATAGAAAATAGAAATGGGGGAATATATATATATGTATGTGTATATATATGTATGTGTGTATATTTATATATATCCATTTAATGGAACATCCAGAAAGAAAAAGAGAAAAAAAAAAGAGGAGAAAATTAGCAAATAAATTTCAAAAGATTTGTTTCCAAAACTGATTGAAAAGGAATTCACCAAGTACCTAGGAGAGTAAGTTAAAAAAAAAAAAAAATAGCCCACACTAAGGCACTCTATGAAGACATTTCAAAATACCAGAGATAAAGAATATTGCCTAAGACCTTTCTAGGAAAACTATAGATCACATACAAAGACACAGGAACCAAAGTAGCACAACATTGCTAAACAGCCACCCTGGAAGCTATAGGATAACAAGGAAATTCCGAGGTAAAAACACGTTGAGGTGAGATTTCTATGTCTAACCTGACTAACAATCAGGTGTGAAGAAAGATGTACAATATTTTTCAAACAAGCAAGTTGTCAATGCTTTCCTCAGGAAGTAGCTGAAAAGTGTGTGCCTCCAAAACACAGGAGAAATCAAGAAAACAGAAGTCATTGGTCCTAGAAACATTAATTCCAAACTGAGCGAGGGAGCAGATGATTCTAAGGTTAAATAGCTGGATGACAGCTGTGAAACAGGCCTGCAGGACAACCAGCTCAAATGGAGCAGGCCAATAGAAGGTTCTAGAAGAGATGCTCAAACAAACAGGCAACAACAATAAAAACTGCTAGATTGCCTCATGTGTGAGACTTATTTACAGCACAACGAGAAAGATTCTGGAGAAACAGGCATACGTGCACAGAAAAATAAGTAACTCCAAGAAAAGTAGGAAGTTGTATAAGAAAGTAAATGAAATTATAATTTACTTGGTTTGATTTGCATTATATCGATAATAGGAACATTGGCTATTGATCTGACCAAACGTTTGATGTAAACCTATATATTGGGAAAATGGGAGAAGTAAATGTGCTAAGGGGAGGTATAAGTGTGTTAGCCCTTCATTTTCTGTAGTAAATTGGTGTCTAGGATTTAGGAAATAGCTTTATAAGCATGGTATTTAGAAACCCGGGGGTAAATGTCCAAACAAACAGATGGGAGTTGAGAATGGTTGGCTTTGAAGTATGGACTCTTGGGTGGGGAGAGTGAAGCCGGTTGTTATTTTTAAATTACGCTTGTAGTGTACTTGTAGGTATAGGATTATTTTGATAAAAATAATATCCTCTGACCCTAGTCCTAATTCCACTGTGTCCTACCTATGTGACCTTGAACAATTCATGTATCTCTCTCAATTGGGTGGAGTTTATCGCTTTGTCATCTCTGTTTAATTGTCCCTTCCTCAAAAATGTCTTCCCTGACACCCTCTAATATAAATGGGGTCTGCTGTCAGTCTCTCTCACAGAAACATGTTCTGCTGAGCACTCGTCACACTTTTTAATGGGAAAATTATCCATTTACTGTCTGTCTCCCCACCAGAGTGTAGAGTCCATATCTGTGGGTGTCGCTGTGCTCACCGTGATCCCCCAGCGCCTCGCAGAGAATAAAGGAAGCAGTGAACATGTCTGCAGCCCAGCTCATCCTGAAATCTATCTTCCTGCATCAAAAGGGGCAGCTCGCTCCCCGAAGAGGATTTACCCACTCCCCCCACTCCTCCACAGTGTTCTTGGCAGTAAGAATTCAAACCTGTCAAAGTGCAGAGGGCCCGCTCCTCCCTCCCCGCTGGGAAGGTTCAAAATCTCCTGCACGCATTCAACTTTCTTTAAGTTCTCAAATAAGGATCATTAGGTGTAGAAGTGTTTCTTCCTTGAAAATTATTTTTGTAGGGACCTTTCATCATTCCTCCTTCCACCACTCAAAAAAGAAGGTTTAGAAATGCTGGGGGATGGGGGTGGTGAGGGGTGGGGGAGAAAGATGGGGTATGGTGGGGGAGGGGGTGATGGGAGTGATGGGGGAAGTCAGGAGCAGGGAGTAGGGGGTAGGGGAGTGATAGGGGACGACAGGAGTGGGGAGGAGGGGGGAGGGGGAGTGATAGGGGACGACAGGAGTGGGGAGGAGGGGGGAGGGGGAATGATAGGGGACGACAGGAGTGGGGAGGAGGGGGGAGGGGGAGTGATAGGGGACGACAGGAGTGGGGAGGAGGGGGAGGGAGATGGAGGAGTGATAGGGAGGACAGAAGTGGGGGGGAGTGATGGGGAGGGCAGGAGTGGGGAGTAGGTGGAGGGGGAGGGGGAGTGATGGGGGAGGACAGGAGTGGGGAGGAAGGGGAGGGGGAGTGATGGGGGAGGACAGGAGTGGGGAGGAGGGGGAGGGGGAGTAATGGGGGAGGACAGGAGTCGGGAGGAGGGGGAGGGGGAGTGATGGGGGAGGACAGGAGTGGGGAGGAGGGGGAGGGGGAGTGATGGGGGAGGACAGGAGTCGGGAGGAGGGGGAGGGGGAGTGATGGGGGAGGACAGGAGTCGGGAGGAGGGGGAGGGGGAGTGATGGGGGAGGACAGGAGTGGGGAGGAGGGGGAGGTGGGGGCAGGGGAGTGTGATGAGGAGTGGAGGCTCTCTTTGCTGGGCTCTGTTTCACCCAGGGCTCTGCTTCTGCATGGGGACCCGAGGGGCAAGCAGACCCTCACCCAGAGACTGCTGTACCAGAAGATGCTTGCTGGGCTCCAGGCTCTGTGTGACCTTGAGAGGGTCACCTCTTCATCTGTGAAATGGACATAGAGACCAAAACTATTCCACGCAGATCTCAGGGTGGTTGTGCGAATCAAATGAGATAATGCACATTTACTGAATTAACACATGGATTAAAGGGCCAGGGGCTGGGGTTAGTCATTGAGCACAGGTCTCTTCCTGTCCTGGAGCTCCGTGTCTGTGGAGCGGCAGGCAAGCAGATCCTGAACCTAGACTTGCCTTTGCTCAGAGGTATCTTTTTACCTTTTCTGCCTGTCAATCCCCACTCCCACCTCGCCCCAAGTAAGCATGAGTATACAGGGAGGTGTCAGGAGGGGGTGTCTCGGGCAAGAAGTAGATCTCCAGGGGCTGTGCCCTCACAATGCTGAGTGACTAATTCCCCTCCAGCGTGCTCTTTTCCTTTTCTCTCCCCTCCCTCTGTCCACAAAGCCCAGATGGGAAACCCACACTCCTAGTGAGTGATTCCCCATGGGAACGCTGCAGTCCTGGGCAGGGCTGAGGAGCAGCCACAAAAACAGGCAGACACCACTGAGAAAACGCAAAAGACAAACCCAACCCACACCAGGGGCTTTCTGCATGTCTCTGAGACCCTCTGCCCAGAGCTGCTGCAAATCAAGCCAATATGCATCAGCACAGCCTCTCCCCCTGCCAGCCGTGGGTGGGAGGCTGCTTTGCGCCCCAGGGGATAGCCCAGTGGGTGGAGAAGACACTGCCTGGGATCCAGCTACAGGCTTCAGAGGCTCTTAGGGAGGCAGCCTGCAGGATCCTGCTGGGAGAGAGCCTTCTGAGGAAGCAGATTACCCAGGATCTGGGATGTGTGGCCCAGAGCGGCCCCTCACTGCTGTAACCTGCAGGGAGAATTTCTAATAGAAGAAAACGGTCGCGGTGCCCTGTCAGGGGTCGGGGACCCGTCAGTGCCTCTCTTGCCATGTGAGTGCCTGATGAGGGGCAGGACAGGTGTCTTGCTGAAGGAGAGCTGCCTAGTGCCCACGAACGTGATGTGACTTGCAGCATGAAGTCGCTGTTTTCCTTTCCTGCAGTCAGTATGGATCTTGGCCCACTGTCACTCTCAAGTCCCTCAAGGCTTTCTCTTGTTTTCCCGACCACAGCTCTGCATTGTGCTGTGTGGCCTGGGATAAACCCCCTGGATTCTAATCCTCCTTCTGCTCTTAGCTGACTTGGTAACCCGGGGAACCCATCCTTTATCTGTCTGGGGCTCAGGTGTTTGGTTTCAGCCTCTCTCAGCCTGGGTGGGTCCTCACATCCCACTTCCCTTGCAAGCTCAGTATGGATAAATCTTTCTCTTTCTTGTATTTTAGATTTTAATATAATTTCCTCAAAAATCCCATACCTTCAAACACGGTCGGGGGCCCATGTTTTTGCTGTATTGGACTTACTGCAATGTCCATTAAATAATTCCTATGGCTGAGCCCCGTTTTTCCACAGTGTCCGTGAGTGGACACCTGAGGGGCACGGCTCAAGCTGGGGGCGAGCACAGTGGAGGCGCTCCCCTGTGTGTGTCAATGAATGAATAAATACCCAACTTAAGAGTTTCACACTCCACTAAGTACCAGGAACACAGTGAACAAGATGCTCAAATAACATTTGAGACAGACTGAGACGTAAACCAACAATTGCAATGTCAGTGCCATGGTAAGGGTAAGATCAGGGCGCCCTGGGGCACGTCGGTAGGAAATGCAAGCTATTTTTGGAGACTAGAAAGGGTTTATGGCATGAATTCGTAATTGCATTATAAATCCCACTGAATACATGCACTGGAGCAATACTGTATGAGTGAAAAACCTGAGTCATACAGAGACTAGACAAAGCTGCATTCTTAAGCATTTCTTTACATGAGAGTCCCCTAGTCTGATAAGTGTTCAAACACCATGTATGGAAATAGCGGAGTTGTCATTTCAAATGGCTTTACTGTTCTCCAGTTATTTTCAGGTTTCAATTTTCCTGTGCAAGTTATACAGCTATTAATTTTTGTGACACTTTGTCTTTAGTATTCGTATTTTTTTCATAATCATCATTATCATCAGCTTTACAGATAATTAGCCCCAAAAATAATGACATCCAAAATCTGGGTTCGTGAATGACTTGTGAATGCACGTAGGATACTCATTGAATTCTTGCAACAAACTTCTTCCTATTTACAAATAGGAATCTGAAGCTAGCGGGCTCCTTGCCCACATCTTGGAAGTGAGGGAGAGCCTGGGCTTTTCTCCATCTCACTGTGCCCTTTGCACTCTTTTCTGAGGAGGCTGCCTCTCTCCCGGGCACCCTTCCCTGGCTTGGTTCCTGTCCAGCATCCCTCAGTCCCTTTAAAATTAAATACAAAGCATTACCATCTTCCAGGACTCAGGTGAGAGCTCCTTGGCAGGACCACATCTACCCCTAAGATTTACCAATGTCTGAAGCAGAATTTATTCCTAATCCAAACATTTACTCATTTATTGTACCAAGATTTGTTGAGGTTCTGTTGTGTGCCAGAAATTGTGCTACAAAGTTGGAATGATACAAAGATAAATAAGTAATTTATTCTGTTCTTTCCTCCCGTCTGGGGGCAGAGACAGATATGTCACCACATAGTGAGTGGTGACAGGAGAGGTGTGTATCCTGGGAAGACCCAGGAGTAAGTGGTCAGTTCCATCTGGTAGAATAGAGGAGGCTTCCCAAAGGAGCCATCATCCGAAGCGGGTCTTATAGAATAAGGCACTGAAGCCATCAAAAGGGAAAGAGGCTGGACACGTAATAGATATTTATAGACAAATGAACAAAGAATAAATAAGTAAATACACAGTGCTAGAGAGCACTAAAAGGAGGTAATATGGTAGAAAACTGGCCTAGATTGGATGGAGGTATAGGCCAGGAAAGGTGGCTATGGCCAGCTTATGATGACCCTCATATGCTAAACCATGAAGTATGGATTTAAACTGAATAAGGAGGTGGACAGAGAGAAGAGTGAAGGTTCTGTCAAAAGTTCCAACCTGGGAAACCAGGTGAATGGAGATTCCATTAGTCCCAGCAATGTGGTGAGGAGAAGATTTGAGAATCTGGTTTTCTATGTATGGAGTGTGAGAGACCTGTGGGACGTTCAGGTACACGTTTAATTGGTGGCTGGAAATATGTACCTAGATCAGAGGTGGGAGAGCTGAGCTAAAGATGTAAATTTGGTTGTCCTTTGGTAATACTGAGAGCAGAAGTTGTGGGGATAGAGCGATCACTCGGAGGGAACAGAAATGTAAGAGAGAGTCAAAGGGGAAACCTCGGCAAACCTGGATGTTGAGTCGATCAGAGAAATACAGAAGAGCGAACAAAGGCACAGTTCCTGAGGCAGAAGGAGAAGCAGAAGAATGCAGTGCCCTAGCTGCCAAGGAAATCCAGCTGAAGAAGGGATGAGACTAGTCAGTGGTAAGGTCACGGTGGACACTGACAAGGGTCGCAATGGAGGCTGATGCGCAGTGGGCTGAGAAAGAAGGTTTAGAGACCCTCTTAGAAGACTGGGGTTGTGAGCAGAACATTGAGGGGCAGGGGGCATGGAGGTGAGGTCCAACCCTATTCATGGTGACGTAAAGACTTTAAGCTATAAGTTTGAAGATTTTCACGTTCACCTGTCCTATGAGTTCAGTTCACTTGTGGTTTCCTGGGGACCACAGTTCAAAGATGCTAAAGACTGAATATGTCCTCCCCAAATTCGTATGTTGAAGCCTAATCTCCAACATGATGGTGTTAGGAGGTGGGGCCTCTGAGGAGTGACTAGGTTATAAGGATGGCGCCCTGATGAATGGGATTAGTGCCTTTGTGAAAGGGCTCCAGAGTGCCCCCTAGCCCCTTCCACCACATGAGGACACAAGACAGCCATCTATGAACCAGGAAGCAAGCTCCCGCCAGACACCGAAGCTGCTGGCACCCTGATCTTGGACTTCCCAGATTCTAAAACTGTGAGAAATAAACTCCGTTGTTTAGAAGCCACTCAGTCTATGATATTCTGTATAGCAGGCTGAATGCGCTAAGACAAAGCGGTCTCACTAACAGGTAGGTGTTGGTCATTTTCCTCTTTCCTATGCCCCGGGTCTTAGAAGTCAATTGAGAAGCTTCTTTCTCAGTAACTTGTAAGGCATTCTGAGTTATCTGCTGGATCTTTTCAGGGTAATTGCCAAAGGAGCCACCGTTTTTTTCAGACCTCCTTTGGTTTGCTTCAGGAAGTATGAAATGATCTTTCTTACAATTACCAAAAAAATAAAACAAAACCCAGATCGGATACGTTGCCCCCTCAGGTGCTGGTTTCCGGGTCCAGGACTGGACATGCCCAGTGAGACCCCAGCTGCCTCTCCTTTATCCCAGAGGCGACCTGAACTCAGGGGAAGTCACGGGCTCCTTTATTCAAAGTCAAAGCCCTCCTTCTCCTGGGCAAGTCCCCCGCACCACACCAGTCCTGCTGCTGCCCTCCCCCTCCAGCTCTGAAGGTCAAAGGGGTAAAGACGGACTGTGGGGAAGATAATAGAGTGATAGCACCTCCTCAAAGGGAAATGGGAGGATGGAGGCCAAGCACAGCCACCGGACCAGGTACCTCTCTCGAGATGTGAAGAGGAGTGATGTTGAGCTGTGAGCCCAATTTGCCCCTCTGCTTTACACTTAAGACAATATTCCAGTTCTTCCTCTGCCTTTTGTGCCCAGGAAAGCCCAGTGGCCGCAGCTCTCTGCCACCTGCCACCTGCCTACTAATTCACTCTTCAAGCAAGGAGTCCTGGTTCTGACAGGTGGGCCACCTGACGGTGGCGGGGAGGCAGGTGTTTGCAGGAGGGGATGGATAGCAGGGTCTCTGGCCTCTGGGCCTCAGTCCAGGCTGATTTCATTTCAGATTAAGAGCCCCTGAAATGCAGCAATCGATAACTCAGCCCTTTTGTTTGCTTGTATTTTCCAAGTCCCCAAAGAGATTAGATCTGATTTCGCAGACCTCTAGCAAATTTAATTGTTTTTTACTCACAGTTGCTCAATACAACTCCTTAGAATCTGGGAGTGGAGAGATTCTCCCCCCGCCCTGAGCTCTGGGTCACTTCACGGTGTGAAGCCAGGGCCCTCAGGTCTCGCTGGCTGGCACGCAGATGCGGTGCTTCCTGGGTTCCGTCCAGGCTCCTTGCCACCCTCCCACCACAGCCCTGAGCAGGGTGCCCACCCTCCTCACTCACGGGACCAACAAAGAAACACGTGGACACGAAATCAAGAACGTGCAGTCTCCGTTCCCAGACTTCATCCTGGCACCCAGATTGTGGCCACTAATTGTCTTCAGGAAGGTTGCAAAGGATCCAAAGGACAAGGTCACCTCTTGGCCAAACAGGACCCTTCTGGCTGCAGGACCCAGCAGGCCCTCAATGGCTGCTTCCAGGAGGTGACACTCACAGTCTGCCAGCAGCAAGGGCCATGGATTCCCAGCTCCAGAGACTGTCCCCGTGACCAGCTTCGAAAGGTCCCACTTGGTGAGACGAGACCCCACACTCTGCATTTCTCACTGTCTTTCCTCTTCCATTGTCTTCATCAACACTTTCATATTTCTAAGACTCTTGCCCAGAAAGGTAACATTTCCAAATAACTTTATTATTCCTTCCAGGAGCTTCCTCAAAGACTCATTAAGTCATCAATAGAAAACATCAAAGGCCAGCTTCCCCCAAGACTTCTCGTGTCTACCCATCCTAAGAGGTTACATTGGGGTCCTTCTGGATCCTAATCAGCCCCTCCTTAGCGCTCACATTGAAAGACCCCCTTAAAACCAGGCTTGGACATCTCAAAAGTAGCCTGGATGTGCCCTTCCTCCCAGGAGCATCAGAAAGACCACGCAGACACGGTGCTCCCCTTACCATGGGAAGCGATGGACTCAGCTTTGCCTTATGAACAAGTTGTTTTAGTGATCTTGGAGGGGGGCCAGAATTCGACCCCAACCTCAGAACTCCTTCCCCACTCAGATTTCTAGGTCTTCTTTACCCTGTTGTAGGGTTTTAAATGTGTTTATTATTTACTTCAGTGTTTTGGGGGTCTTACCATCAAAAGGCTGCTATTGACTAAGATGCTTGGTCCCAGACTGTTTAGACATCCTGATCTGTAAGTCTCAGCAAGGAGCTGGTGCGAGCTGTGTAGACACTATGTCTTTACCTTGTACAAAACCTCGCACACACGGTATTTCAGTTAAATTATTTCTCACCTGCCCCCTACCAAGCAAAAACCAAAAAAATCAAACCGTACAAAGCAAAACGGAACAAATAACCCCCAAGAGTATCAAAGTATCAAACATCTCCACTTTAAAGATGGGAAAACTGAGTCCCAGAATGGCTCCCTCACGATTTGAAGGCAGGAGAGAAAATGAGAGCTTCAGTTCAAGCCTTTTGCTTCTTAATCCAATGATCTTCACAACAAAGTGCACTTAAATTTGAAAAGGAAAACAAATGAAGAATAAGAGGATACAAAATAAAAGTAAGCTATTGCAACTGGACCGTAAAATCATCAGCACGCTCCTTCTGAGGACAGCATGCTGGTTCACAGGCCAATCAGATACGTCAGGTATTTATCTGTAATGATTGGAGGAGGTTGCATAACTCAGCTTGCCTGCCTGCCCAGTGGGCCTAAGTGGCTCAGGAATCCCCGAGAAATGGAAAATCCAGGCTGGCAACCCTTTGCAGTGTAGAGAAGGCAGATGGCAGGCAGGGACCTGCCCCAGGGCAGTGTGAGTAGCACCACCTCCAGGCAGCCTCCATGCAGGCCGTATACAAATAAGTTAGCCGGACGCCAGGAGCCAATTGCTTTCCCATTTGCTATTTTCTTTCTTTTTCCCCTTCTTAAAAAAAAAAAGGCAGAAGTTTTTTGCACTCTGCATTAGTGCTTGATGTAATGGTGCAAAGCATTTTTCGTTTATCATCATAACGCCTGTCAAAGAAACTCCTGATAATGTAAATGCAGGAGAAAAGCCATTAGGGTTTATTTGCCCGGCAGCTTTAAGCTCACTCCCCACTCTGTATGCGAAGTGGGAATCTGCGGGTGGGGCTGCTTCCCTCACCAGCTGGCCAGGTGAACACCACATCCAGCCTCTTCCTGGAGGAACCTCAAGAAAATGGAAATGCCCCGCTTGTGAGAGACTGGAGCTGGGAAAGCAGAGCCTGGCCGCTGGTGTTACTGCAGGAACTCCACACTGCTCCCTATGACTCCCTCCCTAGACAATAGGGGGGAAGATGCTGCATCCTGACCAGCCATGTAGAAGGACCAAAATACTTTATTACCTGGGGGTAACTGGCATACTTCGAGCTCCAGGAAGCCTGCCATTTTAGAGGATTGTGAGTTGATATCAGAAGCACCCCTGGTCTCTGAGCGGCCAGTACATTCACGACTGCTCAGAAACAAGCATCCCTCCCAGGCAAGCACCAAGCCCCTTAGGCTCTGTACCCTGGCTGTCCCCCTCATGCTGCCAGGTTCCAAGAGAACCTCAACAACGACGTGGTCTCACAAGAGTGAACGAAGGAATGAACTACACTTACATTCTGCTGGTCAGCGCCTTCAGACATTCTAACTATATCAGCTTTATCCCAGCAAACTTCAGGAAATGCAGGGAACCCAGGTATCATCAGAGCTGAATCTTTACCATAGACGTTTTCTCCTCTAAAGCCATAGCAGAACAGAAAAAGCATGGAGTATGGAGACAGAGAGAACTGAATTTGAACCCCTGACACCAATTTAGTAAATAAGACCTTGGGCAACTTAATTTTCCTGAGCCTCGGTTTTCTCATCTGTAAAATGGGTCAGTAATCCCTACCTCCTAGAGTTACTGTAAGGGATAAATGAAATGAGGGAAAGCTGTATCTCTCAGGTCAGGATGTGCAGAGGGAAGACCCTAGTGTCTTGTTGAAATGCAGATGATGAGTCAGGAGGTGGGATGGGGTCTGAGTGACTGCATTTCTAAAAATCTCCCAAACAAAGAAAATGCTGCTGGTCTGGCACCATGTTTTGTATAGCAAAGATGTACTGCTCCTAGGATAATGCCCGGCCCTTAATAAATGCTTAGGAAACATAGATCTTGGTATTGATTGCTCGCTGCTGCAGATGACTTCATTCACTATTATAAAGTAGAAACAAGAACAATAAGAGATATGGTCCTTGATCTTAAGCTGATGATTTATTCAATATTCAACAACTATTTAAAATTTAGGAGAAATAAATTACATGTGTGAAATGTATCAAATAAGCAGGTGGATTTAAAGTATAGGAGAAGGAATAAAATTAGCCGTTTGCAATGATTTCCTCTGTGCTGCCTTCTTGATTTATACTGGAATGTGTTTCTTTGACAGGTAGGGGAAAGAAGGAGGTTCTATCCCGAGATTTCCTACTCAGACTTGTGTCTAAAATAGATCATGTTCTATATGATCTGGAGGAGGGAGGATGGGCCAATTTCCTCTGGAAGATACTTGCTAACTTTGGGGATTCTGAGATTTACCCAAAACAGTTTTCACAGTGGGTTTCTGAAGGACTTCACAGCTTTTGGTTTTCAATTCAATGTGTACCTCGTGGAGAATGAATGGTCTTTTTAAAGACTCAGCTATTTGACTGCCATTGCTCATCTACCACTGATTTCCAAGCACACCGTTTCAGTGGTAATGTTCTTCTACTTTAAAAGCCAAAGCAAAGTGCTTCTTTCCAGAGTGAAACTGAAAATTGGGTGATGCTTGACACAGCATCCTTTTTCCAGCATTTCAAAGAAGAAAAGCTATTTACTCCTCTCCTCATTTTTTTAAATAAATTTATTTACTTTATTTATTTATTTATTTTTGGCTGCTTTGCGTCTTCGTTGCTGTGTGCGGGCTTTCTCTAGTTGCGGCGAGCAGGGGCTACTCTTCGTTGCAGTGAGCGGGCTTCTCACTGCGGTGGCTTCTCTTGTTGCAGAGCATGGATTCTAGGCGTGCGGGCTTCAGTAGTTGTGGTTCGCGGGCTCTAGAGCACAGGTTCAGTAGTTGTGGCATACAGGCTCAGTAGTTGTGGCTCACGGGCTCTAGAGCACATGTTCAGTAGTTGTGGCACACGGGCTTAGTTGCTCCGTGGCATGTGAGATCTTCCCGGACCAGGGCTCAAACCCGTGTCCCCTGCATCGGCAGGCGGATTCTCAACCACTGTACCACCAGGGAAGACCCTCTCCTCATTTTTTGATCAGTTGAATTCTACCTCCCTTATGGGGAAACCAAGACTTAGAAAATTAAGGTATTTGCTTAAAGGGGCTATTATGGAGCCAAGTTAAGGGGAGCATGACTGCTGTTTCCCCTTAGACACAGTCCATGATTTCCTACCTTCTAAGGTCAGGAGGCGCATTGTGTGACGGTTGAGAACTTTGCTTTGTGTAGTCAGACAGACACATTCATCCCCTGAATCTCATGTTCACTAGCTTTGAATCAGTGAACCTTGAGTGAATTTTATCCTGCCAGCATCTCTTTCCTCCTGGAAGAGGGTGATTTTGAAACACTTGCCTTATGAGGGACTGCAGGGTTAAATGAGGTAATATCCATGAAGCTCTTAAGATCATGCTGGGCACATATGAATTCTCATTAAATGTGATTATTAGAGGTAGTACTCATAGAGCAGAGAAGTTAAGAGTAGAGATTCAGAGCCAGACTTCCTGGATTCGAGTCCTGTATCTACTTACCAGCTGAGTGCCCGTGGCAAGTTATTTAAGTTTATGCTTAAGAATGAGATAACATTTTTAGGGTTTGGAATAGTTGATGGCATACAGTAAATACTCCGTATGTTTTAGGAGTTGTTGTTAAAATAATATTAATAATTACTATTCTCATGCCTATGGTTAGCAGGGTGTAATGAAGAGCTGTATAGGGTGGTGCTATGGCTGAGCTGTGTCTCCCCAAAATTCATATGTTGAAGTCCTAACACCCAGCACCTCGGAATATTTGGAGGAAAGGTCTTTACAGGGATAATTAATGCAAAATGAAGTCACATGAGTGGGCCCTAATGCAATCTGACTGGTGTCTTTATAAGAGGAGGAAATTCAGACACACAGAGAGATGCCAGAGGCACGTGCACAGATGAAAGACCATATGAGGACATAGCAAGAGCGTGGCCAAGGAGAGAGGTCTCAAGAGAAACCAAATCTACCAACACACTGATCTTAGATTTCCAACTGTGAGAAAATAAATTTACGTTGTTTAACCCACCAGTCTGTGGTACTTTGTTATGGCATCCTGAGCACATTAATCCAGATGAACTATTACTCTCCACCCCAGTTGTATGTTTTTAATGCCACATTATAACATCTTTTATCTTATGTGTCCCTTAACTAATTATTGTAATCATTGTTATTTTTATTACTTTTGTCTTTTAACTTTATACTGGGTTTATAAGTAAGTGAATATCTACTACTTTTGCTATGTATTTACCTTTCTAGTGTGATTTATTCTTTCATATGTGTCCTTATTACTAATTAATACCCTTTCTGTTCAGCTTAAAGAAGTCCCTTTAACATTTCCTGTAAGGCTGGTTTACTGGTGATGAACTAATTCCTTTAGCTTTTACTTGTCTGGGAAACTCTTTAGCTCTCCTTCAATTTTGAAGGACAACTTTGCAGGGTAGAGTATTCTTGGTTGTGAGATATTTTTTTTTCAGCACTTTGAATATATCACGCCACTCTGACCTGCAAAATTTCTGCTGTAAAATCTGTGGATAGTCTTATGGGGCTTCCCTTG
The DNA here is from genome assembly GCF_964341445.2 of Mesoplodon mirus. Lineage (NCBI taxonomy): Eukaryota > Metazoa > Chordata > Mammalia > Artiodactyla > Ziphiidae > Mesoplodon > Mesoplodon mirus. The sequence continues at coordinate 137,773,582 of NC_138983.1, read as the reverse complement.
TATGTAACAAGTTGTCTCTTGTTGCTTTTAAGATTCTCTCTTTATCTTTAAATTTTGACATTTTAATTATAATGTGTCTTGGTGTGGGCCTCTTCAGGTTCTTCTTATTTGGAACTCTCTGGGCTTCCTGGATCTGGATGTTAGGGAAATGTTCAGCCATTATTTCTTCAAGCAATGTTTCTGTCCCTTTCTCTCTCTCTCCTTCTGAGAGGCCTATAATGCAAACATTCGTCTGTTTTATGTTGTCCCGTAAGACCCTTAAGCTACTTTCACTTTAAAGAAATTTTTTTTCCTTTTGCTGCTCTGATTGAGTTACACTGCCTTGTCTTTGAGTTCACTGATCTTTTCTTCTGTTTGATCTAGTCTGCTGTTGAACCTCTGCTAGTGTATTTTTCAACTCAATTACTATATCCTTCAGCTCTGTGACTTCTATTTGGTACTTTCTTATATTTTCCATCCCTTCGTCATTTGTGTTTATCCATTCTTTGTTCCAGTTCAGTGTGCATCTTTGTGACAACTACTTTTAATTCTTTATCAGGTAAATTACTTATCTCCATTTCATTAAGTTTTAAGTTTTGGGGGGAGGGTGGAGGTTGTGGTTTTCTTTTTCCCCTCAGGTTGTATCTTGTTCTTTCATTTGGAACATATTCCTCTTTTTTTTTTTTTTTTTTTAATGTTGCTTGACTCTCTGTGTTGTTTTCAACACAGCAGATGAAACAACCACCTCTCCCAATCTCATATCGGAGATAAACCTTGTTGTTCAACCTTGCTGAGTTCAAACTTTGGGCATGTCCAAGGGCCTGTATATGGTTAATGGCTCCCAGTAGTTGAGGATGTGTCAGTGTCCCAAAGGGAAGTATCTCAGCATCTAGATTCAGGCTGACTGGAAGCCAGACCCTCATTTATCAGCTTTTAAAAGTATGCAAATATATACATTCCTGTGGGACCACAAGAGTTAAGTCCCACTGTCTACCAGAGCCAGGTGATCAGGGGGCATCTCCTGGGCAGCAGTTACAGAGGTTGGGGCTCCAGACAAGCACCTTTCTGGGTGATACCAGCAAGCTGGAGCAAGGTGGAGGGAAAGCACCTAGAAGGCATCCACAGCCAGTGTGCCTGGAGAGCAGATCTGCAGGTCACTAACGCAGCCCTCAGGCCAAAGCTCCAGGACAAGCAAAGAGGCCTCCTCCACAGACACACTTGGGGTATGTATCCCATTTTGCTGTCTATGCAGTGCCCTGGGGGTGGTAGCCTGCCAAGAACAATATCCCCAGTTGCCATAGTCCCATGGGACCCAGGAATGAAAACCCCTCTGGCCACCAGAGCCAGGTGATCAGGGGGTGTCTCCTGGGTGGCAGCCACAAAACTCAGGGCACCAGACACGTGTAAAGCTCGCCTCCAAGAGACAGTGGTGCTCCGGAATGCAGCAGAAGGTGAGTGCAAAGATAGTGCCTTCCCTCTGAGGTCTCTAGAGAGGATTACAGTCAGCCCCAGGATATGTGTTTAATTAGAATTAGAAGCCTGCCTGTCAGGCCACAGTCTGATGATTAGCTAATTGGACTCCTTCACAAAAACACTGGGCTCCTGGGTTTATTACCTCTTTCTGTGCCCTGGGGGTGTTTGATGTTTAAGAACTCTTTCTCTGTTGGTTGCAGTTCTGTGGGACTCAGGAGCATAAGCCTCACTGGCTATCAGACCCAGGCAATGTAAAGGTAACCCCTAGCATCAGGCACAAAAGTTGGAGCACTGGACAGGGGTATGTACTCCTGTCGGGGTGACACCAATTATTACATTCCCATGGGACCAGACATGCAAGCTCCCCTGGGCTCCAGATTTAGGTGATGGAGAGGTGTCCCTGGGGAGCAGCCACAAAAATAGGGGCACTGGACACATGTCAAAGCTCCCTCCCAGGACATACTCGTGCTCTGGATCATGACAAAGGGAGAGCCCAAAGATGGCACTTGCTTGTCTTTATCCCCAGGGAGTGTTCCATCAGGATCCTAGATGTTTGTGTTGAATTAGATGCCTGCCCCTCAGGCTGATGCTTTAATATAAGCAGGTAAGCCTCCTTCACTTTAAATATGGGCCTGATTGGCCTCTGAGTTGGGCCCTGGGGTGGGTGATTCTGAGCACATGAACACTTTAAAAGCAATTTCTCAGATCACTGGAGTCTTGTGGGTCTCAGGACACAAGTCCTATTGATTTTCAAAGTTAGATGTTTTAGGGGATCATCTCTCAAGTGCATGTCTTAAAAGTTTGGATGCCCAATATGGGGTTCAAACCCCTCACTCCTCAAGGAGAAACTCTGGGCTTTGAGTCCCCTCCTGGTTGTGGGATGCTACAACAGGTGAGATTTATGGCGAGATTTTGTTCCAGCCTCTCCTATATGCATTGATGTGGTTTTCTTCTTGTTTGCCTGATGTGAAGTAATCACTCAGCCAGACTATAGGTTTTTTCTTAAGAGAAAAAATTTCCATATGTAGCTGTAGACTCAGTGTGTCTCTGGGAGGAGATGAGTTTCGGATCTTCCCCTGTCCCGATCTTGAATGGATCTTCCACACCACAGAAATAAAAAGGATCATAAGAGACTACTATGGACAACTATCCACTAACAAATTGTATTACCTAGAATAAATGGATAAATTCCTAGAACTACATAACCTACCAAGACTGAATCATGATGAATGAGAAAATCTGAACAAATCAATCACTTATAAGAAGATTGAATCAGTAATCAAAAAACCTCCCAACAAACAAAAGTCCAGGACCAGAGGGCTTCACAGGTGAATTCTACCAAATGCTCAAAGAAGATTTAATACTGATCCTTCTCAAACTTTTCCCAAAAATTGAAGAGGAGGGAATGCTTCCAAACTCATTTTACAAGGCCAGCATCACCCTGATACCAAGCCAGACAAGGATATTACAAGTAAAGAAAACTACAGGACAATATTCCCTGATGAAAATAGATGTGAAAATCCTCAACAGAATATTAGCAAACTGAATTTAATAATACACTAAAAGGATCATACACCACGATCAAGTGGGATTTATTCTAGGATGCAAGGATGTTTCAACATTTGCAAATCAATCAACATGATACAACACATTAACAAAGTGAAGGATAAAAATCATATGATCATCTCAATAGATTCAGAAAAAGCATTTGACAAAATTATACATTCATTTATGATAAAAACTCTCAACAAAGTGGGTACAGAGGGAACCTACCTCAACATAATAAAGGCCATATATGACAAGCACACAACCAATATCATACTCAACCATGAAAAGCTGGAAGCTTTTCCTCTAAGATCAGTAACAAGACAAGAATGTCCACTCTTGCCACTTTTATTCAATGTAGTACTGGAAGTCCTAGCCGCAGCAATTAGGCAAAAAAAAAGAAAAGTCATCCAGGTTGGAAAGGAAGAAGTAAAACTGTCACTATTTGCAGATAGTGTGATATTATATATAGAAAACCCCAAAGATCCTGCCAAAAAGCTATTAGAAATAATAAACAAATACAATAAAGGTACAGGATACAAAATCAATATACAAAAGCTTGTTGCATTTCTATATACTAACAACAAACTATCAAGAAAGAGATTTTTTTTTTTTAAAAATAATCTCATTTACAATTGCATCAAAAAGAATAAAATAACTAGAAGTAAATTTAACCAAGGAGGTGAAAGACATGTATATTGAAAACTACAAGACATTAATAAAAGAAGTTGAAGAAGACACAAATAAATGGAAAAATATTCCATACTCATGGATCAGAAGATTTAATATTATTAAAATGTCCATACTATCCAAAGCAATTTACAGATTTAATGTGTTCCTTATCAAAATACCCATGACATTGCCCACAGAACTAATATAATTCTAAAATTTATCAATATATGGAATGACAAAAGACTCCTAATAGCCAAATCTTGAGAAATAAGGACAAAACTGGAGGCATAATGCTCCCTGATTTCAAACTATATTATAAAGCTCTAGTAATTAAATGTGTGGTATTGACATAAAAACAGACACACAGACCAATGGAACAGAAGAGAGAGCACAGAAGTAAACCCACACATAGGTGGTCAATTAATTTACAACAAAGGAGCTATGAATACATAATGGGGAAAGGACAGTCTCTTCAATAAATAGTGTTGGGAAAACTGGATAGTCACATGCAGAAGAGTGAAACTGGACCCCTACCTTACATCATATATAGAAATTAACTTAAAATGGATTAAAGACTTGAATATAAGACATGAAACCATAAAACTCCTAGAAGAAAATATAGGTTGTAAGCTCCTTTAAAAAGTCTTGGCAATGATTTTTTGAATCTGACACCCAAAGAAAAAGCAACAAAAGTAAAAATAAGCAAGTGGGACCATATCAAACAAAAATGTTTCTACATAGCAAAGGAAACCATCAACAGAATGAAAAGGCAATCAATCTACTGAATGGGAGAAAATATTTGCAAATTATATATCTGATAAGGGACCAATATCCAAAATACATAAAGAACTCATACAACCTAATACCAAACAATTCAATTTAAAAACGTATAGAAGATCTGAACAGACATTTTCCAAAGAAGACATACAGATGGCCAATAGAAACGTGAAAAGATGTTTTACATCACTACTCATCAGGGAAATGCAAATCAAAACCACAATGGGATATCACCTCACACCTGTCAGAATGGCTATTATCAAAAAGACTAGAAATTACAAGTGTTGGCAAGGATGTGGAGAAAAGGGAACCCTCATGCAATAAAGGTGGGAATGTGTAAATGGTGCAGCTACTATGGAAGACAGTATGAAGTCCTCAAAAAATTAAAAATAGAACTATTATATGATCTAGCAATTCCCTTCTGGGTATTTAGCAGAAGAAAACAAAAGCACTCATTCAAAAAGATATACGAACCTCTATGTTCATTGTAAAATTATTTACAATAGCCAAGATATGAAACAACCTAACTGTCCATTGGTGGATGAATGGATAAAGAAGATGTGGTACATATATACAATGGACTATTGCTCAGCCATAAAAAAGAATAATTCTTGCAATTTGTGACAACATAGATGGACCTCAAGAGCATTATGCTAAGTGAAACTAGACAGAGAAAGACAAATACAGTATGATTTCTCTTATATGTAAAATCGAAATATATCTAAATCTATATTCATATTATGTTATATACTAAATATATGGAATATATTTTATATATTATAATGTAAATATATAGATATAGATAAACTAAGGTCATTGGATGTAGAGAGTGGATTGGTGGGGTGATGAGAGAAACAGGTAAATTGTTCTTTTTCTTTAGTTTGAATAAATTGAATAATAAAAAGGTCCTAATATCTATAGTTACTTATAGAAATAAATACAGATGTTGGTATATGGGTGTATATGTGTATACATACTTGATAAATGGTGCTGCCATATTTTGATATCTAAATGAAAAAAAATTTTGTTTTACATATGCACAAAAATTAAATTCAGTAGTTTAAAGCCTTACAGGCAAAAAGCAAACTTTCATGCTTTTAGAAGGAAGTCAGGAGTATTTCTTTATGCTCTTCAGTAAAGCAGGATTTTTTTAAAAATGCAAAAACTGCACAAAATATATAGGAAAAAATTAGTAAATTTGACATCACTAAATTTTAAAATTACATCAAAAGGTATCAGAAACAAGTGGAAGTGACAAAATAAAAACACTGACAGAAGGTATTTGCAACTCATATAATCAATAAGGATCAATACCTAGAATATACAGTTGACTCAGACAAATAAACAAGAAAAAAGCCAACTATCAAACAAAAATAGACAAAAATATGCTCATAGATTCCTCATAGGCGAGGAATCTGGAATGGCCAATAAACATAAGCAAAGGTCCTTTACCTCATTAATAATTAGGAAAAGGCAACTTTGAAGCCATTTCATACCCATCCCTCAGCAAAATGCTGCAGTATTTCAATAACACTGGCTTGTAAGAATGTGAAAAATTGTGAACTCTCATACACAGCTAATGGGTGCATGAACTGGTATACTCATCTTTAAAAGCAATTTCAAAATGTATATTTAAGTTAAAAATAATATACCCATTATCTCAACAGCTTTACATTATTTAACCTGTAGGAGCTCTTGTACATGAACAAGAATGTTAATTGGGTCACTATTTGGAGCCAGACACTGTTTTAGGTGTTCAAGGTACAATGGTGACAAAAAAGACAAAGATATCTGCCCTCATGGAGTTTATATTCTAGTGAGGAATGACAGAAACAAAAATAAACAAACAAACAAATAAACAAAACTGTGAACAAAATAAATACACAAATTTTAATAGAAAGTTATGAACATGTTTTTTTAAAAAGAAAATAAAATCAGATACAAGACTCTAATCAATTGTTTTAGCAGAATGTTTATCTTCAGGGTTGTTTATGCAGCTGGTAACCTTGAAAGATGAGATAACAGATCCCCATGGACAATGAACAGGCCTACTTAACTTCTTGTTATCCAAGCTGTAGATTTCCTAAATTCAGGCTTCCCTGGATGCAGCATAGACACCCTGTGTGTATAGCATCCATCAGAGCCCATTGTGTCACCTCCTTGGGACTTGGGGGCTACTTTAAAATATACAGAGGGACCATATCTTTTATCATCTCTCTTTCAGAAACCCCCTGGCCTACCGACCACAGGCATGGAAAGCTGGAGGTCCTAAACTGGAGTGTCAATTCTGAAGGGTCACCATCAGTGCACGTTCATTGTCAGAAACCTGAGTTGAGTCCAGAGGGACAGGAAGTGTCGTGGAAGGGCTCACCAGAAGAGAAGGAGAGGCAGTGGACATGGACAGAAGAACAGGAAGTTGGGCACCTTCCTCGCCAAGATTGGACAGGGCAAGGGGACACAGGTGGAAAATTTTGTGGGGAGGAGACAGACATCCAGACACAGGGGACAGGTGTCTCGATGGAGAATCTGGCAGAAGGGTCAGAAGGGAGACAGCAGATCAGGGCCAGGCACACATCCATTTCTGAAATATTTGGCAAAAAAATATTCAGCTGCTATCAGATGTCATGGCTATTCCTCTGAACAGCCAATCTGAATCCTAGGCTCTCCTCTGCTCAACCAAGATAACCATCAGGACAAAGCAGGATACTTACACCAAGTAGGTGCATTACATTGTGGCCAAACTGTGGGGTTCAGAACCGAACGCGAGAACTCTCTGGGTTTTCTGATCTGGGGAGTTTTCAACAGCTGATGCTCCTGACCACTGCCTGCTCACAGGACATAGGAATAGCTAGTATCTCCAGAGAGTACTTAAGTCCTTTAGTAATTATGGAAGTAAAATGCATCTAGAGGTACAACCCTTATTAGCGAGGCATTCACCATAACAAAGGAGGAAAAGGAAAGTCCTCATGTGTATTCATAAGAGGAAAAAATAGCTAACCCCAAATAATCACAATGCTAAATATGCATCTCTCTGAGGCTAAGGTGGAGCGTACTTAATAAAGGGATGTACGTTAGTCAGCAAATGTTTTGTTTAAGTGTGAGGTAGAGTGGGAAGCCTAAACCAGGCAGGACAGAGCAACAGTTCTGGGAAAGAGAGAGTCTAAGTCTTGACCCATGTCACCGCTGTCATCTTTGTCTCAAGCCCTTGGGGAAGTCACCTGGAACTGCATATGCAATAACTTCCTATAAATGAGCCCTAATTAAGCCCCTGTTCTGGAAGTCCAGTCTGGAGGTTACCAGATCATTAGTCTTGGTTTCAAAGAAAGAGTCTATGTGGAGAAAAGGTCAAAGGATCCAGAAGAACCTTCAGCACTGTCCAATCCCTTCTCTTTCCCCCAGGCAGAACCGTGTGCCTGCAGCCTAGCAAGGGAAGGAGCATCAAGGAGGGCAGGATTCTAAGACTTCCTTAGATGCCTTGGTCCTCTCCTCCACTGGAGAGCTCTGTTGCTTTCACAGAGAAAAAGATTAGCCAAGGGCCTTTGGTCAGCCCATGCAGGAATCACTGCACAGCCATACCACTGGACTTGAGGGCCCCATGCAGACGTGCACGGTGGGAGCCAGTGCAGAGCTGTCAGATAGATGTATAAGTTTATTTCAGGGCAAATGCTTGATTTCTCAGTTAAGAAATTGTTGGTAATTCCTCTTCTAGTGGAGCCCTCTACAAGCTGCCAGTCCATCGTACACCCCACAGGGATCAGCGTGCTCTGATCCAGAGTCTGAAGGGTGGACACACTCCATTGGCTCTGAATGGAAAGAGAATGAAGGGAGGAATGAGGATGTGAGAGAGAAAGGCCAGTGCCAGAGCCTGGGCAGGACCGAATGGAGAAAAGCTGGAGATCATCGAACACAGTTAGACCAAAGCACCTGCCAACAAACACTCAGTAGTTCTACCAAGCCGCCATTCTTGCCACTGTTGGCTATAGGACGGAAACTGACTTTTATAAAACAGAAAAAGAAATACGTTCTTTGCTTGGTTTTCTGGGTTGTTTCTTTAGCCTGTCCAATTCCAGAAGCTCGAGGCTTGTGTGTCCTCAGTTGGCTGCTCTGGTAAGGGAAGCAAACTCTACCTGCATTGTAATGGGAGGCCAGTCCCAGTCCAGAGATGGGAGGCCAGTCCCAGTCCAGAGATGGGAGGCTAGTCTCAGTCCAGTGGGTCTGAAACAGGGCACCTGGGAGGGTGCAGAAAACAGATCCCGACACATGAAGTGGGCCTTGAGGTTACACGATGTCACGTTACATTCTGTATTAGTTTCTCATTGCTACTGGAACAGATTACCACAAACTTCATGGCTTAAAACCATGGAAATGTATTATCGTACAGTTCTATAGGTCAGATATCCAACACAGGTCTCACTAAGCTGAAGTCAGGGTTTCCACAGGGCTAGTTCTTTCTGGAGGCTCCAGAGGAGAATCTTTGCTCTTTTCAGCTTCTAGAGGCTGCCCACAGGCCTTGGCTTGTGGCCCCTCTTTGCATCCCTCCAACCTCCCATTTCCAAGGTCATAGCTCCTGCTACTGTCTTTGACCTTCTTGCCTCCCTCTTATAAGGACTTTTGTCATTGCACTGGGTCCACCTGAAGTAATCCAGGATCACCTTCCCATCTCTGTAACCTAATCACGTCAGCGAAATCCTTTTTGCCATGTAAAGTAACATACAGGTTCCCGGGATTAGGGTGTGGATAGCTTTGGGGGACCATTATTCAGTCTCCTGCACTGTCATTTACAAAGTTCCACTGAGAAACTGTTAAGCAAGAACAGGACACTATACCTGGTGCTGATCACCTGCTCACAACCAACAAAGGCAGGGAGAAGCTGATGGAGCCTCCCATGGTGTAGTCCTCCAGGGAGATTCAGGGGCATGGATGACTCAGTTTTACATCTCCAAGAAGGATGGGCATCCAGCCCTGACCCACATTCTCTCTTGTTCAAACCACGGGCATCTCTTGCCCAGGCTACTACGATAGCCCCCCAATGCCTGCTGTTGCCCTCCTCCAATTTCACCTACACCCAGCAGCTAGAAGAATCCCTGGATACTCCATCCCTCCCTCAGTGTCCTACCACTGCACTTAAAATTTCACCAACTTTTGATGGCCTTCAGACCCCTGTGTGATCAGGCGTCTGTGTCCTTCCCTCTCATTTGGCCCCTTTAGCCCCCTGTCACATGCTGGGCTGTTTCCCGCCTCGCAGCCTTCTCGCATGTTCCTTCCTCCACCTCCTCTTTCCACTGCTGGTCTCTCTTGATCCTTCAGGTTTCAGCTTAAATGTCCCTCCTCCCAGAGCTCTTCTGTGGATCACTCTCTCTCAGGAAATCCACCCTCTACCCTCCCCCATTCTCCCATTTCACTTTGTATACGGTCCCAGCATCCACACCATGTCGCTCCCTATGTCCCAGCACTTACCACACATTGAAATGTTCTGTTTATTTACCTGCATATAATAACAGCTTCTCTTACATGTATATAATAAAATCAGACAAATACTTTACTAGCAATGTAGCTGCTCCTTCTAGGACTGAGGACTCTCCCACTAGACGATGAGCTAAGGGTGAGGACCAAGCTCAGGTCAGTTCTTTTCATCCATGTACACTGAGCAGCTGGACCATCTGTTGGGTGGATGGATAAATGAATAGATGGTGGTTGAATGGGAAGACGGATGGATCTATCAAGGCTAATCCAGAAGAGATGCTCCACTCACCCTGACCTGCATCCTGGTCTCATAAGTGCATGCCTTGGTGATTGCCTCTGGCCATTTGGCGATGAAACCCTTATTTCAATACATGGGAGATTCTGTTTGGGGCGCAGACCCTCCTTGGTTTGAGACTTTGTCCATATGTCAGTACACACGTGACACACAAATATCAACAGACAGGCAGACAAAGCCCTGGCGACTTATTTTGCTTTTTTGAGTTTTAACAGAGAACCAGCACACCATCCAGGAAAATCTCATGTCAATTCTATCGCTCCTATAACCGCACAGCAACTCCTGCCAGGGTACAGGCAGCTGGCCTTGCACAGGAGACAAACAGGAACATAATCACGTCTGGTCTGTGACTGGACGGGCAGCCTTCAGGGACGACTCAATCACGGCCCACATCATCCTTGCACCAGCCTCTGCCCCTCACTCCCTCTGCATGGGCTGCATTGGGTGAGTTCAGACGAGGTGTCTGTTCCTTTTCTACCTGCTCGGATTCGCTCAAATCCCAGTCTTTGAAAGAACTGTTACCAATTCCCTGGTGAGTGGGAGATGGGAAACAAAGGAGATTCGGGCATCTTTCGGTCGTGTCCGACCTGTGCTCTATTGTGATAGTGATCTGCGCCGATAGCTCCTGGCCACAGATGGGCTGTTTTCCAACGTGCTGATAAAGCCAGCAGGCTACAGCCCATGCAGGATGCTTCCGCGAGATCTACAGACGCTCGGTTCCTATAATTCCTCCAGCACCACAGCTCTGAGGCTAGTATCCCAGTGGGCTCTGAATTCCATTCAAAATTGCTTTGTTGACATTTAAAGGTCTCCATCAGTCTAGTCATGTGGCAAAGAAGACTGGATAAAATCACCCCCGCCTCACTACCTCCTAGCTGGACCTCAGACAAAATGATCTCTGTCTGGAAGGCAAGCCCAAGTGTTCCCTCCAGCTCTAAAATTCTATGATCTTACGATGCCTCCTGTTCAGCCGGTCGTCTGAACCCTTCTGACTGCCAATAACTCACAGAAAATCCCATTAAAAGAGCAAATGAAACCTGTAACCAAACCTTTCAGGAGGCTGCCAAAAGCTAAGGACATTTTCCACCGTGAGCTGTTTGTTTTCCAAAAGACTTGCACTGCCAAAGGGGAGTTTTAGGTGAGATATGACATACAGCTTCCTAACTGTATATGGTATGCATCAAGGGAAGGAAAGCCTTTGTCTGATCTCCTCTTTGCGGGGAGGGTTGGGCCCTATCTTCCTTTAGGAAGAGGGACGGTCCAGATGGATTTTGAAGGGCTGTGATTGCCTTAGGATCTTTGATTCTCTCCTTTTCTTGATAAATTTTACAACCCTCATTTTAATTACTAAACTGAACACCTCCACTGAGATAATGAGTGTGCCATTTTCCTTCTAAATAAAAAATTCAGCCTGGAAGAGTAGCTCTAACATTCCTTAACATAAATTCTCTGAAGAGTTAAAGTGTGTTCAGAACAACCCAACATACAGGACAGAGCTAACTGTGGGACCCTTCTCCTATAGGGAGAGAGCCCCGGGACAAGTAGAAAAATGAAATGCTGATCTGATCCTGCATGAACAGGAACTTGGGGGCCTTTGGGTTATTATGGTTTCAAAATGCCTTGCCCATGCCTTACCCTCTGCAGGGATCCAGCTAGGTAACCACACAGCTAGGTGTGGTGCCTGTGTGTGCATTGCAGGTCTGCCCCGGGGGACGTGTGTACATGCCAGTGGGAATAGCCTAGGACAGCTGGCAGGGACTCAGCACACCAGCTTCAGCGCATCCAGTCACACCAGAGTACATCACTGCACCTGCTCCTCTCCCCTGCAGAGCCCTCTATATCAGAACATGTTTCCCCCTCAATGATTACGTTTTCAACCTATGCACAGAGGGCTGCATACTACCCTCTAGACAAATGAACTTATCTGTCCAGTTCCCGCTAACATCAAATAAGAAGTTCCTTAATGTCTAACAAAATTCAGCTCTTTCTAGAGCCAGGAAAGCCTTGCCCACCAAGGATAGGCTACAATGATCAGGTCAAAGGATCCCTAGTCCAAAATCGTATTTCATTAAATTCTGCCCCCTGAGTCCACAGTTTGGGTAGGCTTTGTAGAAGGCAAGGGGGAAAAGGTATCAGCTGTCTTCTCCCCTTCATTGTTTAAGGCACAATCCTAGGGGTGAAACAAGTGGTATTTGATCGGTTGACATCTTGCCTGTCATAGTTTGCTGGTGCAGGAAGGGGCTTAAGCTGCCATTCAGATAAGCAGAGATCTGGGAAAGAGTTTAGCCGGTCCTGAGAAAAGTGATATAATTTATAAGTCATTGAGCTAGAGGTTGGCTAATTTCACAAAGTATCCTCACTTTACAAATGAGAAGATTAAGAACGAGAAAGATTTTTGACTAACTCAAGGTCATGTGTTAATATCAAAATAGAATTGAGACTAGAAAATGGGTCTACTGACTCTCAGCCTAACTCCACCACCAAAGGAAATCAGACAAGGAATACAGTGAGAAACATTTTTTTTTGGGGGGGTTTCCATTCTATTTGCATTTTTCTGCCTCCTAATCTCCAAATGGACTCCCTAATTCAAGCTCCATTACCTAGGACAGCACATCAAAAACAAGACTACAGACCTGTTTCCTTGGATTTTCAAATCAAGTCCGACTGGAGGTTCAAGTTCATTTGGAAGATCTTATGGTAAAACCGATGGGACTTTCTCTGCCGCCCACCATGGGGTCCCCACTCCTGCCCCCCACCCAGTGGAAGCTGTGTCTGCTGCTGAGTGTGACTCTGTGTCTGACAAATATGGACTTGGTTTTGCTGGTAAGGTCCAGATGGAGCCACAAGCAGTTCAGTGGCCAGCCTGGTGAGGTCACCAGCAGACATGGGGGTGACAGACAGGCTGGGGAGCTTGCTGAGTGGGATGCAGAGGGAGGGAGAGGCAGTTGTGTGATTCTGCCAAGGTTTTCTTGGCCTCTTACTCAGCAGTTTCTACAACGTGGTGACAGTGCGAGTGAAATAATGACGGTTAAAAATGGTGAGCTGGAAGGCTACTCCCTTTACCACTTCACGTGCTTTAATTCCTCTCTCTGCCGGCTTCTCTCACCAACATAGAAAGGGATTTGGGAAATAAAAGCACTGCAATGAGGTAGGTGTCTGACTTTGGGTCTAGAGAAGGGAGGAGAAAAAGACTGAAAGAGGAAATGTTCCCAATCTGTGATCTGTCCCAAATAGGGTTGCCAGATAAAATACAGGATGCCTGATTAAATGTGAACTGCAGATAAAAAACAACTTTTTAGCATCAATACGTCCTAAATATTGCATACTTATACTAAAATATTTTTCATTGTTTATCTGAACAATAAATTAAACTGGGCAGCCTGTATTTTTTATTTGCTAAATCTGTTGACCTTCATCCCAAAGTAATGGGTGCAGGGCCTTCTGTATATTCTAAATCTTCTCTCCCTCCTCCTGGGCCCACTACCAAAATAAACACATAAGAACACCCAAAGCCTTAACCCATATAACACTAAGAACATTCTGTATTACTGGGAAAGTTCAGGGATCATAAAGGTTTAGGCCACAACAGCTGTCTCAGTGTGCATCAAGGTCACCTGGAGGCCTGGTAGAAACACAGATTTCTGGGTCCCTTCTCTATAGTTTCACAGTTGGTCTGGAGTTGGGCTTGAGAATTTGCTTTCCTAACAAGTGGCTAGTACTTGATCGTGATGTTGCCAGCTGGTACTCTAGCTTAAAGGAGGGAGTACAATGGGCTTCCCTGGTGGCGCAGTGGTTGGGAGTCCACCTGCCAATGCAGGGGACACGGGTTCGTGCCCCGGTCTGGGAAGATCCCACATGCCGCGGAGCGGCTAGGCCTATGAGCCATGGCTGCTGAGCCTGCACGTCTGGAGCCTGTGCTCTGCAATGGGAGAGGCTACAGCAGTGAGAGGCCCGCGTACCACAAAAAAGAAAAAAAAAAAAAAGGAGGGAGTACTAGCCTACAGCACAGGTACCCACGATTCTGGTTCCTGTCCTGTTCCTCATCAGACGTTCAACTTTAGATAAACAATTTAGAATCATTTTGCTTGTGTTTAATAATATGGTACACATCTATATCCTCAGGATTACAAAATCAAGAGACATGGAAATAATTTACTGAAGCACTGTCCTTAATGACCTCATCTGTAACAGAGTTTATTAGCTTAGATCAATAGCACGTGCTCACAAGGCCAGGGCAAAGCGTCCCTGAGGACCAAGCACCTCTGGCTCCAGGCTCCGCCTGCTGCCACCAGCAGGGCCAGGTGTCTGCTTTGTACACGGGGGCCTGCTAGAGATTCTCTTGTTATAAAGGTGCCACCAGTGTAAAAAAAAGTCTGCGACCCATTGACTTAGAAAATCACCTAGGATCCTTTCTAAGAGTCTATGATTATCGCCCAACTCCATTCCAATTCCAGCCCAGATTATTTTCCCAGATGGCCTGCCCTCAGAGTCACTAAATGGTCATTCAATAAATGGTCCTATCAGTGTCTCAGGGAAGGATCAGATCTGGGCTCACACCTGAGGCCCCCCAAAGTCATCATGACTGTTCTCACTAGGTGTCAAGGGGCAGGATGGGCAGACTGGAATTGTCTGGGTTTCGGGAATGCATAACTGCTTTCCAGAGGCCTGGGCATCTGCATTGTACAAAGAATCCTGTTTGGAGATTGAAGGAATAACACACAAGCCTGTGAAGGGTTAGAAAGAGGCTGCAAGAAATTAGGGAGATGGCATACACCGATGGGTAAAGCAAGGCATTCTCACTGGAGGAATAGAGATGCAAATTTTGACAAAGTTAAAGAAGGAATGGGGCACCCGGTGGGCACGTCCATCCATCACCTGCAAAAATCATGGACTCTGGGCAAAAGGCCAGCGTCGGGCACGGGAGACAAGTATGCATGCGTTCAAATGACCTCAGCGTGCTGACCTTGCTGTGCCCTCCTCCTAAGGACCCTGCCCACTCTTCAACACTCCCCAGTGAAGCGGTAGTCTTGGTTGCTGCCCTGGTCTGCTGCAGCATCTCTGTCACAGGACAGAGTCTGGTCTGACCTTGAGCACCGATCTCCTCCCCAGGCTCAGCGATCCAGGGCCTCAGCAGGGGGGCAGCTGCACCCAGGCAGCGGGAGGCCAGGGTAGCCAACAGGCTACCTGCTCGGTCCTGGACAGCAGCCCTGACCCCAGGACGGCCACACCCCGGGCCCTTCTGCTCACTTCACCTTGCAGCATTTGGGAGGGGACACCTTGTACAATTAGTCTCCCGAGTTTATCTATTTTTCATGTTATCCCACCTTTAACCAGAACCTTCTGGTCTTTTCTTTCTCTGCATATGGAGTTTTATCCAGAATTCAAGAATGTCATAGAGGAAGGAACCTTGAAGATCTATCTCTTTGCATATAAGGTGGATGAAACCGAGATTCAAAGCATTTGGGGCTGTGGCCCAAAGTCACGTAGCCGATCAGGGCCAAACCAGGCCTAGGAATTGAGTCCTCCACCTGCCTGACTGGGGTTTGTCCCGGGTTTGCTTCCACCGTCTGGGCGTAGGAGGCCACCTCCTCGTGACCTCAGGAGCCTCTGCTTCTCCTACGGGAACAATGTACCTACAGGCAGCTTCAAAAGGCAAGACTGCCCCAAACACTATTACTTTTAATAAAATCCTTGGGTGTGGCAACCCAGCTGTTGGTGTGTCTGCCTTAGTTGATTCTGGCCACTGTGTCTTTCGGGCTGTGGCACGGAGGAGGTAGCAGTGAACTGACCAGGGCCCCTCCCTCGGGAAGAGAAGAGCAAGTGTCCCCGCAGGGGCCGGACTCTTCCTGAAGCTCTGGGAGGGAGGGCTGGACGGCTCGGGCAATATCAGGGTTGGAAATTGGGCTGTGTCACTGGGTTAGGTCCCCTCCTCATCTCCACCCACGAGGAGGGCCCACACTTGGGGCTGGATCCTGAAAGCAAAGGGAAACATACACCCACTGGTTATCACGGAAGCGGAAGAAAATGCTACTTAAAGGCAATCAGTCGGAATTACTTTCAATACATAAATATTTTGGGAAATGATGAGTTCATTTTAATTACTTCCCTAACATTCGTAACAATATTATTTGCCAGCAGTGGCTTTTCCAAGGTGGTTGCCTCAATTCCAACCCTGGTGCCCTCACCCTTTCCCTTGGAGAATCTGCCATCCTGTAATTCAATAGACACACGGAGGAGGTGGGGTCCAGAGGGGAGAAAAGACTCGTGGTGACCTCACAAAGCCAAGCAGGATTCTGTCTCATTTTCACCCCAATCCAGCATGAGGCCTTGTTATACCTGAAATACTCTGTGGCCTGAGACCCCTGTAATTGGCAAAGGCCACAGCTCCACTCAGAATCTAAAGCCATCTCAGCACCAAATGGTTCTGTCCTAGTTGTTTTCCATCTAAACAAACCAGTAGAAAGCAAGCAGACATTTTCCCTTTCTTGTAATTAGTGATGATTCAGAAACATACACACACACTCCCCATAAAGAGGTAGCTGCTTTTGCCAAGAACTACATTTGAGTACATATTCTTTTTTGAAACCACTCTGTAGATTTTATTAACTCAAAAGTCAAGCATGGGCTTCCCTGGTGGCGCAGTGGTTGAGAGTCCGCCTGCCGATGCAGGGGACCCGGGTTCGTGCCCTGGTCCAGGAAGATCCCACATGCCACAGAGTGGCTGGGCCCATGAGCCACGGCCACTGAGCCTGAGCGTCCGGAGCCTGTGCTCCGCAACGGGAGAGGCCACAACAGTGAGAGGACTGCATACCGCAAAAAAAAGAAAAAAAGCCAAGCATGTATCCTATACTGATAAGCACAGAGAGCAGATCAGACACTAGTGTCATCAATAAACCACGGCAGTCAGAGAACAAATTCATTACTATCAATTACTTGGGAATTAATAAAACTCTTCTGCTAAGTATCGAAATGAATAACTTGATGCGGTGGGGAGCGGAGGGCGGTTTTGTCTTAATATTCCAGATTGCTATCTGAAAGTTGAAGGGCCAAAGATTATAGAGGTGAATATTCCATTCATAAATGTCTGCTTTGGATTGAAAATGCACAGAAAACCAAACTATTTGGTCTAGTTGCTTTTCTTCCCCATACCACTCACGAGCTTATTCTTTTTCTTTCTTTCCTTCCCTTCTTTCTCCCTCCCTCCCTCCCTCCTTCCTTCTTCCTTCCTTCCTCCCTGCCCCACCCCCTTCCTTCCACAAGGCATCATTTCCACCAAACTAAAACACCCAGAAGGTGACCCATGCTGCCCCCGGGGCTGGTCCTCCCTGACAGCTTCCCTAGGTCCCAGTTGCTGAGTTCATCATTATCCATGATTAGAATTCACAGGCTCATGAGATCAAAACTTCCTTAGCTCTCACATCCCTTTGGCAGGACCTCTCAGGCTAACATGGGGCACGGAAGGAGAAGGTAAAGACATAACTCTTAGGGTCAATACACTGAAGGGCAATGTGCTCTTAGATCTGCAGGGACACTGAATGACTCTCTGAACTGGCACCCAGCTTTCACTCCCCAGGCGGAGGGGCAGGGCACATGGGAGCTCTGGGTCCAGTGGTCCCCGGGACCAAGAACAGAGAGGAGGCACGATTTCAGATCTAACTGTGCAGGGGGATTTGCAACAGCTTCCTTCACAGAAGTGCGACAAATGCTGCTTATGGTTTCGTTCCCTTTGCTGCATAAAACTGTCCTCGGGGCTCTGTTCCAAACACATAATTGGGGGAAAAGAATAAAAAAGTGGCAGCCATGTGCTCGGATTTGCCCAACATGCTCTCTGCGCTCTGCAAATCTGGTGTGGTGGGCAGAGAGGTGTCCCCCCTGCAACTAAGATTTGGGGTCACTGTGGGTCTTCCCTCCAAGTCTGGGAGCAGAACATCCTTTGCTCTTGATTTCAGGAATTCCGGTAGTTGCTAATTGCAGTCTCCTCCCTGGTAATTGGCTTCATCAGCTCCCAACCCCCCACCCCCAACACACACACACACAGCCGCACCTCTATCCTCCAGTAGGCCTTTCCCTCTAGCCCCTTAGGCTCGCCTGATGAAACAAAATCACTGGAACCCAGAAACCTTTCCTCCTCTTTCCTTCCCTACGTTTGAACGTCAGAGGAGTAGGTTATTATATTATATCCTTGAATACTTGGCAATCTTTAGCTCAGACATGTGTTCAGTGTCAGCTAGGTCGCAGGCATTGTGCTAGAAAGAAGGATAAGGCACACGCCACGCTTTTGAAAATCTCATGGAGGTAAAAAAAAAAGTCCACATAAACAAATCATTAAGCGATAACTCAATAAGCACATTATTAGCGGAGCACATGGACTGCCCTGCAAGCATCACAGAGAAAATGATTTAAAAAAACCCTGAAGAGCTCATGAAGGCTTCACAGAGGAAGTGATTTTGACTAGAGTTTTAAAGGACAAGAAGGCATTTGCCAGGTAGGGAAAGAAAGGAAGGCTCGAGGGTGGGGTAACTCCTGGGACGAAGTCGCATCAGATCTTATACAAGTGGGCAGAAGTGCAGGGTGTCCGGGGAGGGGCCTGGCGGCACAGGAGGATAGGAATTTATAAAACTCGGGGCACAAGGACCTTAAACTGTGCTGTAGTGTTCAGAGTTTTACCGTAAGAGAAACCAGGTGCCACTGAAGGTTTTTAAGCTAGGTGGTAGCATATATTGTTTTAGAAATGTAATTCTAAAGCAACAAACCATAATCAGAGATCAGGAAAATAATGAATCTGTTTATGACAGAGATGAAGGGTGAGTGCCTTGATTAAAGACAAAGTAATTACAAAAAAGAGGCTGCTACGGGGGATCAGAGAAAGGGTCCCAGGAGGAAGACGGGGGTCTAAGTACGCAGTCAGGTGAGATCCCTTCTCATTCCGGGCCCCTTCTCAAAGGCACTAGTTTGGATTGACTGGTCTGCCACAGGAGCAGATTTGCACCCGAAAAGCACCCTTCTCTGAGGCCGGGCCTGCTCAGGCAGCACCTTGCAGGCTTCCGCCCTCCTGGGACCCCTGGCCAGTGCCCCCCACATCCTGCAACCTCCCTTTCTGACCTGCTTCCCTCTTCCCATGGGCTGGAGCCCCTGCCTCCTCTCCCCTCTCTCCTGTATTAATTGCTGAGATTCTGGGCCACTGGAGACTGTTGCGAACAAAAGATTAGCCCTTTTTACAGGAGGCGGCGATTAAAAAAGGAGAGATTTTTGGTTTTGAGGCAGATGAAAGAAAGCCCAAGGAGATGTGTGTTTGACCCTTCAACATGCTTCTTCAAGCCGCCCTCAGCAGTACTTAAAGGCGCTTCCAAGGGAAGCTTTATGAATGCAGAATGAAGTTGGGGCCTGTGTCTGCTCCAGAAGAAAGGGAGAAGGGAGCCTTTATACACAGCCTTTCCTTGATGGCTGTGCTGCTCCCCCTGCCCCAGTGCTGCTGCACCACTTCAGACACCCGCCTGACTTTCTCAAGGTCACTCCACTCAGCAGGCCCCCTTGTGCCTCTCCCAGGGACCCGCCAAGGAGCTGAAAGGGCCAGGGTTTGTTTTCTGCTTCTCCCCAGTCACAGCAGAGTCCTTGCCCCCGGCAGAGACACCTGAAGTCCCCAGCTGGGCAGGACTGGTGGCTGCTGGGGAACCCACACCCTGTCTGTAGAAGGAACCCCGCCCGCCCTGGCTGTGTCTGCCCAGCTCAGCTTGCTGCACCCACCTGGGGGCCATGGACATGGCCTTGTTGGGGCTTGAACCAGGGCTCAATGGAGGGCTCCAAGTTCAGATGGGGGAGGGCCCGTCTCAGCATCCCTATAAGCCCCCTTCATCCTCCTGCTTCTCAGACGGCCTTTGATGCTAATACTTCCCAGTCTTTCTACCTTCCGCTCTGCAGTTAGCATTTGGCCGTCACCTTCCCTTATTTGCTCGCCGCCGACATGGGTGATTTTGGTCCTGGATCGCACGACTCCGGTCTATAGAGATGGCGCGCCTCCTCCGCCTGTCCTGACCTCCTCGGAGGGTACAGATCCTGCCATCCTTGCCTGGGTATCTGCCTCAGTACCTGCTAGGCACCGTGCTTTGCACAGAATTACCACCTGTTCATTGTATGCGAAGTCATTTCTTTTTCTCCAAATGCAATTTTTGATGCATTGATGGATGAATCTGCTTTGTGGTGAGGATGAGCCCGCTGGAGTAAATTCCTGTATAGAGGAATTGCTTCCAAAACAGTGCTACCAGGCCGCTTGGGCTTTGGTTAAAATCTTTGTGTGCCTAAGGCTGTGTGGCTTTGGGCAAAGTGTTTACTCTCTCTGAGCCTATTTTCTCACCTGTAAAATGGAAACGATGCTACTTTATATCTCCTAAGGTTCTGGCAAAGAACTTCAGTCTCACAGTAATTGCT
Source organism: Mesoplodon mirus (assembly GCF_964341445.2). Taxonomy (NCBI): domain Eukaryota; kingdom Metazoa; phylum Chordata; class Mammalia; order Artiodactyla; family Ziphiidae; genus Mesoplodon; species Mesoplodon mirus. The sequence goes on along the minus strand of NC_138983.1, from coordinate 137,752,953 downwards.
CTTTTAAAAGTGGCAATTCTAAAGACGCAGACATAGAGAATGGACCTGAGGACACAGGGAGGGGGAAGGGTAAGCTGGGACAAAGTGAGAGAGTGGCATGGACTCATATACACTACCAAATGTAAAATAGATAGCTAGTGGGAAGCAGCTGCATAGCACAGGGAGATCAGCTCGGTGCTTTGTGACCAACCAGAGGGGTGGGATAGGGAGGGTGGGAGGGAGACGCAAGAGGGAGGAGATAAGGGGATATATGTATATGTATAGCTGATACACTTTGTTATAAAGCAGAAACTAACACACCATTGTAAAGCAATTATACTCCAATAAGATGTTTAAAAAAATAAATAAATAAATAAATAAATAAAAGTGGGAATTCTCTTGGCCTACAAGCTGATCATTGTAAGGTAGACAAGCACAGGATTAAAAATCTACCTGGATGGCTCTTCACAGCTCCATGCATATAAATATTATGTATCTTTTCAAGGCTCTGCTCAAATGTTACCTTTGCGAAGCTTTACCCCAATTCTTCCTCTCCCCAGGACAGAATTAATTTCTCCTTCTTCTTCAGAAGTTCTGGAATTTCATAACTTCCCTCTCTTATATATTTATAGCTTTCTAACACGTAGATGATAAGCTTCCTACAGGCAGGGTAGGGGTTTGCCCCTCTCAGTAAATATTTGTACATATGAACAAAAGGAAGACAAGATGGGCATTTTGTATCCCTCTCAGCAGGGAGGGTGTTTCCAAGAGGCTGTTGGCCATTCCTGGGCAAGAAGCCTGAAGAACACAGAGTGACCCAGTGATGAATGGTGGGCTTTTAGTTTAGGGTAGGCCTGGAAATACCCATTAAGGGGGGCGTTGAGGCACTGCATATTAATCCTAAACATTTCACCTGAAATCCAAATGAAATAACTAACTTTTGCATAATTCAATAAGAAACCCAGGCTGGGGGCTGTATTCACTTTCCAGGCAACCAGTGAATAACTACCATCCACGAAACTATTAAGGTAATTTAAAATCCTGACAATTTAGCACCACTGTGGTGAGATAAGAACCATTTATTAAAAGGCACAGTTCATTAACCCAAATGCTATTGACATATTTGCTCAGAGAAAGGGGAGGGTCCCAACCTCATCTGCGCCGCCTTCTCTCCTGCCCAGGAGCCAGACGATGGGGCCGTGAGGCCAGAGAGCCCCTGAGTGTGATCCCAGGAAGGTTTCTGACCATGTGGCTCCTGCCTCTCAACATCCAGTCAACCAGGGACCATCTCAGAGTCTTTAAGTTAAGGCAGCAAGTGTGACAAATCCTGAGCCCAGAGCAGAGAGGGTGTTGAGCTTCACCTTGGTAGCTTCCACGTCCATGGACTGCTCTTCTCCCCCAGGGCTCCTCCCTGCATGCTCTCGGCTCTCTCTGCACCTGGCACAGGCTTCCCACATCATGTTTGCATGCCCCCTTTCTGTCCTTGGCCACTGGGCTCTCTGGTGTGCAGACTGGGAGCTGCTATAAAATATCCCACAATTGTCCCACGGTACTGCCTCCAGGCCACCGAATGCAGCCCTTGTGTAAGTACTGACAGTGTGGAGTGCCGGGCTTCCTTTTGTGATGCTCTTTTCTGGCTACATTAACAAATCTATTGGGGATGAAAACACACTGAATCCCATGACAGACACACTGAGCCACTAAAGACTTCTCCTGGGGGCCTTCGGGGTTTTTTTGTTTTGTTTTGTTTGTTTGTTTAAACCCAGTCTTGTAACTATTCTCTAGAAACATTCTGATAATTTCTGTCTTTTAATTGGTGTATACACATAGGCTACTGATAGAAACAGAAAGTGGAGGGGGCCTCTCAGAAGTGAAACAGCACGAGGAACTAGCTACAGACTGGGCCTTCGATATTTACAACATAAAACAGTGTCCTGGCTAGACAGACTGGGCCTTCGATATTTACAACATAAAACAGTGTCCTGGCTCATTAACTGCAAACAGTAAGCACCTTAACTTTCCAAATCATTGTAATCAACCTGAAAACTGACTCAGTGTGGACCAAGGTAACGATTCGTGTTTGTGTGGGGAGAGTTGTCTTTACCTGCGGTCTTTGCAGGTATTAGGTGTAGAGTTCACCGCATATCTGTGCATTTTCTTAGACTATAGGCCAGCGCCCTGGGAGGGGCACAAGAGCTTTCATCCCATTCTCAGAGTCACATGATAAGGTTTCCCATTTGGCAAAATATCTGTTTGCATAAATTGTTCCATTTAACTCTAGAAACATCCCAGAGAGATAAGGATTTCTGTATGACCACTCTACAAATAAGTAAACAGAGGGTAAGTGAGGTTTAACAAATTTCTCAGTTTCTGCAAGGGTGTTACATTTTATGTTTTTGAGGAAAGTTATCACTCTTCCATTCGGAAACACTACTTCCTAGAAGAAAAGGTGGACTCTCTGTTCCTTCATGAATTCTAACATTATTGATCAATCATCACCTCGTGACCAAACTCCACCTTAAGTCTTCAAGATACAATAAAGGAGACGATGATCCCCTTCTCTCTTGAACTAACATCTTGGTTGGAAGAAATAAACGACACACAAGTAAACAAATTAACAAGCTAGCCTCAGAAATTAGTAGGGGCTCTGTGAGAAGTTGTACTGAATGATGGCTAGAGAAGGATGGGGCTCAGTGAGAACGGCCTCTCGGAGACTGAATTACAGAAAACAGACCTGCCCAGGAAGGTCTGGAGGGGGGAAGCTCCAGGCAGAAATCCTAGCAAATGGAAAGGTCCCGGAGTAAGACAAGTGTGAGAAACAGAGGACAGAGGACGGGCCGAGATCCTGGAGCAAAGTCACTGGGGAAGGTGGTGATATAGGACGACCTCTTAGAGGCAGGCAAGGTCCACGACTTCAGAGTCTGGGGGCTGCAAGGAGGAATGTGATCTTATTCTTAGCATACACAGGGAGTGATAAAGTCCAGTTTATGCTAGAAAGCATTATTTAGGCTGGAGAATGGATTGTCGGGCTCATGAGGTACAGGATGGATGGGCAGTGTGAAAGCAGCAGAATTGACTACTGCAATGGTCCAGGTAAGATGCCATGACCCCTTGGATGAAGGCATTTGGGTGAAGGGAATGAAAACGGATGGGAGATTTATTTTACAGGCAGAAATAACAAGAAAAGCAGATAGATTTGATGTTAGAGGTGAACAAAAGGGAGGAACAAGGATAATTCTTAGGTGTTTAAGGAACATGTTAAGAAGGGTGCCAGTTAGTGAGTTAGAAAAACTGAGGGAAGAGCCGCCTCTCCACGGGGTGCAAGATGGTAGGATAACGAATTCCATTTTGGACGCATCAAATGGCAGATGCAATGTCTTCTAAGACACACAATTCACTTAAGTACTAATAAGATATGAAAAGCCAAACACTTTCAACTGGTCATATCAACCTCTATAGATCTGAAGTCTTTTTCTACTGCAACGGACTTAGCAATTCCCTCTGCCTTAAGTTGAAGTTTGTATGTATCTCAACGACAAAACTGTCAACCGTGGGCATCCTTTCTATCTTAGATTCTATAAAGCCTTTGATTGTTGTGGTCATTCTTCCAAAGACAAATAGGACTTGGCTATTATCAAACTTACACCCTGCTCTTCTGTCTCTATGAATTTCTGAATACATGATTTTCTTCTCAATGTTAAATCAATATGTGATTGAAAATATCATTTTGTGAAGAAATTTTAAGTGGCAATAAAGCTAACACATGTCATACGGACAACGCACATCACTCAAGGAAGTAAAAACGTGGCCAAGTTTGTGCTCGTGCAGGCAATGGCAGCTCAACCTCTCCACTTGGCAAACAGAGATGATGTCGTTGATTGTAGGTGCCATTCCAACTTCAGAGATTTTTAATAAGGTGAGAAAATATGAATGAATGAATGAATGAAATGATATATTAAGTTTGAGACGTCTTTATATATCTAGAGTTCACAGGCAGAGTCTGGGCCAGAGATACATGTATGGCGGTCAACTGTATAGAGAGGTGTTGGAAACCATGGTGTTGGATGAGCTGTCCTAGAAAAGTGGAGAGAGAAGATGCCTGAGGACCAAGCCCTTGGCAAACCTGCACACAGATATGAGGCAGAGGAGAAGAAATCAGAAAAAAACACAGAAAATGAGTGCTCAGTGATGTGGGAAGAAAACCGAGAGTTGTGATACCAAGGAAGCCAAGAGGAACATTTTCAAAAAGGAAGAAAGGGTGGACTATGTTAAGTGCCTCTGAGAGGCAGATTAAAGGTTGGGAACTGACCTCTGTAACTGGCAGTATAAATGTTGCTGATGACCTTGCTGAGGACAGGTGGAGTGGAGTGGTGTGGACCCACACCAGGCGGGAAAGTGGAAGAATAAGCAAGGCGAAAAAGTGAAGACGATAAATAAAGGTCGTTCTTTAGAGAAGCTTTCCTGGGAGGGGGAGCAGCAAAGTGTGTCTGTACCTGAAGGAGGATGTGAGCTCAGGAGAAGTTGTTGATGGGACAGTTGTTGTTTTGAAGATGGGAGACACTAGAACAGGTGTGAGTGCAAGTGGAAATGGTCCAGTGGAGAGGAAAGCCGTCCTGATGTATCGAAAGAAGAAAGAATTGCAGGGTTGCAATCCTTAGGGAGGAGGGGAGAGGCCCCAGAGCATAAATTCTGAGAGGGATTTTTTTTTTCTATTATAGCAGGAGGAAAGGATGGGTCTGGAAATGAGAGGCAGGTAGAGAGGAAGATTTGGTATCTGGAAGATGAGTCAGCTCCAGCTTTGAGTAGAGGGGAGAAAGTACAAATTTGCTGTCTCAGAGGAAAGGAAAGCAAACCTCCTAGGAAGGCATAGTAGGATTCCCAGTCAGTAGTAAGTACCCACTGAGATTTAAAATGACATCACATTTTATTTTTTCTGTTGTTCCAGCAAGGTCTGGCTTCCCAAGTCCAGGATCAGATGTGGATAGCTGTTTTCAACCAGGCTTGCGGTTTTGCCAGGAAAATACCACAGAAGGAACAAGAACGAGGGGGTTGAGGGAGTTTGCAAAGGAGGGATTATAGCCCCAAAGCATTCGTGGTAAGTAAGGAGCCAAGTGGAAAGAGGAGAGGGGCAAAGAATTGTGGGGTCTGTGGTTTTGGTAACGTGCTGTTGTAACCTTTGAGACAAGGGGGTATCTTTGGTGAGCCATGGAGGGTCTCGGTATTCTACACTGCAGAGACAGAGACACCTTCTCGAAAGGAGTGAGCCCATCTGATGGGAGTGAAAGCAGTGTCTCTTCTCTGAGCATGACCACAGTCCAGGAGGCCTAAAGACCTCCGAATGTGGGAGAAGTGTAAACGGATGGGTTGGTCTTTCTTTGCATGCAGTCTAAGCTTTCCCTGCTGCAGTTAAATCAGGTGTCACCTTCTCGAGTCCCCGACGCCTAATGAAAAGCAGCTGCTTGTCACCCACATGGAGTGCCCTTTATTTTAATTGTGAGCTTGTATTAAGTCATCCCTTAAATTTCTTTATGCTGCTGCAGATCCTATTTCCTCACAATGGTCCTCATAGGTCCTATGATATGACCTTTTGATCATTTCCATGGAACACTCTGGGATACTAGCAGATACTATAAATGTTCAATAAGGGGGACTTCCCTGGTGGCACAGTGGTTAAGAATCTGCCATCTGCCTGCCAATGTAGGGGACATGTGTTCAAGCCCTGGTCCCAGAAGATCCCACGTGCCACAGAGCAACTAAGCCCGTGTGCCACAACTACTGAGCCTGTGTTCTAGAGCCCATGAGCCACAACTACTGAAGCCCGTGTGCCACAACTACTGAAGCCCACGCACCTAGAGCCCGTGCTCCACAACAAGAGAAGCCACCACAATGAGAAGCCTGCGCACTGCAACGAAGAGTAGCCCCCGCTCACCACAACTAGAGAAAGCCTGAGCACAGCAACAAAGACCCAACGCAGCCAAAAATTAAAATAAATAAATAAATTTATTTTAGATAAAAAGTTCAATAAGGGTTCTAATAAAGGTTCAAGAGAACCAGTATGACCAGAGGATATCCTGCTGTGTCTATATTTTTTACCCTGGATTGTATGCTTTGTTTTAATAATTACTTTCCAGGTACTAGTATTCTCTTGTAGGCTTATGTTCAGTTCTGGGTTGTTTCCAAGTATCTTTCCATTCCGCATAGGTGTGCACTTGAATCTACACTAGCTCTACGGTTTATTGGCATGTGCTTCTTTCCTATGGCTCCCATTATTGGGGCCCATCTTCTATGGGTATTCATTTTTCTAACTTTTTATTTTATACTTGAGTAGAGTTGATTGACAATGTTAGTTTCAGGTGTACAGCAAAGTGATTCAGTTATACATACACATGTATCTATTCTTTTTCAAATTCTTTTCCCACTTAGGCTGTTACATAATATTGAGCAGAGTTCCCTGTGCTCTGCAATAGTAGGTCCTTGTTGGTTATCCATTTTGAATATAGCAGTGTGTACATGTCAGTCCCAAGCTCCCTAACTATCCCTTCCCCCCCACCCTTCCCCCAGGGAATGGGGGAGGGGAACGAACTTCCCCCTTAAGTTCATTCTCTAAGTCTGGGAGTCTGCTTCTGTTTTGTAAATAAGTTAATTTGTATCATTTCTTTTTAGATTCTGCATGTAAGGGATGTTATACAAGATTCCTCTTTCTCTGTCTGACTTACTTCCCTCAGTATGACGTGGGTATTCATGTAACACGTTTTCCTCTTAGTTTTCATTTCTTGAACCTTTCCCAAGGGGCGTCATCTGCCAAACTCCATTTGGCCACTGGGCAAGCAGGATCCTCTGACAGTTGGTGCTATTTCCTCTATGACCTAGTTACTCCTCTAGGGGAGAGGAGAAATGGTCCCCAATGACCATTCTCTCTGAATACAGTACAAGACTTGGAATCCTAGAGGTGCTCCGTGTATGGGACTGAGCAGTGTGACAGAGGTCACAATAATTGCTAAATGTGGATCTACTATTTTATCTTTGTATTTAAGATATGACATAATTTTCATGGTGTTACATCTATAACATTATTTTTGAAATAGACTCTGCTGAGGGCTCACTGAGGCCAAATGCTCCCACCTGTACAAACCAGTGGAGACCCTGCCCAGTCCCTGCCAGCTCTCTTCCCAAAGTTGATGCCACATCCAGGAACCACCTCAGAATGAGTCTCAGCTCACAAGGCGTGCCACCCCACAGCAGCAAGGTGACTTCTGCCAAGATCCTGATGGCTGTGCAAGGCACAGCTAAGCATCTCTTACCTCCATCTGACACTAAGAGGCCACCCAGCAGACACCACTCATGGTTTAGTCTCTCTCTTGCTGAAACTCTTAGTTTAAATTTAAAAAAATAAGTCCAATGATCTGACTCCCATGATGATGAGATAATTATGGGGTAAGGAAGGAGATTTTCATGATAAAATATGTCTGAAGGGAATTCTTTCAGTTTACCATTTCTAATTGCTCCAATTAGAACATCTTGTCCAAATACCCAATGTCCTCAGAAAGGAGAGGGATGCTGGTGAGCATGAAGGACACACAATGGAAGGTGGAGAAAGAAGTAGCCACTACAGACACATCTAAGCATCAGAAATTAAAATACAGTGTCTCTATTGACAGAATACATGCCACATATCAAGCACGGCCATATATCACTTCATTTATCTTTATAACAACACTAAGACTAAAGTATTACGAAGTCAAATAACTTACAGCCAGCACAGGACTCATCGGGGATTTGAAGCTTTGTCTACTTGTTTTTAAAACCCATCTTTTAACCAAAGGAAGCAACTGAAAGAGACATCCGAGTAGTCTTCCCTGAGCAAAAGAGTGTGGCAAACACACTTAAATGCTACAGATCTTGATGGGATGTGGACCTTCCACGGGAACAGGTAAATCTAGGTGCCCTGGGAGTTTAGTGGGGATGCTTTATAAGGCCTATAGGATTTTGTTTTTAATTAAAGGCTTTTCTGATCACCAAGTATCGTTGACTTTTGGGATTTTAAGGGTTTTAATATCTATCTATCATCTATCTATCTATCTATCTATCTATCTATCTCTGTCTTCTCTCTCCATGCCACTTCCACTGTCTTTTTCTCTAAGTTTCTGTTTTTCTCTATATATGCCTCACTCTTTCTATGTTTTCCTATCTCCAGGGGGGCAAGGGGGCTCTTTATTAAGGAGGCTCAGTATCAGACTCCAGAAACTTAGAAGGTTAGGCCCAGAGTGAGGAGGCAGAAAACTGGTTTTACTCCAAGCTCAAGGGAGAGAGATTAAATAATAAGGAGCACATGTCCTAGATTTTCTAAAACGTGACATTTTGAATGCTGTGGTCCACTGTTCACACAAACATACCTGCACTTGTTGGAACTTTGGGGCCAACTTCCGGTTCAGCACATAGTTTCTCTGTGAAAGGATAACCTCAGACTTCCCTCCCTGGCATCCTCCCAGTTCACCATATTCAGAAAGAAAGGGGAGCAAAATGTGCCCCAAGGCCATGAAGAATGGACAATTTTACACACATTCCAGAACTTAATCACTGGTATCGCCTGTAGTTGATAAAACCCAAGCTAAGAGAGAGAAAACAAACTGCTCAAGGCCACATAACAGGTGGTAGAATCAGGACTCAAACCAAGGCCCCTCTAGTTCTAAACCCCGTGCTTTGCTCAGCACAGCAGGGATTTAGAACAAGATGCTGTCCAGGGATAAAGACCATGCTTCTGGAGGGTGCCCCTCTGGTGCCTTACATCTCAGAAAAGGAGTACGGTCTTCAGCATAAGGAGGTCAGAACCCCAACACGAGTCCTTGTGAAAGCTGCTAAGAGCAGAGCCTGAGTTGCAGCTGCTCAGGAGAGCTGGTTCACACGAGGGGACATGAAGAGAGACGGGAGAGAAGGGACACGTAACATCCTAATCATCTATCCATAGCTTCCTCTTCCTCCAAGACTCTAGGTTGTATGGGGTCCCCTTGCAGCTTCCCTATGCTGGCTGGGGGTGGGTACAGCAGCCATATGCCCACCGTCCCCCCTTCACTGCAAAATGCCACCAACCAACGTTGAGCTGTGCTAAGGCAATCAGGCCCAGACATATACTAAAACAAGCATTATGAAAATGACGTTGGTGGACATCAAAATGGTTAAATGTTGGCAATTCTTTGTGGTCCACACAAATGCTGTAATCATGATCATCAATTATGATCTTCCTAATCATGCAGAACACAGAGCTCAGGTCAAAAGAGGTTGCTGCCTGGATACCCACCCACCCACGTCTACGCAGGAAGAAGTGTTGTCTCTGTGATTCTGGAGAGCCAGCCGGTAAAGACGAAGGTCAGATCTACTAAGTAATGTCAGGGTCAACATGGCAACTGATGCAACAAATCCAGAACCACGACTTCCCACCCAGAGTAGGGGAGCACGGTGTTGGCACTGTGCCTGTGTCCTGTGCTTGGAAGAGTGGAACGAAGATCACCCAGCAGCCTGTGAGCAGCTCATATTAATGTGTAGATGCCATTCTTGTAGGTGTTAACTGCGAGCTTAGCTTGAATTAAGGGTTTTGGGGGGGGACCACTTAATTACTGCTAGTTTTGAGATGTCTATGTGAGTACCGCTGGCACAGATGCAGCAACGTGGAAGACTAGGCGATGGGGTCACACTTATCTGTGTTCCTATGGAAACTATTGGAATATTTGTTTTATACGGATTTTTATTCACTTTCCAAACATGCTACTAACGACTGCCCCTCAACTGCTGAGCAAGTGTTTGTAGCTTGTGCAGTGGCAGAATGGGCCAGAAGCTTAGTGTTGTGACCTGTTTAAAAAATAAAGTATCTTGAAATAAAAAGAAAAAAAAAAGAACAGGGCCTGTCCCAAGAGTCACATTCTCCCTCACCCCATCACTGGCTTCTCAGTGAGCTGACCATACAAGGACCATGACCTGCCTCATCACACTTCTCAGTGTTGCAGAGTCACGGGGTGAAGGAGGCTGTGTTTGCACAAGTAAGAGGAGGGGACTGACAGCCATGCTTCCAAGGCTTAAAGCCCCACCCTATGTCTAGTTTCTGTGTGTACCCAACTACTGTCCACTTCAGTTTTCTCATCTGGAAAAATCATGATGAATGTAGCACCCTCTTCACAGAAACACTGTAAAAACTAACGAAAATAATGCATACATGGCAATTAGGATCATACCCAGTACCCAGTAGGCAGTCAGTACATTTAAACCATTGTTATTATTGGAGACTATTCTTTCCGGTTGCAAAGCCTTGAAATCTTTACATAAAACTTATTGCAGGTCTGTTCCAACTCTCAGTATTCAGAATAGCCACTCTGTCTCTCTTCTACCACTCAGCTACCCCTGAATTAAAGAGGGCAGGACAGGTCCAGAGGGAGGTAACTGTGGTTCCCATGGGTTCTAGCTTGGAATGAATATCCTGGCAGAAGACTCAGGATGGTTGCCTTCTTTTTAAAGGACAATGGACCTAGCTTGGCGGGGGGGATGTGAAGAGGCAACAAGAGTTTAACAAGGATTCAGAATCCACATGTACATCAAGCATTGTCAGCAGATGGAATAGATATTTCTCAGCATATACGGTTTGTGTTATTTCCAAGTACACGGGGATGCTGCTGCATTTGACTCCATATACATTGTTCACAAGCGCTTCAGAATTCATGGTAGCTCTTATTGTGTTTTCTCTCAACCACAATATTTTATTTTATATTAAAAATAAAATTATTTTTCTGTGGACACCCAAGACATTTTCAAGCCCTTTTATTTAGAAATTCTAAAGACTGCCATTGAATAGAAAAAATGTGAAACCATGAGGCAAAAGACCTGACTTGTGGCCTAAGTGCTGCTCTTCTGACAGTCCATGGGACCTAGACTCACTTCATCTCTCTCTGCCTCAGTTTCCCTGAGGGTATTAAGAGAATTGGTGGCAGTGGGATTTCCAGTGATCTGGTCTAAGGAAACAGTCCTAAAACTGCAATAAGGCTATATTCATGGAGATGTTCACTGGAACATTATTTATAACAACCTCCAATTAGAGCAACATAAATGTCCACACACAGGGTAATGGTACTGTACATCTACTTGATACAATGTAATGAAACCAATTAAAATTATGTTCCCTAATACTAAATAACGACATGGAAAATTGCCTCTGATCTATTCTTAAAAGAAAATATGAGATATAAATGATATGATTACAGCTATATAATAAAAACTATGGCAGAGAATAAGGGAAAAATGGGAAGAAAATACATTAAATGTAATTGTGCGTGAGTGACTTTAAATCTTTTTAAAGCTATTTGTGTATGTGTCCAAATTATATTTAATAAGGATACATTACTTAAACTAAACTAAATACATCAATAATACTCAGCTGAGAGAGTTGAGGTAAGTGTTTTCTAAGGCCTTTAGTTCTAAAATCCAACTACAGCCATGAAGATTTAAAGAGACAACAGATTGGTGAAAGCCTTTTCAAATGTGTACAGCATTGCACCATCATAAGGCCTTATTATTATTCACTTGTACCAAGTAAGAACTGACACAAATCCATTAATAAAGCAAAGGAGTGAAATGAGAAGGAGGAAGATGACACAATACCCCGCTTGCTGTTAGAACTCTTTTTGGCCTGAGTATTCTTGATGCAGCCTTTGCAGGAAGGAATTTTACACAGCTTTTTGCTGTGCAGCCCCCTCTGCCCTGCGTGCAGACATGATTGTCAAGCAGGTTTCATTGCATTGTCAAGTGATGGGCAGAACAGATAGCCAAAGCCCAGCTTGGGGACTGGTGTCTGCTTGGAGTGTCAGTGATGCTTGTGGCGGGGAAGGGAGACATGGCGGTCCCTGTAAGGATGAGCCTTGGGACTACACAGAGGGGAACACTAAGCATGGGGGCTTCCCTGTAGAAGACCCCACGGAAGCTCACTTCCACACCGTAATGCCTACGGGAATGTAAGCTCACTGAGGAAGGAACACAGGAAAGGAAGTTTTTAGCCCAAATCAAAGGTCACTAGTTATAGTGCATGCCAGTACAGGAGCAGCTGCTAGATTATGTCTAGCATCTGTCTATGAAAATCCAAGGTGTATCACCTAATCATCATTCATCAAGGTGGGGGGAGGGAGACAAGATGAAGTGATATCAAAAAACCAGAAAAAAAGCTGGACTTAAATTCAAGAGGTCTGGGTTTGACCCGTGACCCTGCAGTGTACAAGCTACATGAACCTTGAACTACCACACTACCTCTTTGAGCCTCAGTTTACTCATGCATGAAATGAGGTGAACCTCCTTTGGAGAAGCATTAGAAAGGATCAGGTGCCTGGTACCCCACAGGTCCTAAGGGGTCATCTCAGCTCCACCTCTGGATTTGAGGTCACCTTGAAAATAAGGGCAAGCCCATGGTTTGAGCTTCCAAATGCTTCGCACATAGGTGTGTGATATCAAGAGAAATCAGAGTCAAAAATGAATTAAATATACACTTTCTATTCTCCTCATCTACCTGTGTTTTCTCTTGTTAGAGTTCTAAACTCTAGGCCATGTTGCTTCACAAGACAAGGAGAATTTAAGAGCTCAGACGGTCAAAGGGACCAGTTTGTCCCTTTTAGGCCTGAGTCCCTGCCATGGCCCTTTGGGGTTGGCAAGAAAATCACAGGCTTTACTAGGTCAAAGGGCCTTATAAACATGAAGACCAAAGATAAGAGACCTGAGGCTCAGAGAGGTGAAGTCGCTCAGAGTTGCACAGTTAATAAGTAACAGAGTGGATACTCAAATTTAGATTCCCACCCTTCCCAATTTAACATTCTTTCTTCTACGGAGATTTTGATGATTTAAAATATACTTTTCTGGCTTGAGAAAGAAGACATAAATGGAATGGCTATGGAGGTTTGAGAGCACATACGCGGGTATGAATGACCCCAGGGTAAGAGGGCAGGATGCATGTGCGGAGACGCAGGGAAGGGCAAGACCTGACGCTTTGCATCGATGCCACAGTTTTAAAAGTTTAGCACAATTTCAACTCTATTTACTCCCTGCGGATTTAACCTCATTTTTTAGGCAGGACAGACATGGGCCCCGTTTTGTAGATGTGGAGGGAGGTGAAATGTTTTGCCCAAAGACTCAGAGCCCATTAGTGGCAAAAGTAAGGCGGGTGGCGAACTCTCGTGACACAGAGAGGATTCTTCATGGGATGTGACCCCTTTTAGCGGCTCATGGGCTGTGTGTGTGTGAGTGTTGGAAAAGCCACATGGGCAGGTCTCAGCCCCAGTTCCCTCTGGACACTTTTGTGCCCTGTCACCTTTAGGAGCTACCAAACCATGTCAGGACCCTGGGTGAGCAACGCCTCAGAGGTTGTTGCCTTGGCCCCGGGAGTCCAAAGACATCAGAGTGTGTTTATTTGCCCAGAACTTGAAGTCACTGGGCACTTTTGCTACAGAGAAATACAGGCAACCACAGAACAAACTGAGTTGCCATCTGGTGCAGGGGGTAGGGGGTAGAGGACAAAAGAACAGAAGAAGCCAACCAGTCTTTATCAACTCCTCCATGCCTTTCCCCCAGCGGGCCAGCACCCAGGCACCAGCCACTTGCCTCTTCACAGTTTTAACTAAAAGGAGCATTACAGAGGTGAATTAACATTTAAAAAGAATGTAAAAACTCAGAGCTGTTCTAATGATGATTAATGGAGAGCTATAAGGGGGCCTTGACCTGCCAGTGTCATTAAATGGATTGGCAGGTTTCTGAGCATTAATTATAAATAGCCACAGGAGTTCACCCGCTTAACAGAATGATGATAAATCCAAGTCTCCGAGAGAGAAGAAGAAAGGAAAGCAAAAAGGGGAAAAAAGTTTGCCTGTACATGTCCGCCCGTGTGTTGGGAGAAGACAGCCAGGGAGCAGAGGGAATGAGATAAATGATAAATTAGACCCTGCCAGTCAATCACGTTTCCTAAATGTTTTATGTCCCCAAAGCTATAAAAGCAATATTCCTTTCTGCCCTTATTGGCACCATTTCTGTACGGCAATCACATCAGTTTCCTTGGGGATTTCAACTGAAATGTGCTTTGCCTTTCCTTTTTGTATTTACTCTCCAGCCTGCGACCAAGCGAGGGTCAGAGTCCGCATACAAATGGGCAGGAGAGAGACCCGGTGACCTGGAGAGGCGGGCAGGGGAGCTAGGGGTTGGCAGGGGGCCCTGGCTCCACTGTGCCCACAGCAAAGGCGGGGACAGCAGAGGCCAGGAGCTCTGGTTCCTGTCCTGGGATCCTGGGGTGGCCTCAGCCAGCAAGGAGGCCCAGGCCTGCTGTAGCCCACGGCGAGGGCTCAGCGAAAGCCTTGCTGACTCCACATGTGCTGTGAGGACAGGGGTGGGTTTTGGTCCACTTTACTCACCGCAGCCTGATCAGAACCTAGAGCAGAGCCTGGTGCGTCAGAGGCGCCCTGTCAATATTTGTCGAATGAGAGCGTGAAGGAAGGAGTAATGAACAAGTTTATCCGTGACTAGAATGCACGGCGGGGCCCTGTGGAGAAGCCACGTCAAGTGCAGACACCTGGGCCCCGCGGAGCCTCCGGGCCACGGGCATTCAGGTCCCGGGCACAGTCAACGGCTCTGCTCTTCCCGGGAACGCTGGGAGGCCAGCTTCCTCCTCCTAGCCTGCTCTTTGAAAATGCACTCAGATTCCCTGCATTTCGGAACTGGAAGGGAACCCAGAGAGGTGAAGCGGCTGGTCCAAAGTTACTCAACGAACTAGTCTAAGAGCCAGCACTGGGTCCCTTCTAGGGTCTTCTCCCTCACGCAGCTCCCTGCCTCTCTCCCTCCCCACCGTGACCTCCAGATCTGCTGGCACAACAATCTCAGCCAGCCAGCCTGCTCTGCATCCCTGCATCGGGGAAAGCTGGGGCCATGGATGGGCGGGTCTCCCCTGGAGCTCTACCTGCCAGGGAACTGGGTTTAGGTTATTACCTGTGGTGGAAGAGAGAGGGAGACGGAGAGAGGTCAGAAGGAAAGAAATTACGAACCCTAAACTAGTATTTGGAGTAATGGGTAGTCCTGGATGATGTTATATTTTGCGTGTTGGTTCTTTTCAAGGCTTTCCCCTGCAAGTCATTATTTCGGCTGATTGGAAAACGGTGTTGAAAGACCTGCTTCTCTGGTACCATTTTCTTCATATCCTATTAGTTGCAATACAATTACAGAGAATACATCAATTCCTAGCCTGCCCGCTGCTGCTACCGCCAGAGCCGCCTATTAAAAAGCGGCCTTATTAATGGAATTGTACATCTAGGATTAATCGGCTTGCATGGGCCATTTACATTTCTCATTCCACAAGCACTTTTGTTTGCTTAATAGTCTGAAGGAAGTAGGAAATGACACAACAAAAGCCTCTCCCAATTGCCACGTGTATCACTGGTGGATGTAATACCCCTTCCTCCTTTCATCTGGAAGTGCTGCCCAGGGATAAGATCTCGCACATGCCACTGGGGAGAAGCAAGGCGGCGGCCCAGGCGCGATTGGTGGGGGAGGGGAGGGGGGAGAGGCCTGGGCCAAGGAAGGTGTGTGAGCTTTGGGGAAGGAGCCCAGGCTCCTGTTCAATGTTCACGAGGGACACGCACGGAGGCAAAGGCCCAGGAAAGCAGGATCCCGGCAGCGTGACGGGGAGGGGGACCCTGCATTCGCGAGACGGATGTACCCTACCTTCACCATGAGTGGCTCCGGCAAGCTGTGCTTTATCCAGGCGGAGCTGCTGTCCCGGTCGGGTCCCTGCCATGCACACAGTCATCTGTCCATCTCCCACTCACGGCTCAGGTGCGTCAGCCCCAAGTCACTCCACTCCTGGGCCGAGCAAAGCATAGTTTCTCGCGAGGGGGAGTGTGGGAGCCGGTGGAGGAGAACACGCACGTCCACTGGGCTTGCTTTCTTCCGTTGCTGTGGAGGTGGAGGCCTCAGGACTGACAGCTGGGGGCTTCTCTTCAGAATTTGAAAAGAGCATCATGGCGGAGTTCTTGAGTTCAATGGATTCCAAGAGACCAGGAAAGAGGCCGCTGTCTCTGCAGCCGCAGTCTGCCCAGGGGTCCCAGAGAGATGCCAGCCATCTGAGTGGGCCCAGCATGACGGCAAGGGAGTGGTGCTGAGATGGGGACAACGGAGGCTAGGATGCTGCAGTCCCCCACCCTCCGTCTCTGTCAGACTCTCTGGAGAATGTGGGGATTACACTCTTACCCAGGCAGGGGCAGACATTTACCCCCAAAACATCCTTCCTGCAGGAATTTTCCTGGGACATCAGAGAGAGGGTGAGACATCCCAGGGGAAAGTCACTCAAAAATCTTAGACCTCGAACCTTTTAATCAAACCCTGTCCCCAGAGTATCCAGCCTGTGCTGAGCAGAACGGGGCCTGGGAGGAGAGGGTTATACAGGTACGTAGGTTCTGCACTTGTGGGGCCGCAGCACTAAACCACAAGGAGGGAGTCCAGTCTGAAGATGGACAGAGAACGGATTTCCTCTCCCTGGGCGGGAGCCACACTTCCCAGCCAGGGACAGTTGCCCCCCTTGCCCACCCTCTACTCCTGTCCTCTCTTCTACCTGCTCCAGGAGGCGATGCTTATAAAGGCTCATCCTTTCGACAACGATGCCTTATTGCATTTGCTTCTCTTGTTTGTCTCTGGCTGGCTGGCTGGCTTCCCCCATGACCCACGGAGGTCTGTGCAGGTCGAAAATGATGGACAGCTGAGGCGTATGAAGCCTCAAGCCCCTTCCCAGCCAAGGGCTCTGGTTCAAATACAGGGCTCCAGCCTCGGATGACGTCACTGCAGCAGCCAGGTCCATGATGTTGAAGTGCTGTAATATAGTATGACTTTTTGCCTTAATGGAATTTTTCTAGCCCACTAGGAAAAAAAGACCCCATTAACCACACTACAAAGGCCCCTACTTATTAGTATTTTAGGACAGTGGCAAAACATTTTGTGAATCTAATTATTGCTGACAAATATGAAAATTGAAATCAAAGTTGAATTTTCAGCTACAGTGCCTCATATGCCAGCCTTCTCCAACTCCAGCTATTGCATCAACACATTTATTCTTCTAATAGTTTCAGCAGAAGATGGTTGATTTTCCCTCTCCCCACTCGCTCCCAGCCCCTGCCAGGCCCCGCGCCCTCCCCAGCTTGGACCCTATATATTTTGAAACATTAAATCTGACATATTCATCTCAGTGGTTGGCACTAGCTAACTAAATGCATGTTTACCTGTCACGGATGCAGGAATGGGCTGAGCTGGGATGCTGTTACCCTCCACCCTCTCTCCTCTCACCCCCAATCCTAGCCTTCTTTTTTGCAGATAAAAGTCATTTGACTGATTTCAAATTCCTCATGATATCAGGACAGAAAAAAAAAAAAAAGGACTTGTCAACACCTTTCTTTCTTTCCCCTATTAAGCATACTGTAAAAATCAATCCCTTTTGTCACTTCACTCTGCTTGCGAGAATGTTTAATGGATGTCAAGGGAGCTAATGATCGCTGGTAGAAAATTCATTTTAGATTTGCTATTTATAAAGTGCTCAGTACTCAGGTGGGAAATTAACATGAGGCAAGGAACCGGCTGGGTGGGGGAGGGTGGAAGGGAGAGCCGGCCCTGCCAGGCTGGCATGAGCTTTGTGTAGGTGGCACCCAAGGCGTTCTGTGGGCAGATGACACATGGGTCAGAGGTGCTGTAGGGTTCAGTGAAAAGAGCATAGGCTCCGGAAACATCTGGACCCTGGCGAGCTGACTTTTCTGAGCCACAATTTGGCAGCAATAAAATCCTATCTACAACACCCAGCTCACAAATTGTAGAAAGGATTAAATAAAATATCACACATAAAACATTTACCAGTGCCTGGTACTGAGGACTAGGATGTGTTTAATAAATGTTCAGTTTCTTTCCCCACAGCCCCAAAGCCCCATGAGGGGACCAGGACATGGAGTGGTCAGCCCAGAATTGCTCCAGGATCTGGAACTGGCCAGGGCTTCACTCGCAGGCAAGCCTGCAGAAGAACCTGGGGCATCCAGCTGATCACCTTATCCAGTGGTTCTCAAACTAGAGCAAGAGTGGGCATCAGAATCACCTGAAGGGCCTCTTAACCCGCACACTGCTGGGCCTCTCTTCAGAATTTCTGAGAGTTTACAGGTCTGGGGCAGGGTAGGGCCTCCAAGTGGGCATTTCTGAGAAGTTCCCAGGCAGCACTGACCACACCCTGAGAAGCACCGTGATAGCCGTACACTGGGAACCGTCCCCTGAAGGACGACGTGAAACCACCACCAGACCAGCACCTCCAGATGTAACAAGTCCATCCCCACCTGACTGACCCCCGCCCCTCAAACCAGCCTGGGACTCAGAATTGTCAAGCAAATCAGCAAATGCAAGTTCATTCCCTCCCAAAATTTACCTCGCTGGTCAAGCAGAAGAGGCAGGTGCCGGGTTCATTGTCTGGTTTGCTTCAATGCAGAGCCAAGCCTCTGGGTAGTTGGTGCCTCAAGGGCTCGGGTGGATCAGCCCTCCTGGCCCCCAAAGTTGTCCCAGTGACACATGGAACTCCAGGTCGGAAAGCGCTGGTCCACCCCTCACCTTTCTTCTAGTTTCTCCCCTTCCTGGCCTTCCCCTGGATACTTCTCTGTTATATTTGGATTAACTGCAGATCTCCTTTGATTACTCACTGTGTTGAAACAGACAGCCTGTTGCCACGTGTTTGATGACTGAACCCCCGGGGGAGTTCCTATTTGCAAGGCAGCCAGTTACCGAGCGCTTGGCCTTACAAGCGCTCCTTGAGCTGCTAATTCATTGTTTAAGAAGTTGCTTTGCAGTTTCTGATTTTTCAATAATAGGCTTCTCACGAAGGCTTTAAGCTTCGGAAATAAGCCGAAAACTGCTTTTTCCGTCATTTACATAAACACCAGTGGATCAGGAGGGAGGAAAAGGGAATAGTTTTGCCTGTTATTCCTGGGGCTCTGGAAGCCTCTATGGGTAGCGTGTCAAGGCTGCAGGTCTGGAAAAGTGCCGTGGGAAGTGTGCAGCTCCCAGAAAACCTGACGCCCCAGCAAATGATAAAATCCTGAAATTTCTCCTGACGCCCGGGCTTCCGCTTCGCGGAGCTGGGCGGATATTCTGGGAGCCAGCAAATTGTTCTGTCAGCAAGTGGCTCCCTCAGCTGCATC
This sequence comes from Mesoplodon mirus, assembly GCF_964341445.2. Taxonomy (NCBI): domain Eukaryota; kingdom Metazoa; phylum Chordata; class Mammalia; order Artiodactyla; family Ziphiidae; genus Mesoplodon; species Mesoplodon mirus. Next base: position 137,733,760 of record NC_138983.1, on the reverse strand, counting down.
CCGTTAGGATGCCTGTCACTCATCCCCCAGTCTTTGAACCACAGCCCCGCCCTCTGAGGTGGCATCCTGCCACCTGGGACAGGTAAGGGGGTGGGAAGTGGCTGTAGAAAAGGTGTCAGGAGGCGCAGCCTGGAGGGGAGGGGATGCAGTCTCCCTGAAGCTGCCCCTCATTTCTGTTGTCAGGGGTGTGGATCCAGGGCGTGGACCATAGTAGGTGCTCAGTTTTCTCAACAGAGGGGAGGAACTTTCTGGTACATGGGCCATTTTCAACCACCATGTGTTTCTCTCTCTGTCTCTCCACTTCTCTTTCTCTCCCAAATGTAGATTTTACAAATAATCCAATGAGCCAGAAAGAGCAGCCGTCCTTTTTTTCCCTAACAAACCATGTACCTCCCCATTAAAAAGAAAATTAACTGTGAAAACTTACTTTCACTGTTTAGTCTCCAAATTCTGATCAGGCTATTTTCCTTAGGTACCGAACGTGTATGGACCAAAAATAGGGTGCCAGATAAAAACAGAATAAAAATAAGATGCCCAGTTCGAGAGAGGGGAGGGGAGGGGAGGGGAGGGATGGGGAGGGGGGAGGGGAGGGGGAGAGGGGAGGGGAGGGGGAGAGGGGAGGGGGGAGGGGAGGAGAGGGGAGGGGAGGGGGGAGGGGAGGGGGAGAGGGGAGGGGAGGGGGAGAGGGGAGGGGAGGGGAGGGGGTGCAGATGCCCTCATGGGGAGGGACAGACACTAACACCTACGCTGTTTGGAAACCTCCTAAGATCCTTGGCTTTACTTTTGAATTGTGTGACAAGTTTCCCAGGATAACTCAAGTAAACGTGAAAACTACATTCTAAGGAAGTTTAAATATCCCATTTACAGATGAGGAAAATAAAGCCTTCAGGAAAAAGAAAAAAACCCTCAATTTCTAAAGTTAGAGTTAATGATGGAACTGGGATGAGAAAAGGATATTCTGATCGATGTGGAAATCAAGAAATATATTTTACGCAGATAGGTTCTGTAAACTGGCAATGTAAACCTCTACCTGTGTAATTCCTTGCAGAGTTAATTAATTTGAGAACTGAGTTGGAGATGAGCTCTGACCATGTCTGGGAGAAGGTCTCTCCATCTCCTAGACGGTGGGGCAAGAACCAGGAAAAGAGATGGAAATAAGTTGGGGGTAGGTCATATTGTATCTTACAAATCCAGAGAAAAGAGGAATATAGCCAATATTTTCTAATAACTATAAATGGAGTATAACCATTAAAAATTATGAATCACTCTGTTGTACGCCTGTAACATATAATATTGCACATCAGCCACCACACTTCAATAAAAAATAATGATAACAATCATTTTAAAATCCAGAGAAAAAAGAATGTTGTGAGGAAAGGAGTGATTAATACCACGTGAAATCCCTCTGATTTGCTGGCCAGTGCTCTCCATCACTATGCAAACAACTGTGTTCCATCCTCTTCTGCTTCCTGGAAAAGCCAGCCTTTCCAGAGCTATAGGCATACACAGGAACCTGTATACACATGCATGCAGACACAGACCTTCCCCAAATTAAACTCAGAGAAAATAAAAACTATCAAACATAAACTTCTTCAGCTTCCTGGCGCTAAGCTTAAAACTTTGCCTGCATCCATACAGTGCCAAAGACAGCTAACTTTCTCTCTTTTTTCCATTTTTCTTTATTGTGGTAAAATACACATAACAAAAAATTTACCATTTTAACTGCTTTTAAGCATACAATTCAGTGGCATTAAGAACATTCACAATGTTGTACAGCCATCAAATTTATCTCCCCAAATCTCTCATCATGCCAAACAGAAACTCTATACCCATGAAATAATAACTCCCCATCCCCTGCTCCTGGTAACTTCTATTTTCTGTCTCTATGAATTTGCCTATTCTAAGTACCTCATAGAAGTTGTATCATACAATATTTATCCTTTGTTGTCTGACATTTCACTTAGCACAATGGCTTCAAGGCCCTTCCTTGTTATAGCCTGTGTCAGGATTTTATTCACTCATTTCCTTAAGGCTGGATATATTTGGTTGTATGTACAGACCACATTTTGTTTATCCATTCCTCCATGGATGGGCACTTGGGTTGCTTCTGTTTTTGGCTATTGTGAATAACGCTGCTATGACCATTGGGGTGCAAATATCTGTTTGAGTCTCTGCTTTCAACTTTTGGGGGTATATACCTAGAAGTGGAATTGCTAGATCATACGGTAATTCCATTTTTAATTTGTTGAGGAACGAAGAACTGTTTTGCACAGTGGCTGTACCGCTTTACCTTCCCACCAGCAGTGCACAAGGGTCCTAATTCAGTTTCTCTGTATCATCACCATTTTATTTTATTTTATTTTATTTTTTTGCGGTATGTGGGCCTCTCACTGTTGTGGCCTCTCCCGTTGTGGAGCACAGGCTCTGGACACGCAGGCTCAGCGGCCATGGCTCACGGGCCCAGCCACTCCACGGCATGTGGGATCCTCCCAGACCGGGGCACGAACCCACGTCCCCTGAACCGGCAGGCGGACTCTCAACCACCGCGCCACCAGGGAAGCCCCATCACCATTTTTAAAAACTAATAACCATCCTAATAGGCATAAAGTAGTATCAAATTATGGTTTTGATTTGCATTTCCCTAATGACTAGAGATGTGGAAAACCCAGGGTGAGATCACAGAGAGTGGTGATACCTTAACCATGTGTTTCTTGTTTAGGCTGAGGGCCTCTCGCATCCTTGTCAAGGGAAGTTTAACCTCCCCCCTTTCCTACAACAGGCAAACTGCCTCTTAGTATTCACAGCCCCCTTCTTCCATGGTTGTAGGCCCCTGAATTTGTCTGGGCATGTGATCATCCAAAGTGGATGGTACCTTTCCCACCCTCCCCTGCATCTCAGTGTGGCCGTGTGACCAAGTTCTGGCCCAGGGCGTGTGAGGAAAGGTGTCCTGTGAGGGCCTCCAGGGAGGGAGCTTCTTCGGGATGCAGTCCACGTGTGCATCCTGCTCCTTGTTCTGTTTCTTCTCTTTCATCTCACGGCCTGGCCCAAGGATGCTGCCAACTTAGACCATGTACAATGGATCCAAACCACAGACAGGATGGAGTCCCTCAGGAACTCTAGCCAGGAACACAGTGGAATGATTTTGTAACCAGAGAGATAAATTCCTATCTTCTTTAAACCACTCTCACTGTGTATTGTTGTCATTTGTGGCTGAATCCAATGGTAATGGATATTTCCAAATATGTGGCTCCTTCTTTACTTTAAATGCTAACGATACTGGTTTGTCCCCTTCCCTTTAAGACCCATTTTTCTGCCTGTGCTCAAGATCTGCTCCCACCTCACCCCTTACGTTCCCCGAGGGCCCTCACCCAGTCAGGCACCTCCTGTGCCTCCCTTCATGCCCCCCTTTAGCAGCCCCTACCACACGCAGTCAGAGCCGGCTTCCCCATCTTACAAAGGTAACAACCTTCTCTCCAACTGCAGCCCACCCTTGGTCTCCCTACTTTCTCTCTCTTTAGAAAAATTTGAAATAATGATCCACATTTTTATTCTCACTCCACTTTATCCTCACACTGTGGCTCCAGCCCACAAGACTGTTCTCCCAAGAGGATAGAAGATCTCATCTCTAAGTCAGACCTTACTTGATCCTCAGCAGCATTTGATTAGGCTAACACTCCTGCCTTCCCCAAACACACATCCTCTGACCCCGATGCCATCATCCTCTCCCAGTTTTTCTCCCATGTTTTGGCCACTTCTCGTCAATCGTGTTCCCAAGATCTCGTCCCTTCCCGATCCTTAAATCCTAGCTGTCTGCCCCATTTCTCTTCACCTCCTCTCTACTGTCTTCCTGGGTAATTAACTGTGTCTGCGTTGAAGACCATCTTCGTTCAAGCTCAGATAACTTTCCAGGGTTCCAGACCCGTCCACCTAACTTCACAGTGCAGTGCTCTGTGTACACAAATAAAACCATCATGACCCAAATTGCATTCATTACCACTCCCCTAAAACCTGTCTGTGTCCCATTTACCCAGATACTAGAAGTCCTCTTCCATTTCCCTTTCTCACACACCACTGTTTTTGCTCTCCATCTCCAGGTCACACCCTCTAAGTCCAGGACCCTTGGATACCCGTGTCTCTATGTCTCTGCCACGTATTCTCACCTGGTTAACTCATGCCTGATTGGCTGCCATACCCTCTACTCTTGTCCACTTTTAATTCACTCCCCCACTGCAACTAGAGGAATATTTTAACATTTTTAAGTAACCCAAATAATGTTATTTAACGATTAAAACTGCAAAGCTAATCATGCTGCTGTCGGGCATACAGCCCTTCCACACCCTTTCTTTCCTCAGAAGACACTCTTTAACAGGAACCATAAAGCCATTCAAGGTCTGACCTGTGACTACTTCTCTACCTACACCCCTTGTCTTTCTACCTACAACCTGCCCCTCCACCCCCGCTTTATCCCCACAAACTATGCAAACACATTCAATCTAGCCAGATGGGATACTGGATTCCTAAATTCCTACCATGCTCTCCTGCCTCTAGGCTTTGGCCTATGCCATTTCCTTTCATTGTAACACTTTTCTCTCCTCTTACCTGGATGAATCTCTTCACCTCTGTGTCTCAGCTTTAACATCTCTTCCTTCTAGAAGAGTTCTCTGACCTCAGAAATCTAGATGCTGCCATAGCAAACATGACTTGCTTTTATCCCAGCACATAGCATGTTGTATTGAATTGTCTTACTTCACTGAGTATAAGAGCGAGGACCCGTTGTTTATGACCAGCACACAGTAGGGTCTGAATAAATCATTCTGGAGTGGATGAAATATAAATGTCAATAAGAACTCAGCCATGCCCTTGAATCTATGATTTTGCTTTTTTTTAATCATTCACTTTGGTGATGTGGATATGACAAGTCTATATCACTTGAGGATGACACGAAGCTGATGGTGACAGCTTATCAGAATACAAAAATAGTCTCAATGGATTTAAATAATGGACCCACGTGAAATGAAATTTTATGCACTTAAAAGCAAGGATGGGAGAGGTCTTGAATAATTTTAGTCAGGGGAATGAGTGCAACGCCAATGAGCAATCACGTGGAATATCTGAAAAGGAAAAGAAATGAATATAATAATAAAGTGGTCCTAGATATAAAGTCCAAACTGTGGTAGGTAATAGCCCACTCCACACCCTGCCGATCAGACTACATCAGGAACAATCTCTCTGGTAATGCCTTTTATTTTTTTATTATTTTTTTTAATTAATTAATTTTTTTGCAGTACGCGGGCCTCTCACTGTTGTGGCCTCTCCCATTGAGGAGCACAGGCTCCGGATGCGCAGGCTCAGCGGCCATGGCTCATAGGCCCAGCTGCTCCGTGGCATGTGGGATCTTCCCGGACCGGGGCACGAACCCGTGTCCCCTGCATCGGCAGTCGGACTCTCAACCACTGTGCCATCAGGGAAGCCCTGGTAATGCCTTTTAGTGGATCATTATCAAACTGGAGCAACTTTAGAAGGTAGTGATCAGGATGATTAGTGTTCTAGAATTTATGCCCGTGATAAAGACGAGAAGGAACTAAGAATGTCATGATAAGATAACTTGGGTCCATAATAGTCTTCTCTTAGAAAGAAACTGCATCACACAATATTACTTGTATTTTGAGTGGCTCTAACTGGCATAAGTTAGGAAGAGGCAAATTTTTGCTCCACGTAGATTCTCCAGGATTGTATTCAACTGCAAGTAATTGAAACTTAATTATATGGGGATTTTTTTCCATAAATAATAAGTGTGGACATAGGTATTCCAGAGCTGGCATCACTGCTATGTTATCTTGAACTTGGGGTCCTTCTGTTAGATTGAGCCATGTGAAATTGTTCATACTCAGCTATTTTTGATTTACTAAAACAACAAGTCCATTTTAGTTCAACCTAAGAGCTTCTTGTTTTACCATTCTGGATGTGTTTGCCATTCTGATGTCATTTTGTCCTCCTGTTTGCAAGTTGGTTCCTGGACCCCCGAGTAGTATGCCAGGCTGTCAGTCAAGAAAAGTCTGGGGGAGGGGGATGGTAAGGTCCGGTTCACAAAGCACAGCCTTCCTGAGTATAACCCTCAGTCTCCCACCTGGGAAACTTCTGCTCACTTCCCATTGGCCTGACCTGCACAGCATGACCATCCTCAGCTCTCAGGAAATCTCAGAGGTACATATTATAAACAGGCACATTGCTGCCCTGAACAAATTTAGAGCCCTGTTTATAAAGAGGAAGGATAGAATTTATACTGAACAATATTTTCTCACAGAGTTTATCCACTATACAAAGGGAGGCTAGTGTCAGTTGATCTCCACTGTATCTGCACTGTAGAGTCATAGGTGTTTCAAAGCAGAGGTGATCTTGCCCCATTCTGATCCATTTAATGGGAATTTTTGTGAGTTGAACCTGGGCCTCTGCTTATGACAATCTCCACAGGCAATCTGCATAGACAGCCGGAACTGGGACCACGACTGTGGCTGTGAGCATCTGCTCACTGGAAATCCTGGAGTTGGTGAGCAGGAATTAGCGAACATCATTCAGGTGGGATGGTTGCCTTGGGCGGGAGATCGGGCTGATTCCAAGGTACCTCCCGCAACTCTAGAAGTCTGAAAACGCTTCTGGGTTTGATGATTAAACTATTCCAGCCTTGAACAAGGCTTCAGCAGTGCAAGAAAGTAATGAAAAGGTGGTGATAAGACATTCAGATCCTTCTATTCAGAAGTTTTAGGGGAAAAGGAAGAAGAAATATAGAATAATTATTCTTATTTGCTTTCAGACTGGGCAAAATAGCTTATCTACCTGCAGATGTCTGTGCATCACCAACTGCACTGAGAAAAAAAGGTTGTCAATCTTTTCATGTTTGGGCCAGGTGTCCTCTGGCTGTTTAGAGGACAGTCAAATGCCCTGGGGGGGGATGGATGGTGAAGAAAGAGGCAGAGTAGGTTTGAAGAAGCAGGTAAGAAGCACTGGTCCACTTTGCTTTCTCCAGATAAACAAACCCACCCAGTCACTGTCCTCTTTTCTCAGGTGCACCCTTCCCTGGCCCCTGGTACTCCCTCTGATGCCAGAGTCGTTCAGAGAGCAGTCCCTTCCTCCACACTTCTGATCCGCTGACCACCGGAGGTCCCGTTTCCTGCTCTTGGGTGAGTTTAGCCAGAAAGAGTGAGCTCATCTCCCGCTCCCTGGATGCCTATAACATCTGGTTTACATCTGGTTATAACCAGGAGGGGTTACTGATGTGTGGGATTACATATTCAGGGTCCAAAAAAGATCTCGTCGGAGGAAGATAAGAGTTGAATCTAATAAAAAGACTTCAGAAAGGGTAAGTTTCAAGGCCAGGTTGCCGTGTGCACAGTACAACACAGGCATAGGAGAAGGAAGGGTTAATTACAGCTCACCCTGAGTCTACAGGGTTCTATGGCTCCTCAAAAACCTAAGGGCATCTTTCTCTCTCTCTCTCTCCCCTTTTGTCTTATCCATAAGCACTGGTCGCCTGTGTGTCAAGTACCGTGCTGAGTGTGCAGATATACAAGGCAGTCCCGGGGCTCCAGGAGTTCACGGTCCAGTGAGGGGAGACAGACGTGTCAGCAGGTAGCCACACAGATGTCAGCGGACACGAAGGCCGGAAGGAAGTGCCAGAGCAGTGGAGGCAGAAAAGAGAGAAAGAGGGGCTTCAAAGGGACGCTGAGCCTGGAGTTTTGTCCTGAGTCGTAACAAGCGTTTTCCAGGTGGACAGGGCAGCCCTCAGCAGAGCATGCGTACTAGGAGGCGGAAACCTCAGAAAACCCCTAGGAATCCACAGAACGGGAGTAGGGTTATGGGAGAGGCTGACACCCCTAGGTCATGCCTTTCCAAAGAGCTGAGACTTCATTTTATCCTGATCTGGAATTAGGAGAGGCCACATCCTGTAATATTCTGGGCTACTCAGAGCACACTGGGAGGAGATTTACCTTAAAAAGAACATAAGGTAGCCAGAATAACTTTAGAAAAGGACCATCAGCACCCTATCTGTGAATGGTTATACAGAAAATAGGAGAAAAGCTTGGAATATTTAACTAAGGGAGAAGGGGAGGGAATCCTGTTCTCAAATATTTGAAGGAAAGTCATGTAGAAGAAAAATCAGCCTTGTCCTGTGGGTAGTAGTATTAGCAGCAAGCATAATACTATTAGGTGATATTTATTGAGAGCTTACTATGTGCCAAGCACTTTATCTGCAGTAACTTATTTAATCCTCATACCAGCCTTAAAGGTAAGACTCAGAAGTAGCTCCGTTTTATACAAGAGGAAACTGAATCACCCACAGAAGTTGATTAAATTGTCCAAGGTTTCAGACTACGAAGTGGCAGGGACAAAGTTTGGACCCAGGCAACACAGCCACTATGTTGTGTGTTCTCTCCAGACCTCCAGCAAATGGCTGGAATCGATCAGAAGACAGATTCTCCTTTGTCTCCCTGTCTTCCTGAACGGTCAGATGCAATAGCTCCCTGGAGAGATGCAAGTTCCCCCATACTGGAGACAGAAGTTAGGGGACCACTGAAGCTGCACTTTTGGGGTGTTAGCGCTCCAAGAGAGGGATTGACCTAAACCATCTTGAATGTTCCTCTGGGCTCGGCTGGCTGCGACTCTGGCGTGCCTGACACAGCAGCGTGAACACTTTGTGAGTTACCCAGTGACTGCGCTTGGTACAAATCTGCATGATAGCCCTGCTCCCCCAGTGCCTCCTACACCTGCTGACTCCATCAAAACAGGCACGCTTTCACTCCTGCCTGCACTGCAGGATCTGACCTGGCTTGTGGGGGGGAGGGCTAGCATCACTCTGCCTAACACAGTAGCTGCCAAATTGCCATTGGGGTTCTGAGCACGGAGCCTTTGTTGCCTGTGAGAAGGAGAGCAATGGAAGCAGCAGGCTGCAGAGCCAGTTCCTGGGGAGCGAGCCGGAGTGGAGGCCAGGAGAGAGAAATGCAAAGCTTCACACTTATGAATGGAGTTTCTGCCAAGGCTCACCATCACTTAGCTCGCTCTAAATCCGCCTCTAACACATTCATTCTTGACCCATATTCACATATTCCAAGGCTCCTGAATGTCTCCTATAGGGTTGATCGTTATCCTTCCTGAGTCCCCCTACCTGAAATGCCGTGACTAGTTCATCCTTTCTTCCCACCTGAAGGATGGCTTCTTGATGAAGAAGCGCATGCATGTATGGATATGTGATACAGTATGTATGATACAGTGTGTAGTGTTTGTGTGCACACACACCACTCACACGTTCCGACTTTGGTCGTCCGTCTGTGACTGTGTTCATATTCTTAGCTTCCTACAAACAGAGACTGCTTCTGAATATTTTCTTCTAGCACCACTACCTTTCAAGGACTAGACTCAAAAAGACGATTTGCGGAATTGCAAAATGTGAGACTTGAAATGAAACTTGAAAATCTTTTAGTCCAACTGCTTTATTTTAGAGATGAAGCAACTGAGGCTCATGGAGTGGATATGTCTTATTCCAGGTTGGAGAACATTTTTGGATGACTTGAGAGGTGTGGTTTTCAAACTTGGCCACAGATTGGAACCCCTTAGGGAGCTCTGAAAAATATCCAAACAGCTCACAAAGAGATTGTGGTGTAATTGTTCTGGGATGGGGTCCAGACATTGACACTTTTATAAAGCTCCTCAGGTGATTCTATGTTAGAGCAAATTTGAAGACCACTGGCTTAGAAAATGGGAATATTGCAAATAAAGACACATTGCACCTACCCACTGAGGACCTTCTAACATCTGAGACAGGGTCAGAAAAGGTAGACTCGCTCCAGGTTGCTTGACTTGGAAGACTCATGGATCCGTGAGAAAGGTACTTACCTGTTCTCCTACAGGGGAAAAGCTAAGAAGAATCACCACCACAATGGAAATGCAGATAGAAGCAGTGGGGTAAGCAACGTTCCTAAAGCATCCATGGGGCAGCCACAGCACACAATGTGAGCGGAAGAAAAGCTCAATTCCCTTTGGGTACGTGAGGCTGAACACACAAGTTGACAACTGAAAGAAGACTTGTGTCCCAGCCACAGTTGGAGTATCAGAGGAGAACAGATAAATGACGACGCGTGTCTATTATTTCAGGAACCCTAAATTAGGGTGTGATGAGTGGGTAGAAAAAAAAATAGGTTCTCAGAAGGGAGGTCATCTTAAGTCAACCTTGAAATTTGAATCTCTCAGAGTCCCCTGAACTACATTTGCCTCACCCCGAACAGCTGCCTCAGCAAACCCTGCCCTGCCCTGTGTAAGTGGCCCCCCTTGCCCCCTTTGACCATCTAGTTCTATGCAGAAGGCAGGGCACAATCGTGCTGGACAGGCTGCTGGACAGGATGGCAGCAGTGCCAAGAATCAACCAATAACTCGAATGACAAGAGCCAATAGTCGCAAAGCCAACTACCTCACGCCAGGTTTCGCAATCCCTGTGCTAACTGAGGGAGCATCACAGATCCCTGAGCCCCTTGCGGCAGGAGTCAAGGTGGCGTAGCAGAGGCAGCAGCTGTTACATGATGGACCCAGAGACAGGTGGGGCTTCCTCCCCCAGTGCTCCCCATCTAAAAACAAGCATCCAGGGTTGCTGCGTTCTTCCTGCCCATCATAATTTGCACAAGCAACTGTTCAGGAGGCCATGACACGCGACACGCCCCCCTTGCTTCTGGTCTCGTTTGTTCTTCCCAACGTGATTGTAAAGAATGTGGCAAATTAAGTCAAACCTGGGAGACGTACTCTTCCTTCTTTTTTAAGAGTTTTTTTTGATGTGGACCATTATTAAAGTCTTTTATTGACTTTGTTACCATATTGCTTCTGTTTTGTGTTTTGGTTTTTCGGCCACGAGGCATGTAGAATCTTAGCTCCCCAAACAAGGATCAAACTCGCCCCCCCTGTATTGGAAGGTGAAGTCTTAACCACTGGACCACCAGGGAAGTCCCCATACTCTGTCTTTAGTTGCTTTGATCACTGATATATTCCCAGCACCTACGACAATGCAGGGAACATAATAGGAACTCAATAAACACTTGCCAGGTGATTGAACCAATGGACGAATAAACAACTAGATCTAGTCTGTGTTGGATTAGAGTTTGGTGACACCACGACCAAGGAGAAGCAAAAGAGGCACCTCTGGAGAGTGAATTTGAATGAGCAATTGAAGTCAAAACCAGTCCATCTTTTGAACATTCTTTTATTGCTGTAAAGGACAATACTCTTCGAGAAGCCAAAAAGAAAAAAAAGAAAAAAAAAGAAAGAAATCAAATTTAGTAACCTAAGATGTCCTTAGTAACAGAGCTGAAGAACGTGTTTTCCAATATTTGGTTTCTCAGCTTGACAGCCTCTCTTGAAATACTTTTTTCTCAGCAATGAAAATGTGAATCGTTGTTGGTTTGTTTTACAGTTTGCAAATGGCTCACAGAGCTCTCCTGGCAGAGTTTCTGTTTTTCTTCTTGCAAGTAAACAAAAGGCCATTTCTCTAATATGACTTAAGTTGGGGAGATTCTGAGATCTCCTGTCTTGGTTTTGGAAAGAGGAGAAAAGGTAGGGAGGCAAACAGAAAGAAGAACAATGACACGGGAACAAGCAGGGTGTAGAAACTAAACAGAAGCAGGAAAGAGGCAAAGGGAAAAGGGACGTGGAACACTGGAGTGTCGGGGACACGCAACAGCTGAGGACGCTGCTGTCAGTGGGGTCCCAGCCACAAGTATGGGGCATGAACTCGCCACTGGTTCTTTGGTTCCCTCACTATCATTGCACCGCGTCATCTGGGGCTCCTTGTGACCTTGGAGGACAGACACCCCTCCTCTCCTAGGCAAGCCTGTGCATGTTGGAGCAACCCCTGCCAGCTTGACCCAGATCTGTCAGCTGATCAATTATGTTCCCCACGGAGGAGAAGGGAAAATGAAAGGGAGAAAGAGAAAGAGAATAGGGAGGGCAGAGAAGAGGAGGAGAGAGGGCAGAAAGAGGGAGGGAGGAAAGGGGAGAGGAAGAGAGGGAGAAGCAGGGAGAGTGAGAAGGAGAGGGATGAGAGGAACACACACATCTCTTCGCTGAAGCTCTTGTAAGTTTAAGCTGCCACAGCAAGAGCGGGCTCAGTCCAGAAGGTTGCAGAAACAAGTACATAAATACATAATATAAAATACAAATTCTAGAGGTTACTGGACGAAATCAGTCAAGGCAGAGGATAGAGTCCTCTTCTTCCCACCCTTTGCCAGTACAGCTTAGAGCTGTTTTTTTCCCTCTGAAACTCTTGGCTCCACCCTCCTCCTTCCCAGGGCCCCTCCCCCTGCCATTGGTCCCACCCCCTTGCCCCTCCCTGAACAGTCTCCTCCTACAAAATGATGGGAGGTACGGTCCCCGCCGCATGTTTCTTCTAAATCCCTTCCTGTCTTCACCAGCACATCCTCTAAGGGTAGGAGGCCTCTGCCACCAGGTGGGAGGAGACACCTGGGAAGATGTGGTACCCAACCCCATCCAACCTGTACACCATTGATTACCTTATTTTTGAGTGTTTTCATTTTTTATGTTTAATTAGTTTTATTGAATTTCAAATGACTACAGACATAAAGTAAACATGTAACAAGCCAGTAGAGCAGAAAGAGAAGGAGCTGTGTAAATACCAGCAGCCTCAGCATGGAGCTCCACTTAGCACCACATGTTTGCCGCGTTACAAGCCTTAATGAGTCCTTACAACACCCAGGGGAGTTGCTCCCCATCCTGACAGGCAGGTGGGGAGACGGGCACACAGAGGGAAGTATTTCCACCTACAGAAAACATGGGGGACTTTGAGTTTGGATGTACCTGCTCCCCACCCAGCTGTGCTCAGGCCACCAAAACTGACTGGAAATCTGGCAGGCACACTCATTAGGGTATTTGAAGGGTCTGTAGGACCTCTGCTGAGATTACATATAAAGCAAAGTGGGAGTTTTTTGCATCTTTATCATTCTAGTTGATGGGCAAGAGCAGGTCATGAGCTCCAAACCGAAAAATTCTGGAACAGAGACAAATCCTAGACACAACAGTCCTCTCCAAAGTGTTTCCACCAGGAGCAGATGGCAAGAGCATCACAAATCCTTCCAGCATGTTCCTGGATGTCCCAGAATCACGTGTCCCACATTGACTCAGAAATGTCACCACTGCTTAGGATTTGAGATAGCTCACCTCACCCCAAGGGATAAACTGTGGCTAAAGCCAACACTGGTGTGGCCCATCCATGACACATAGCTGGCCCCAGCCTGGGTCACTGCTTCTCAGGGCTGCCAGACTGCATGGGTGCAGGGCAGAGTCCCAGGGAGCTGCTAGGACACAGTGCCTGGCACAGCACACAAGCAGGGGACCAGGAGAGGCCCTTCAGGGACACAGCTCAGCACCCTTCATCTCAGCACCATAGGAGAGGCCACTGGGAAACCACGGAAGTCAGAGGCAGATGTCACAGGGTGAGAAGGGGTTCCAGGGCTCATAGTTGGCTTTAGAACTGACAAAGGGAAGAAGCAGCACCAGGACAAGGCTGTGTGCCTGGCAAGTAAAGATGCAACCCAAGAATGGCCCTGGCTGGGACCCTCCAGCCACCTCGATCAAATGCCCCGACGACCGTCACCATGTGCGAAGGATGGAGGTGAGCCGCATTTGCTATGCCATCCACGGCTCACCCATGGCTTGCCCCCAGTTGGCAGCTCCAAGCCTGGCAGCCAGGGTCCACACTGTGAAGCTCCTCTGCAGTCTCCCCTGAAGTTTTTTTTTGGCCATGCTTCCAAGTGCCCACAATGCTTACATCAGACCCAGGATCCCATCATCCCAAACCGATTTTTCACTTTGCCAGTAAACATTGTTATGGTCTCATCTGCCCCCCTCACATCTCAGAAGCACTGCCCAGCTCAGGCTGCGGCTGGCACCCAAGTGTTTACTGTGAGTGACAGGAACTTGGCCAATCCGCCCAGCTGAACGGTGTCCATGTTGCTGGTGCCCAGAGAACGAGAGGGTGAACCTAGCCCCATCTCCTCTCCCTTCCCCGCTGCCCTGCCTGTGTATAAGTGGGCAGGTGTGTTGATGTGGGATGGGAGAAGGTGAGAGAAAATGAGAAAGGTTAAGACAGGACTCTAGCCAAGCTCCTCGGAAAGTGTTGAAAGGAGCATTAATCCTTCGAAGGAGAAATGGTCGGGTTACTAGAAGGAGAGGAGCAGCAGCACCACCAGCCATTCCTTCCAGAGCCTCTCAGTGGCAGAAGGTGGGGGGGGGTGCTGAAACGGACAGCGCCTAATCCCGGTCCTCCGTCCTCACTCTGGCTCCCAGGAACTGGGAGGGGCTCTTGTTAATCAAGCTCAGATCTTCTTAGGGCCAGAGCCCCAGGGCGCTAATCACCCCCTGCCTCCCGCCCATCACTAATCAGTGCTGACTCCCTCCCCATCTAAGCTGGATCATGGTTGCTGGTGGGGTAGAGGTGAGAAACAGGTCAGGGAGGGGTCCATCACCTGCCCCTAGCCCCGGACACCTTTTCAAGAAGGCAAGAAACCCGGGAAGTAATGGCTTTAGGAAGAGCCAGCTTAAAACAAAAACAGAGGAGAAGAAAAAATTGCCTTAGAATGTGTACTGCATTCTAACTAGTCCCACTGGGTCAATGCAATAGGGGTGGATTACTGCAGGCAAGACGTGGCTGCCTCAGTAATTCTGTGAGTTTGATAAGAGGTAGCTGGCCGACTCCAGCTCTCACCCCCTTGAAGAGAAAACACACATCATGGTGGCTGGTCCAACTGGCATGTGGCTCAGGGGTCTTGGGGGTCCCTTTGCCTTAAAATTGGGCAGCCCGGTTCTTTTGTGACACTTTGCAGGCTATTCAGAACTGGCTCGATGTGGGTAGCACAAATAAGGCCATTATCCGTCTTAGGAAAAGCAGGATTTGGTAGAATGTGAGGAGAGCTGGGGTAACCAAGTCACCTCCATCCCCACCCCAAGACGGCAACAAGAATGCAAAATCAGAATTCCCCCTGGAGAATTTTGCATCACCACTTTCTTCCCATCTATTCAGGAATGATTCAAAGTATGAGCAAATATTATGCTTCCCTGCATTTATTTCTGGTTAAAAAAAATCATGTATGCTAATTTATATGTAAATTCAGTATGGCCCTGGGGCTCCTGGCATGCAGCCAGTGGGGCTGTGGATGGTGGAATTTTGGCCATTGTCTCCGGTTTGAAGTTACAGATGGAAGAGACACAGACCTCAGGACAGATGGAAATTATGGAGGTCTTGGGACCTTCCCTGCCCCTCCCTCTGACCCCTCACTCCACCCCTTGCCTAGTTAGTTTCCATTTCTGTGGTTAGCATGGTAGAAGCTGTTTCCCTGAGGCTACCTGGCTCTGGACTCAGTTTCCCCGCTGCCAGAGTTGGGGCTCTGACCTCACTGGGTGAGCCCCTGTTCACCCAGTACAAGCAGGGGTTTGCACACGCGCGCGCGCACACACACACACATGCTGCCACAGCTCCTTGTTACGTAAGACGAGTCAATCAGGGCTGCCGCCACGTGGCCTCCTTCACTTCTCACACCCACCACCCGGTGAGGGAGGAGAGACACCCCAAGGCCGGCGCCCCGAGGCTGGGTGCAGCAGGAGAGGCAAGGAGACCCCGCACAAGGGACTTGTTTGCATCCAACTCAGATCCCTCCGGGGCCCCCTTCCTCCCCCTCGAGCCCCAGCCGAAGGTACACACGCATTTGATTCTTCCCAGCCTGGTCCCTTTGCCCACCTTGTGTGGTCACCCCTGCAACTCTGGCAAGGGGACAGTCCCCAAAGCCCACCCTCAGAGGGAGGTCAGTGGGACCCGAGGTGGGGACCAGTCTGGACCACGAAAGCCCCGTGCTGCAGTGGGGAAGGGAATCAGGTGGGTGGGACTCCGCAGTCTTCTCCACCCCCTGGGAGTGAACTTTCCTCTGGGGACTCAGCTGCCAGGGCTGAGCTTCCACCCGGGGTCCTCTGGGAGATGGTGCTGGACCACCCGGGGAAAGTTTCTCTGCCCATCTCAGTCCCTGGGAGTGCAGGGATCTTCAAAAAAGAAAGAGGGAAGCCAGATCCTCAGAGGACAGGGTGGGTGGGAGCAAGCAGGTGGGCAGGTAATGCGGCTACTGGGACCTGAAAGCCAGGACAGAGCGCGGGGCCACCCGGTGCAGCGAGCAGACTCAAGGTTGAAGCGGATCCCAAGCCACCCCAGCACCGCAGGGCCACGTCACAGCGCGCGCTCACCCCCAGCAAGCCTGGCCCCAACTGCAGCCCCTCGGCTCCGCTTCCCAGAAGAGAAAGAAACCGAACATTAGCATTCGACTCTTCATGTCTCTCTCCGTTCAACTTAGGAGAGCTTTCCGGAATTTCAGAGCCCTGCTGGCTCCTACAGCCTCTTATCTGCTTGTTACCACGCCCCGCTGGCCCCCTCCACAAACACACCCCAAAACACATGGGAAACTACCCCGGCTGCCCACCACTGCTGCAGACTGATCCAGCCCTTCTAGCTGGCTCTCTGACCACGATGCACAGGTACCTGATTATGCCTAGCCTGCATTTTCTGTTTGCTCCTTGCAGAAGCTTTGCAAGTTTACTGGCCGATAGATATTTAAAGTTTCCTCTTGTAATTTCTTCCCAGTACCATAAGCAATGCGTTAGCAGCCCCGTCGCCCTCCGAATCCGTGATTCCATGTGTCTCCATCTATCGTGTGTGTGCAAGAATGTACGGAGGTCCAGGGGACCAGCACACAGCCACGTACCGCACGGGAGCCCCAGACACATTTTACTTCTGCACGTACATCCCCCACCCCCACCCCGCGCCACACACCCACCCACCGTTCCGGCAGCAGCCAGCATCAAATCAGTATCCTCACAGCCTGGGAGGGAGGAGGAAGTCCCAGCCATGCTGCTCGGACGCTCTCTCCCCCACCTGCAAACCAACCGCACAGCAGAGCCGACTCAGAGAGTCTGCGAATCATCAACAGCACACTGTACAATTCCTGGGTCGACTGTAGGCAAATCAATAGCAAGCTCTTACCTTGAAAGAGAAACAGAGCAGCCAGCGCTGTGAAGATTGCCCAAGAGATAGAATTGTGCATTTTTGCCTGGGTGGTTTTCATGATTTTTTTTTCTTCTTTTTCTTCTTTTTTGTCAGGTTCGGGTTTTTTCTTTCTTTCTTTCTTTCCTGACAGATTGCGTTGCTCTCGAGCTGGTGGAAGGAGATTTAAATCCACTGTTTTGCTGAAGGACACCACAAGAAAGCCAAGGATGGGAGAGAGTGTGACTTCTCAGTAATTATCTCTCCTCATACTCTGGCACTGAGACACCTCGTACAATCTGGCCCTGGACAGCCCTCCTACAAGCTGCAATCATTGGTTCTAATCCAAGGATTGACAGAGCTACAACACACGCGCGCGCGGGCGCGCGCGCGGGGGCGCGCACACACACACACACACACACACACTCAGGAATCATTTACTGGGCAAATCAGGCTAGCTGATTAAAGAGACAGGAGCCTGGAGAGATGGCATGAGAAATGCCACTTTGCCCCTTCTATATTACTTTCATTTTTTAAACTGACAGTCTCAGAACCCCAAGCATCAAAAAATCCCTTCCCTTCTGGCATTCCCTGGCCTCCTGAACTCAGATTCCCTTTACACTGGAAAAATCCCGCAGCCAGCAACTGCTTACGGGAAATTTTAAAGGGACATTTTCATGCTTGGTGAAACTTGCAAAGATGAGTCAGATTTCATTTCTTGGTACTTATTTTCCTCTCCGATGAAAATATCATTCAATGACAAATTTTTTCCCCTCTGTCTCTCATCTTTCACCTTTTCCAATCAACCTCCTACTTTGTTGCTTTGAAAATACTAAATAACTTTCTATTTTCTTCTCCTGTCGCTCCTGTTTCAGAATATCCGTATTACTCCTATATTTCATTCACTAAGTTTATTTGCTGAAGTCATCCATGTGTGTATGATATCTTGAAAAGAGATGGGACTTCTGAGATTTGAGAAGAACTGCAGTCCGAATACGGAGAAGATTCTCCAAAAGTGAACAAGGGGTGATTTTATTCTACATGCCTCAGTCAATCCACTTTCACTAAGATAAATAATGTAAGTGCTTGTGGTTTATTTAAACTGCAGCAAGACAGACTTAGGTTAGACACACTGAAGGACTTTCTGAGTATAGACTTTGTGTGTGGTTGCAAAATGTCCTCAGAGAGTTGCAGATATGCATCTACTTGATGGTGGGTAAGAATATAACTCTGACAGAAATAATCTAATGGATGTGATGATTTTTGAGAGATCTGCTAACTCAAAGGTCCTGAAAACTGATGATCTAATTTGTGGTTTTCTCTTATGGGAAGCAAGTTATGTGATGCAAACAAAAATTCTGGAAACCTTAGCCTGTTCACAGCACCTTCCTTAGCTGATTCTGACACATGCATACCATCATGATGCCTCAACACACACATTTTTGAAGTATTTCTTCCAGATTTCCACAGTAATTGTTATACTTCTTGTAACCCCCATAATAATTTGAATGTACATATCCTTGAACTGCATAGAACAAAAGTACTTACTGGGTGCACAGGTGAACTGGAAGCAGCACTGTCGTTTTGCACAAGCCTCAGAGGCATCACTTACCTTGTGCTGTGCATGAAGGAGACAGGCGCCCCCTGCAGGTGTGCAGCCCAGCGACTTAAGTGGAAGGAGAAGTGGGGTCTGGGGACCTGGATCCCAGTTGCAGCTCCACACAAACCGAGGGACCATGAGCACGTCATTTTATTTCTGTGAACCGTGACCTTTCGTCTGTACAGTTAAAGGGCTGTGTCTCAAGTCTCTTCTTATATTAAAGGCTTTCTATGTTAACTTTTTTTTTCTGCCACTGAGTTCTAATTCACACATCCACCAAAATGCCCTTGATGTTCTGATCTCCCAAGGGACAAGCATTTTATCTCTAGACTGGTCTCCTTGTGCAGCGCTCCACAGAGTGACACGTGCAGTTAGATGCTCCGGAGTGGCTTTGGCCACGGTAATAACCACCCAGCACAGAAGACAGAGGGCACGGTGGATTCCTCTACTGCCACTTCACTGCTCTCCAGAATGACAAGGAAGACAGCGGGTCACCAGTAAGCCTTTCGTCCCTACCTGAAGAGACAGAGACCAACATTTACAAGTGTCCTCACCCGGACTTGCAACAAATCTGTACATTCACCAATTTCTTTTAAGCATCCATAGGCGTACCCACAGTAATAAACTAATCATTCTAGTTGACATTTATTGAGCATTTGCTATGTGCCAAGCATGAGAGCCAGTGTTTTGCATGCATTTTTCTCTTTTAATTTTCACAACCTATGAAGTGGTACACTTATCATCCCCGTTCTACAGATGATGACATTGAGGCTCAAGGAAAACTTGTCCACAGCCGGTCAGCAATGGAGCCAGGATGTGGTGTGAACCTGAGCATTTGTCTCTCAGACCAACCTCTAAAGTACTATCCTATGCTAACTACCATAAGGAACTCAAATAGATATCAGACAGTCTTAGGTATAACCCCTTTGCTATTGTTTTTGTTTTGTTTTTAAATTTTTATTGGAGTATAGTTGCTTTACAATGTTGTGTTAATTTCTGCTGTACAGCAAAGTGAATCAGCTATACATATATATATATCCACTCTTTTTTGGATTTCCCTCCCATTTAGGTCATCGCAGAGCATTGAGTATAGTTCCCTGTGCTATACAGTAAGTTCTCATTAGTTATCTATTTTATACATAGTATCAATAGTGTATATATGTCAATCCTAATCTCCCAATTCATCCCACACACACCCTTTCCCCCTTGGTATCCATACGTTTGTTCTCTATGTCTCTGTCTCTATTTCTGCTTTGTAAATAAGGTCGTCTATACCAATATTTCAGATTCCACATATATGCATTAATATACGATATTTATTTTTCTCTTTCTGACTTACTCACTCTGTGTGACAGTCTCTAGGTCCATCCACATCTCTACAAATGACTCAATTTCATTTCTTTTTATGGCTGAGTAATATTTCATTGTATATATACATCTTCTTTATACATCCCTTTGCTATTGTTAATAGCCTATGTTATTAAAAATTATATGAAACAACACATACATCCATAGAGAGCATATAGAAAACCCATGTATTACTTTTAGTAATAACTGAGTTGCAAATGGTTGGTGCAGATAATTAGTAATTTTATCTGAATGCAAGGAAGTTGTAGATGGGCATTTTCTACGATAGTTTTAAAAAGTCCTATGGAGATGGTGAGAGTCGTGCTATACCTTGAAAGTGAGGTAGAGACCAGATCTAAAGCAGAGGGAAGAATGCAGTCAAGCGATACCATAAATCAAAAATGGAGGATGGAAATACACCACCTAACTTTGGGGCTCTTTAAAGCTCTTTGAGAGCCCTGATCTTGCCCTGCTGTGTTGCAATAAAATTTTTAAAAGATTTAAAAAAATGAACCTGGCACAAATTCTGATCCATCTTAGTTACCCTCTATGCACAGATAATGAAACCATGCCTGACACACACGGGCACACTCAACAGACACTCGTCGTGGTCAGCATGGCTTGTTGACTGCACGCACAGGCTGGGCTGCATCCAGCTGGTTCAGATCCCTGGGGCCGTGGGACCTTGGCTGAGTCATCTCAACTCCACGTCTGAAATGGGGATACTAGCTATAACTCATGCCCACCATCACCGTACATCATAACCATCGGCTAGTTTTCATTTGTTTTACCATTTTGGTCAAGTGGAGACTGAAGTGGTCTGCTACATGTCCTAGGGAGGAGGTCTCAGCGCTTGTGAACCAAACTCCTGGGGAGCTTCATTCCAGAATCGCACTTCCTGCGTTCACCAAGGTGAAATCTCTCCTTAGAGACTGTCAAACCAAAAGTCTAATTTGGACTCTGAGTACTGCTCAGTGCTAAGCTAGCTGGAGAGCTATATCTCTTTCAATGCTGGAATTTACCATGGAGTAAAATTCCCCAGCGACCTACATGTTTCACAGAAGCACACAGTGGAGAAGACATCTTTTCCTCTCCTCTGATGTGGGTTGGACACAGGGGCACCCACACAGGCCTGTTGGATATTCAAAAGATCATTGATATAGCTACAGAGGAGAAAGCGGGTCCACCCAGGGGTTTGCTCAGCCAGGCCCATCCCTTACCTAATGGATGGATCACATCGAAGCAGTCTGCATTGTTCCTTTCCTTTTTCCATTTTAATCTCAGTCTTTCGGGCCTCAGGGCTGGGAATCGTTTCTGCTGCAATTGCCCCAAACAGCGGGTGTCCGGGTCCTTCCATAGGGGGTGGCCTGAGCTGTGCAGGGATTCTGTGACTCTGGAGGCCCTGACCTGGGGGGAGCTCTCATTGGAGGGCAGCCTTGGAAATCACAGCTCCTCACTCAACAATCAGGGCTCCTTCCGCTGAGCTCGGAGGCTCAAGTACTTCTCACCAGGTGTCTGCAGGATGAGATTTGCCTCTTCGATAAGCCAGATCCATGATATGCACCATTTACTTCCCAGTTCAAGGGTCAGAGGAGGGTGAAAGGTCCTAGGAAAAAATTAACGTCAGGAAAGGGGCCTCCTGTTCTAGGCAGGATGGTATTTTCTCGCCATCCACAATCCTTGAAGTTAAGAGAAATTTACCGCGGAAGTGATTTTTCTGTTTGCAGATTAGGAATGAGGAAGAGGAATAAGAAATAAGGAAGAAGGAAGGGGAAACAGATGAGGTCCTTAACTTCTGAGGAGAGGCAGCCAGGATGGCATTTTGTGAACCGTTCATCATCCGGGAGCTGAAGCTTCTGCGCGGTGAGCAAGGGCAAATGGGGATTGATTCTCTGTGAACTGGCCCATGCACACCTGGTACCTCGCTGAACCGGACGGCAAGCCCAGACAGCAAATCCCAGAAGGTCACAGTGGGCCTGGCCGCCCCACGGTCCAAAGGCCAGCTGAACCTGAGCACAGCCCTCCTGCCTGCGAGGAGGGTGACAGCCATGCACACGTGGTGGGCCTGGTCCAAGGCTGGAGACGGAGGCCCATGAAGAGGAGGAGTGTGTGTGCTGGGGGTAGGGGGTGGGCAGCGGGTTTTATTCCTCACAGCTGTTATGGAAAGGACCACGGGGGCTTCAGCCTAAAGCGCAGCCCTGAAATAATGTTCAGGACTTAACAAATGCCACTGCTCCACTCTGCCTCTGCCTGCTGTGGCCGCCTGGCAGAGGCTGGGTGGTGGTGAGCCCGCCTCCGGGGCAGGGGGGACTGCCTGCCCTCCCACACCTGGGGTGGAGCAGGGGGCCCAGCTCTGACTTGCAGTGTCCCTTCCAGAGGGAGAAAGCCATGCTGGAAGAGGAAGGAGGTCCCCACATTTCCAAGGGGTCTCCCTGCAAAGCTATCTTGAATGAACACATGTGATGTGGCCAGGATACCAATAATGCTGGAATTCTGTGGGGTCTATTTTGAGAATTCTACTTAAATCTGATTCCCTGATTTATTGATAATTTGCCTAAGCTGATATTACAATGAAGGTCGACCCCTTAGCAGCACAGAGATTAAGCACACAGAGATTTAAATCCATGTTCCTATAAGCGGAACACGGTCCGTGTTTTCTAATTGGAATTATAGGCACAAGTCATCTCACCTGGGTTTCTATGAGTTATCATCATCATCTCAAAAAGAAGCCATACGGCATAGTAATATAACAGAAAGAATTTAACATTTAAAATCAGAAGACCTGGATTTGAGTCTAATTCCATTTATCAGCTTCAATTCTGCGATCCTCAATTTTCTCATCTCCTCTCATCTCCGCCCATCTTGTCCTTAAAGTGGAAATAATAATATCTACTTCACAAAGTCGATGTGAATTAACAAAAATGAAGACTCTGAAAGCCCTGATATGATGTCTAACACACACATTGGCTCCAATGTCTTTATAATGAGCTTGCTTGAAAAAAACCAATCATAGTGCTGGGTAATATTCAGCATGAACTTGACAGAGAGTCACTGCCCCCGGATGCTTGTTGCCAGCAGTTTCCTCTGGGCTCTGTGGGAGGTGGAGGCTGTTGGCACACTGTCCTGCTCACCCCCAGGAATCAACTCCATGTGGCTTCACTGGGCTGCTACCCTCTCGGTGTGAAGGTGGGCAAGTGGCCCGGGGCTGACCAATCAGTTTCTTCCCTGAGAGCTTTCTAGGCACTGTTTGGAAACAGATGCTGCTCCGGAGGGTAAATTTCCTAACAGATGGAGAAAGTCTGCAAGGAAAAAAGTCAACCAAAACTAGGAGGAGAACCAAGAGGAGAAAACATCACTGAAAGTAGGACAAGTCAAGCCTGAAGGCAGACACACACCCTTATTTGCTTCAGTTATTTCAGATTGAGTTTCTGTCACTTGCAACTGAAAGCATCTGGACTGAAGGGTCCATGTGGGGACAGATGAACACAAAGTCCCTTTGCTCCCCTCTCCTCCCCACACTACTTCCCCTGAGAGCTGGCAAATACCTAGATATTGCCTGAAGCCCTAGGAAGAGATGGAGGTGTCTATGGTCCCTTACGTACACGATTAGTAGTATTATCAAATTGGAATTAAAATAAGGTCACAGACGGAGTCAAGATGCACCAAATCCATCTTCCTAAGGGTTGAGGTGGAGAGAGTAAACCCCTGTTCAGTGAGCATCTCTGTATGCCAGATGCCGTGCTGGCATTTTCATGCGTCGTCTCACTTAACCCTAACAGCGGCCCTGGAGGCTGAACGCTCTTACCCTTCATCGGCAAGTACAGAGACTGAGTACCGTGTCCGCGGTCACACAGGGAGCCACTGGCCAGGCCTTCTCAACACCCAAACCCTGCTCTTCACCTCACCTTGGTCTACACTGCAAGTGAAACTTATACCCAAAGTGAAACAATCAGGGTGGTCAGTGAGAGGCATGAGAAAGGCATCAGCCCTGGTCCACTTTGAATACGAGATGGGGCGGTTCATCCATGCTGAGGGGGACCACTGGGCCAAGGGTTGGAGGTGAACGTGGGGCTCCGGGGAAATCAAGGTGACCCAACCTGGTGGGTTTGAAGCTGTGTGTCCAAGAGCACTGAGAAGGCGTGTCATCTGGGCCTTATCTGGGAGGTCTTGATGTCTGAGAGCTGTGAACTGAATTTGAGAAGCAGAGTTGCCGGGGATTCTGAGACAGTGAAAACAATGGGAACTGGTATTTCTGGAGGTTACTCTGGCGGAACGTACAGTGAATCAAAGCCCTCCCTCAGAGGAGACCCCTCCCTCCCTGGCCTTTGGGGCTTGGACAGCTGCCCACCCAGTGCTTCTCCTTGTCTAACTGGGCAGACTGTGGGCCAGTGGCTCCCTGCTCCTACAGGTCATGCGCGTGACTCTGGCACTCACGTGGGTCCTGGCAGCCTGTGCCCCAGAAGGCTGCACAGATCGTGGTATGAGGGTGGGCACCAGGTTTGAACCTAGAGGTAGAAGGGTCCCTGGGGTACCTGGAACAGCCCACTTCCCTACATGGGGGTTGATGACTCCACCTATTTGACAATAAATTGTCACTCTACTGCTTTTGGCCACTTCCCTCTATGTAAATATCTAACTGGAAGACTTTATGGGGAGGAGGAGTCTGGTCTAAGGAAAGGTTCATATATTTCTGAATCGTTTGGCTTCATGATCTCCTAGAAGCCTGTTGAATTCTACCAGCCAGATTTTGGGAAGACTGTGAAATACACAGCATCCAGGAACGTTTCCACGGGCGTCCCCGACTGTCACTTCACATGGAGAAGTGGTGTCTGGAGAAGGGCAGTAACATCCTCAGGTTCATACGAGTTGAAGCTGAACTGGGAGCAGAGTGAGGTCTTTCAGCTCCATGTCCACTGTCATTTCTTTTTTTTTTTTTTCTTTTAATAAATTTATTTATCTATTTATTTTTGGCTGCGTTGGGTCTTCGTCATTGGGTCTTCGTTGCTGCGCGCGGGCTTTGTCCAGTTGCAGTGAGCAGGGGCTACTCTTTGTTGTAGTGCGCGGGCTTCTCATTGCGGTGGCTTCTCTTGTTGCAGAGCACGGGCTCTAGGAGCATGGCTTCAGTAGTTGTGGCACATGGCCTCAGTAGTTGTGGCTTGTGGGCTCTAGAGTGCAGGCTCAGTAGTTGTGGCGCATGTGCTTAGCTGCTCCGCGGCATGTGGGATCTTCCTGGACCAGGGCTCGAACCCATGTCCCCTGCATTGGCAGGTGGATTCTTAACCACGGCACCACCAGGGAAGTCCCCACTGTCATTCCTTTTACTCCAGAATGTGTACAGATACCTGAAACCACCTCTGTCCAAGAAAACAGCCCCATGTGCTCACTTCCCCAAATTGTATTCTTTGTTACTGAAAGTCCTGAATCCTTAAAAGTGTAACCATACCTGGAAGGGGTGGATGAATTCAGGGGGAAGGGGTTTCAGCTTTGTTGCAAAGAACAGGCTGTGAAAGAAGAGGTGATGGTGAGAACAAAAGAGTGTGTGTGGAATCGGGAGTGTGGGGAGAGGGGAGGAGGGAACGAGGGTGGTGACCCCAGGGGCTGGGTGTGCTTACAGGGATGCCAGAATGGGCCTTCCTGGTGATCCTGAGCACTGCTTTGCAAGGCAGGAGACAGGAGGTCTAGTGGTAAGAAGGCACGACGTGATACTCTTAACACCTCGCTTGTCCATGTGCAGTCCCTGTAGCTACACAGATGGCTTCTACAGGGAAGGGGGAGGCAACAATTCTTCGAGGAGGGTATTAGCAGAATCTAAGTGGGAGGTGGCCAGCCCAGGCAGCAATAGCCGTTCATCATAGACATTTGAATGGTTCTAACCCACAGTAGGATGTAGAGGAGACACATAAGGCTTAAAATCAAATCATGTGTCAAGCTGAAGAATAATGGTACTTTCTCTAAGGAGTATGTATATATTTTTAACTTCTGAGTGAATTAAGTGCCTATAAAAGGTGTTGAACTGGCAGCCTAGAAAGCTGGAGTCTTTGATTTATGCCTAGAAGAAGAAAGACAGAGACAGCCTCCTGAATCATTCCTGAGTCACTGAGCCTATGTGCTCTGCCCTTTGTCTGGCTAAGAGTACTGACCCACCATCCGCTGTGTGCAGACCATTCCCACCATTCTGTATAAGCTTTAGGTTAGGATGATACAAAGGCTAAATGGTAGGGAAATAAAATACATGAATTTGAGGCAGCTTACAAAGGAATTATTCTGTTGTTTATGGACAGATCCATAACACTAACTCTTGTACATCTTTACAATGAATTTCTATTTTCAAAGTACATTTGCATATTCTATCTCATAACCCTTTCTTAAAATATCTGCAATCTTTGTTATTGCCATGTTTGTCTTTGGATGGGAGACTGGGGTAGAGATGATGATAGCAGGGTAGATTTGGAAGCACTCTTAGAGAAGGGATGGGACTAAAGGCAGGACCCGTACGTCCTGAAGAGAGAGAAGATGCAGAGAGAGAAGCTCCCCTTGGGCAGTGGAGGGGGTGCTGGAACCAACCTCCCTAACTCCCTCTCCACCTTCCACTGGTCCAGACATTGGTCATAATTATGTAACAAAGAGCGAAAAAGAAAAGACACACACACAGATGATGTAATAACAATAATAAAAACATTAACAAAAATAGCATCTTATAAGAGAAGAAATATCGGGATAAAGTAGAGGCCTAGAGGCAGAATAGCTGTGTGGTCATTGAGGTTAGGAAGAGCTGGGTTGCTTATAGGACACTTCAGCTGTGTGAGTTACAGATGCCCTATTAGTGAACTCGGGGAACAAAAGGAACCACAGAGGATTAAACACAGCACGTACGTAAAGCCATCAGCACTTAGTTGGTGGCTGAATATATATTACCTCTCCTACTAGAAGACAATTATGGCTTAATCAGGTAGACAAATATAATTATTTTGTTTTTTTTAAGTAAACAAAAGATTGATTTTTACATTAAAACTCTGATTAGTATTGGCTCTAACTTTGATTTCTTTACTTATTTTTTTAATTGAGTAGATTCTTGACTTGATAGATGAGTTAGGCTTTAGTTATATTCCCCTGGCATTGAGTCTGGAGAAGCTTTCTGGGGTTGTAATATGTTGGCAAAATATTGAAATACTTAAAATTAGCTACTAACATATGGGAGAAGAAGTGACTCCCTGAATCCATCCCTTTCAAAAGGGGGGGGTGTTCCTAGGAGAGAGGGAGATTCTGGGGCCCTCCATGCTCAGGGTCCTGTCACCCACCGTTGATGGGAATGTGCACACATAGACACGGCCCACACCTCCTTCAGCAATCCGGAAATACCATCATGCAGCCACACAAGTAACATGGCTTTAACGAGTATGTTTGTATATGATGTTATTAGAAATGAAATGTTTGTGGAAATGTCACTGCACAAGGAAGGCACCTACATGGGGCAAGGAGGTGAGGGTCTTAATAAAAGTTGAAAGTACCACTACACGCGCTCACACACTCACATCCAAACATGTGTCTACTTCATTCACAGTCATAGTTCAATCCAAATCATGTGGCAAAGTGAAAGTACTGAAAAGACAACCAGAATTCTGATGTCTACATTGGTTGTGATGGTATGTTTGCTCACCTTTATTTTTCTTCCACATCTTAGAGATGGAAAAGTGAGCAGCAAAAAGATCAGGGTGACATGGTATCATCCATCCAGAAGGGGAACCCACGAGGTCTGACCCCCAGCCTCACACCACAGTTACTGATTCCAAATGACGTCTTCACATTAGAAGAACATTGGTCAGATTGCAAACATGCCAAATGTCTTTATTTCCTTCAAATGTAATATAGAGCTGTATTCCATTTGTCAGTCAAGTTGAAGAGACTTATTGGGCCCCAGCTTTGCAGGCATTGTGATAGGCTCTGTGCCTTGTCCAGATACAGGTATACTGCATCCTCCTATCCAGGGAAACATTGGTTCATTTGATGGATGATCCAGTGCTGATTTAGCACCTACTGTGAGCTGGACACTTTACAAGTACTATAGATAAAACTATTAGCAAATTTGGGTTTTTTCCTAAAGTTGCTTACAGTTTAAGAGGGAGACTGACCAACGGTTATAAATGTAAAAGATACTGAATAAATCAAGATAAATGGCACTAACTGGCATAAAAAAAAGAACTCTAGAATCTCAGAGCCTTCCAGCAAAAAAGAGGACATTTTTAGCTTATGTTAACTCATAGTGGGGCAGAGCCATCACCTGGGAGGTCAAAGGAAGAGTTTAGGCAAAAGTGAGATGGCCCAAACTAAGGCAGTGGCAGTGAGATAACACACAGAAGCAGGATTCAAGAGATACCTCATAGAAGGCCCAATGCTGGATGCTGTATCTGCACTAGGTACTGGTCAGCATCAGGACAGGTGAATTGAACAGGACGATTATTACGGAAAATAATCAAGAAGGTAAAGAAGTGTATTTTAAGTCCCAAAGTAATACAGGCACATGTAATAACAGAAAGAAACCAGTAATATTATAACTAAATCTAAAAATTAGTGATGTTACTGTTTTGTGAAAAAAAATAATACTTATCTGAAACTCAAGTATCAGCTGCTCTTAACATGGAAGAGACCAAGTGTTTTGATGCTTGGAGAGCAGTGGAACAGGAAATAAGGAACATTTTTTTAAATGCTAAAATTCTGTGTCCTTAAGAAAAGGAAAAAGCCTAATTATTAACTCTAGGTAATTTTAGAAAAATACATTTAATTCCATGTTAAAGATGTATGGATGATCTGCAGAAAAATTGAAAGATAATGTATAACATCTAAACTATTTGGGAGAAGAAATAAAAGAATGAAAAGGAAAAGAAAAAAACACAGACAAGTATAAAAATGTGGCAAAAAATCTGAGAGAGGGCTAAATAAGCAACTGCAAAGAATGATAAATGAAAATATAGAGGTAGATAATTAGAAAAAGTACTGAGATTATACCACCAATAAATATGAGTATATTAACTTTATCAAAACACAGAGATTCACAGATTTGGGGAAATTTTTGGGTTTAGGCTACTTAGGAGAAATACAAATAAAATAAAGCAACATAGAAGTTTTAGTAATATGCCAGGAAAATAATAACAAAAACAGGTACAAAGATATTAATATCAAAGAACAGAAATCAAGGTAGAAAGACTAACCATAAGAAACAGTGGTATGTATAGGATCAATAGTACAACCCACCAAGAAGAAATAATAGTCATGAGCTTTAGTGATATGAACAAAATGATTACAAAATAAAAAGTTTTATATATGCAAGGAGAAATGGACAATTCTACTATTAAAATAAAAAATATTAATACAATTCTCAAAAAATGAGAGTGCAAATAAGCAAAAAAATTTCTCAGAAAATTTTCATAACACAATCAACAATCTGAAAATAAATGAATTAGACAGATATAATTATATAGATAGATAGGTAAATGATAGATATAGAAAGAGAGAGAAAAAAATTGAATCCAAAAAATGGAGAATGCGCCTCCTTTTCAAACACAACAGAATTTTCACAAACCAGCTATGTTCAGGCCAAAGAAAAAAAATTCTCAATACATTTAATGGTCAGAATGCTATGAGCCATGTTCTCAGAACAAAATACATTAAAATTAAAACTTAAGAGAGAAATCAGGGAAATTACTTGAAAAGAGAAATCCTGGTTTAAGCAGAAATTCAAATAAAAATTACAAAATATTTATAAAAGAATGAGAACATTATATAGTAAATCGCATGGAATGTAGCCTAGGAAATCTATAGTCTTCAGTGACATTCTTAGACAATAAGAAGCATTAGAAGTAAATTCGGTAGCTATACATGTCCATTAGGAAAACTTTACAAATAACAAACAGAAAAAACCAAGCAAGCAGTGCCTTATAAAAAAGAGAACCAGGTGTTGTTTTTCTTTACTTAAAAGGAAGTCCAGGTGGTGCCTTCAAGAGGGCAGAGGAGTAAGACGTGGAGATCACCTTCCTCCCCATGAATACATCAAAACTACATCTACATGTGGAACAACTCCTACAGAACACCTACTGGACACCAGCAGAAGACCTGAGACTTCCCAAAAGACACCCTCAGGTGACCTACATACACAGGCAGGGCCAGATCTAAAGTTGAACCCCAGGAGATGTGTGAACGAAGAAGAGAAAGGGAAATCTCTCCATGCAGCCTCAGGAGCAGTGGATTAAATCTCCACAGTCAACTTGATGTACCCTGCACCTGTGGAATACCTGAATAGACAATGTATCATCCCAAAATTGAGGCGTTGGACTTTGGGAGGAACTGTAGACTTGGGGTTTGCTTTCTGCATCTAACTTGTTTCTGGTTTTATGTTTATCTTAGTTTAGTATTCAGAGCTTATTATCATTGGTAGATTTGCTTATTGATTTGGTTGCTCTTTTCCTTTTCTTTTTAATATATATATATATTTTTCTTTTTTCTTTTTCTCTTCTTTTGAGTGTGTATGTGTATGCTTCTTTATGTGATTTTGTCTGTATAGCTTTGCTTTTGCCATTTGTCCTACAGTTCTGACTGTCCTTTTTTTTTTCAGTATAGTTTTTAATGCTTGTTATCATTGGTGGATTTGTTTTTTGGTTTGGTTGCTCTCTTCTTTCTTTCTCTCTTTCTTTTTTATTACTTTTTAATTTTTAATATTTTTTCTAAAATATAAGTTAATTTTATTTTATTATTTTTTTTCTTTGTTTCTTTTTTCTCTCTTTTCTTCTGAGACAAGTATCTGACAGGGTCTTAGTGCTCTGGCCAGGTGTCAGGCCAGAGCCTCTGAGGGGGAGAGCCAAGTTCAGGACATTGGTCCAGCAGGGACCTCCTGGTCCCACATAATATCAAATACAGAAAGCTCTCCCAGAGATCTCCATCTCAATGCTGGAGGGGGTGTGGAGAAAAGGGAACCCTCTTGCACTGTTGGTGGGAATGTAAATTGATACAGCCACTATGGAGAACAGTATGGAGGTTCCTTAAAAACTAAAAATAGAACTACCATGTGGCCCAGCAATCCCACTACTGGACATATACCCTGAGAAAACCATAATTCAAAGAGTCATGTACCAAAATGTTCATTGCAGCTGTATTTACATAGCCAGGACATGGAAGCAATCTAAGTGTCCATCAACAGATGAATGGATAAAGAAGATGTGACACATATATACAATGGAATATTATTCAGCCATAAAAAGAAATGAAATTGAGTTATTTGTAGTGAGGTGGATGGACATAGAGACTGTCATATAGAGTGAAGTAAGTCAGAAAGAGAAAAATAAATACCATATGCTAACACATATATATGGAATCTAAAAAAAAAAAATAAAAGGCTCTGAAGGACCTAGGGGCAGGACAGGAATAAAGATGCAGACATAGAGAATGGACTTGAGGACACAGGGAGGGGGAAGGGTAAGCTGGGGTGAAGTGAGAGATTGGCATGGACATATATACACTACTAAATGTAAAATAGAAAACTAGAGGGAAGCAGCCACATAGCACAGGGAGATCAGCTCAGTGCCTTGTGACCACCTAGAGGGGTGGGATAGGGAGGGTGGGAGGGAGGGGGATGCAAGAGGGAGGAGATATGGGAACATATGTATATGTATAATTGATTCACTTTGTTATAAAGCAGAACTAACACACCATTGTAAAGCAATTATACTCTAATAAAGATGTTAAAAAAAAAAAAACAAGTCCAGAAATGTGTGGTTACTGGATTTAAGTCAGTGCTTAAATAGTATTCAGCCAAGGGTTTTACGAATTTTTTAGCCTTTGCCTTATCACTCAAGATATCTGTTGCTTCTCCAGACATTTCATTCATATCCAAGCAGGAAGGAGAAGAGTGTGTTAGCTTTTGTCCACCCCATTTTAAAGGGAAACAAATGTTTTCCTTAAATCCTAGTAGTGTTCATTGGCCAGAGGTATAGCAAATGGACAGTGTTGGCTAAAAGGGAAAATTTGAAAATGAATCATAGAGTCAATGAAGGAAACAAATAACCATAAAAGAGAATGATATAAAAGAAACAACAATAAAAACAAAAAAACCTGATCAATAAAAATAAAATCTGGTCATTTGAAAAGACCAATAAAATAGATAAAACCCAGGCTAGTGTCATCGAAGGAAATATATTATACAAGTACTATTGGAAATAAGAAAGAAGACATGAATTAAATTTTAAATATTGGGAGAATGTGAGGTACAGCTCTAAGCCAATAGTTCTGAATATCTAGATGAAAAAAAATAGTTTCTTAGGAATATGGAACTGCCAACATTGACTCAGTAGGCAGAACCCTGAATAGAAAAATAATCACCAAATAAATTCTAAAATGCATCTACCAGCAAAAGAACACAGTGGAGTCCCATCAGATATAAAATTACATACAGTCAGATGATCTTTTAAACTCCCTTAGGAGTCTAGCATAAGCAATTTTTTTTCCTCCAGAATTGGAAGGGTTCACTCTTTTTTTAGAGGTAGATCAAGAATGAAGCCACTTGTTTAAATTTAGAAACTTGTTGCTTGAAAACATTCTCTTTGGACGTTAAAATCACATTCATCTTCATGAAATACACACAGGAAAGGAAGCCAATTGAGAAAGAAACATACAAAAGCCATCTCATCCTTATTCTGTGTCTGGAATACACTAGAATACCATTTAGAATAAGATTTGTGTGCCTACGGGCAATTAGTTTATAATAAAGTTTGTTTTAAAGCAGTGGGGAAGGAATTCACTATTAAATAAATGGTGCTGGGAAAATGATAATTGTCTATCTAAAAGGAAAAGAGAAAGACAAATAGACACAGACACAGACAGAGACAGTTTTTTTATTGATCTTACAAAAAAATTAATTCAAGATGGGATGAAGAGTTTAAGATAAAGAACAAAATTCTTTAAGTATTTGAGGAAAATATCAGAGAATGTGTTTTTAAATTGTGTACTGGAAGGCTTTCCTAAGTAAGATACAAAACCTAGAATTTATAAGGGAAAAGATTGACAGGTTTTTCTGTACAAAAATTATAAATGTCTGCATGACAAAAGACTCCATAAACAAAGTTAAAAGACAAGTAAAAGAAATATTGGTGCAGTGGAATAATATTTTGATATAATAACTGGTTTTTCTCTACCTTCCTGTTATGTGGGCCCCCTCTCCCCTCACCCAGCTGCCCCCTCCTCATCTCGGCAGCAGCAAGGGCGGTCTACGTTCCTTGCCTCAGAGAACACATGACACAGAATAATGCAGAAAACGAAAGGGTCCCTTCTCAGTTTTCAAATTTCAAAAGCCTAGGACATGGCATAGAATAACATTTGGAAAAATGTGTCTGTAACCATCTCAATCTGCAGATTTGATTGTCTCCATTCTCAATCAAGATTTTTTAGTGGCTTCGTGAAGAAAAGGAGTGGAAAAGGAAATAAAGAGAATTGAGAAACTCGTTATCTTGAGAAAGAAATCCTGCCACAGGCTGAGCTGTTGTCGTAGGGGCTGTGTGTGTGTATGGTGGAGGCACAAGTGACAGAAAACTCAGAAACAAGGAGTCTTACATCTCTTTTTCTTAAGTGAGGCCCAGGGCTACACAAGACCCCAGCGTGCCCTCTCCTTAACCCAGCCCTGTGTGGTGGGAGAGCAATGGCTCAAACATGCCTGTGTGGTGTGTCTGGAAGGATGGGTTTGACAGGTACTCAGAGTTTTCTCTCATGTGTAATACGCGCAAAAACAGCCAAATTATCCCTATGCACCAAATAATAGCACTGAAGCAGCAAGTCAAGTCACCCTGAATGGGAACAAAGAATGACTCAGCTTTAACTTAAAGATCAAGGACCAGAGGATACAAAGGTTTTCTCAGGGGAGGCAGTGTGGACAAAATGTGACTGAAGACCAGATGCATCCTGCCAACAACACCTTGGTACCCATACCCCAGAAACTTGACCCCAAGCCAAGGAAAAGAGCCATGATGGTTGGGTCTGAGATTCAGCTTCTGCCATCTAGTGGAAAGGGTGGACATCAAATTAAGTTAGAGAGCAATGAGGAGAGTTTCACTTCTGGCTGATGGGTTTGGAACCCATTACATTTGCAGCTTTCATTTGGCATCCAGAATACCTAAGGCACTCCTGCCAATCATTATGATAAGACAGGCAGCCTGCCAGAGGTTGGAGTCCCTAGGAAGTTGAGTATATGTGAGGGATGCAGTACATCTCCATACCCATCAACGCCACAGTATAAAAACAGGCAAGTAAACAATACACAGAAAGGAAACACAAAAAACAAACAAACAAACATACAAGAAGAGCTTCAAGCCAACTAGTAAGCAGAGGTATTCAAATTTAAACAATAATGAGGTTCTCCACTCCACGCCCTGCAATAGGTTGGCAATAGTTTTAAAATACTGATAATATCAAGGGTTGCTGAGGGTGGAAGAGAAGAGCCTTTCACACACCATTGGGCCGTTCGTGGAACATCAATCAACATTTTAAACGTGTTTTTCCTTTTGGTCAACAATTCTACCTTGAGGTTCTCTTTTCTGGAGAAATATGCAAGGGCACAAGGAGCCGGCTACAAGTGTGCTGACTGCAGTTTTGTCTAATAATAGAAACAAGCACCACATAGATTGCCATGGTAAGGGATATTTTAAGGTTCATTTTTGTTCTTCCCTTTTACAGAGTGCTATATAGTTGTTTACAAATGGGGTATCGCTATGTACTTATGTGTCTCTGAACACTATTATTACATGAAAATAATCAAAGAGCAATGAGTATAGTATTCCATTCATCGATAAAATATAAGTATCCGTGTCTATCTTGAGAGAGGAATGGAGGTGAGTCAGTGGGCAGACAATGCTCGCCTCGGGGGTGGGGTGAAGGAGGGATGAAGAGTAGCTCTCATATTGTACTTAGTATATTTTCATATGCTTTTATTCTTTTATTTTAAAGATTTATTTATTTACTTACTTATTTTTGGCTGTGTTGGGTCTTCGTTGCTGTACGCGGGCTAGTTGCAGCGAGCAGGGGCTATACTTCATTGCGGTGCGCGGGCTTCTCATTGTGGTGTATTCTCTTGTTGCGGGGCACAGGCTCTAGGCACGTGGGCTTCAGTATTTGTGGCACGTGGGCTCAGTAGTTGTGGCTCACTGCCTTTAGAGCGTAGGCTCAGTAGTTGTGGCACACTGGCTTTGTTGCTTTGCGGCATGAGGGATCTTCCCAGACCAGGGCTCAAACCTGTGTCCCCTGCATTGGCAGGTGGATTCTTAACCACCGTGTCACCAGGGAAGTCCCTCGTTTATTCTTTTGAAACGATGATCATGAAATATTTGTATCATAAAAGTAATAAAAGAGCCAAGAAACTCTCATGGACAAAATTAGGCAGAAAATATTTTGCTTTTATTTGGGTTATTTTGTTTTGTTTTGTTTTTGCAATACATGGGCCTCTCACTGTTGCGGCCTCTCCCGTTGCAGAGCACAGGCTCCAGACACACAGGCCCAGTGGCCATGGCTCACGGGCCCAGCCACTCTGCAGCATGTGGGATCTTCCCGGACCGGGGCACGGACCCGTGTCCCCTGCATCGGCAGGTGGACTCTCAACCACTGTGCCACCAGGGAAGCCCTATTTGGGTTATTTTGAAAACCAAATACTGAGTTTTGTATTATTTAATACCCCCAGAAGTTGCTCCAAGCTCCTCACTCATCAGCGTGCCTTTCCCAGCCCTGAACACAGTGCGTGGAAGATGAAACCACCGTTCTTATCCATCCTCAGGGAGCCCTCTCCTGACTGCAGGGGAAGGCGGGGAGGCTGAGAAGCGGGGACACATGTTGTGGAGGGGAAGCCAAGAACCCAGAAGCTGTCTGATGGTTCCCAGGAAGACTGTGGGCCTGTTGAGCTTGAGAGAAAAGAGAAACAAACAAACAAATAAGCAAGCAAGGCACCTGCCTGGAGCACTTGGAACCACATGTGTCACTTTCCCTTAGGATTCTGTCCTCTGTCAGGAATTCTTACAAATACATCTGCATCCCACTCTCCCAACTCAACTGCAAACTACTGAAGAACAGAGTTTCTCCTTTCGTCTTCTGTCTCCCCAGTACGTGTGTCCACAACAGGGCATTGCACACAATAAATTCACTAGCTGTGTGTGAATGGATTGGTCTACCCCAGTCTTGCCTC
Source organism: Mesoplodon mirus (assembly GCF_964341445.2). Classification (NCBI taxonomy): domain Eukaryota; kingdom Metazoa; phylum Chordata; class Mammalia; order Artiodactyla; family Ziphiidae; genus Mesoplodon; species Mesoplodon mirus. Next base: position 137,697,538 of record NC_138983.1, on the reverse strand, counting down.
TGCTGTCTGAACCCTCCCAGCTTGTAAGCACCACAGAAGACAGTAGAAAGACAAGGAAGTCCCCCATTGGAAACACCTGTCCTAAGGCCACACTGCAAAGGTACACTACCATTCTTAAGGATTTTGTGTGTCTGTTGCACTGAATTCATTTTGAGAAGCAGTTTTATAAAAAGGATGTCTCTGTAAGGTGAGATGGTGCCTTTCTGATCTACAGTCCGGGAAAACCTCCTAAAGGAGCTTAGTTTGAGAGACGGCAGGTGTTTGAGGGAATTGGCATGTGCTCTGTGTGTAAAAGTTGCCTCACAGCCACTCTCTGAGGTGTGAATTGGGAATGACATGAGTTGGAAAAAGAGAGGAGATGGACAAAGAGACATTTTGCTGGCTTTTGCAAAAACAGAAAAGCTGGTGAAGGAACACAGAATAGGACAAAGAATGAAATCCAGGATGCAGTGGTTGGCTCTGTGAGAAGATGTGATACAGAGATGAGAAAATGTTGGAGAGAAGTGGTTGGTGGGTACCAGTGAAACACCAGGGAGATATTTTAGCCCTGGCATGGCGAGTCAGAATATTATGAGGTATATGACTGAGAGGCAAAGACAAGACACCCAAAGGATGATGGGGTCTTTGGAGCAATGCCTGGCGCCAGCTCTGCACGTGAAGCATCCTGGGTGAACCTCATCCAAGCCCACACCCTGGCTGGTTGGCTAAAACTTTGGGTTTTATTGAGAGCATTCCCTGCCTGAGAAACTCCCTGATTGTATTCTTGGCTGCTCTGAAAAAGCACCAGGCTCTTCCAGACCTTCTGTGCTATTCAGTAAATTGTTCTTATTCTAATCAGTGAAACCTGGTAGCCTGGGAAAAAAAAGAACACTTTTTACATGGGCCACCCATTTACAACTATAAGTTCCAGGTAACAAGGAATTGCTTGAGTCTCCTAAATACTCTCTCAGATATGAAAACAGGCAGCATACCCCAAATGCTTCTTTCTGCAAGAGCCTGCTCTCCAGTTTAAGCTCCTTGGGGGCAGGGATGTTTGGTGCTTGTTGCTGTGTTCCAGGGCCTAACACAGAGCCTGGAATGCAGTCCCTGTTTTTTTTAATTGATCTCAACTTTTTTCTGCTTCTTTCTTTATTCTGTTCCCCAAACTTAGAAGGGCCTTGTCCACAAAGGCTACCACTGAGAACCAGTCAGCCTGCAGGGACAGTTCACACTGATCCCTTCTCTCATGGGTTCCCTATGACCATTATTGCCTGAAGCAAACACTTAGGAATGTAATCTTTCCCCCATTATTTCATGTGAAGTCTTGTATTCTGTGATCACTATGTGACATACGTCTTTCTGAGCCCGTCTCCTCACCCAGAAAATGAAAAGAAAAATACACATCTCACAGGATTTTTGCTGAGATTAAAAGAAATAAGACATAAGAAAGAGCCTAGCAGAGTGCCTGGCCGAGGCTAGGAGCTTGGAAGTATACTATTTATTGGCTTCCCTCCCTGGACCAGGGCCGTAGTTCAGGGACCATCTTCAACCCATTTGAATCCCACAATGCCTTGCTCAGCGGTCAGCACAAAGTAGAAGATTCATATAATTATGGAATTTCAGGTTTAAAAGGGACTTAAAGTTCACAGACCCCAGTGGCTTTCAAAATTTTTATTGTGATCCACATTTTACATCAGGACACATTGTGTGTGTGAGTGTGTATGTGTGTATACCAAAAATTTTTATTCTATTCTACTGCATTCTTTTTTAAAAATGCTGACCATGACCCAATAAATTGATTTTGTGACCCATAATGCGGCATGACTTGCAGTTAGAAAACAGTTACCTAGATTCTAGATCAACCACCCGTGAGATGGAGAGACCCCCCCGACACTGTCCATCCCATAGGGACTGTCCAGCACACATCTCCTTAGATAAGAAATACCCCATGCTAGATAGGGTGTCACTAAGTATAAGGCACTAAATATAAAGTAACGCCGAGGCCACAGAAGAAGCTGTCAGAGGGCCCACACTGCACCTCTGTGTGTGTTCACTCAACTGCCTGAAGGATGCCGGCCTCTGCTCTCATGGAAAAGCCAACGGTTTGGGCCTTTCAATTATGCATGCCTCTTATGCAAGGGTTCTGGCTAAATGAACGGGCTGCAGCAAGAATATCCATGAATTCTTCATAAGTGCCAGCGAGGGAGCGCCTCCGTCTTCTCTCCGTGAGCCTTCCAGATGCATCCTCATCACTCGTTCCGGCTCACACACTCATGCTCTGCTGGGAGGTGTGCGGGTAATTAGGGAACATTCTTCACTGACGATGCTTCCTGCTGGCTGAGAAATAAGAGCTGTCCCATGTAGGTGGACTGGCTTTAGTGTCTCTAGAGAAAAAGGATCCCTGGGGAGATCTTGGAGGCAGAGGTGCCCATTTGCCCCCAGACCAGGAAAGGAGCAATCTTTCCAGCAAAGATACACTGTAACCGGGACGAGTCTCTGAAACACCCCTGCAACCCTGCTAAGGTGTGGAGGTTCAGAGTTCTCCTGCTATTGTCATTTATTTTCATTTTTCTTCCTAGGGTTCCCTCCTCTTATTCCGGGTAGAGAGGAACGAAGGATGCAGAAGTCTGTGCAGGACCGGGTCACCCCCATTCTCCCAGCAAGAGTGCTGCCCTCTGGCTGGTTGAGGTTCAGGAACAGGTCCTTCTCTTTTTTAGCTTATGCAGTGAAGAGGCTGGGGTTGTGGCAGCTGGTAGAAGAGATTCATCTGAGGAGGAACAAAGACATCTTCCAAAGGGGGCAGATGAGTTTGCTGGGGTTTCCACAACAAAATGCCATGGACCAGGTGGCTTGAACACCAGAAGTGTGTCTTCTCATGGTTCCGGAGGCTGGAAGTCGAAGGTCAAGGTGCAGCCTTCAGTTTTTACTGAGAGCTCCCTCCTGGCCTGCAGATGGCCGGTCGCTTTCTTGCTTTGTCTCACGTGGCTTTTCCTCTGTGTGTGCACAGCCTGGAGTTGAGGGCTGGAGGGAGATCTGATGTCTCTTCCTCTTCTTATAAAGACACCAGTCTTGTTGGATGAGAGCCCCACCCTTATGACCTGATTCAACCTTAATTAGATATCTAATTACGATACAGTCTATCTTCAGATACAGTCACATTGGGGGTGAGAGCTTCCACTATGAATTTTGAGGGGACACAGTTCAGTCCATATTATTCTTCAAGTCAGGGCCAAGAAATGCATCCCAGGTGTTTCTCTCACAAGTACCTGTTGATGTTGCTAATAACTTATCTGAGACAGAAGAGACTTGTGAGGTTAAACCTTGAGCAGGACAGGATCTGGTTTCAGGAGAAGAAGCTGAGGCAACTTAAGTTCTGACAAATGTTCGTATAAATATCGAGTAGGATTTTGACTGGACTCAATCATGGCAATCTGTGATTTAATTACTTATTTTAGTCAATATTTTAAATATTCTTCATGGAAGCAATGGGAAGAACCTCTAACTTTGTACCTTCCTCGGACCCTAGAGCAGCTTAACACAGCCCCATTAGAGACATGCGGCAAGCATGAGACAGCTCTGGAGGATAAGGATGAATTCATAGGTGCTTCACCTGCATTTGGAGAGCTCACACTTTCTGGTATTTATCTGCATGCTTCCTGGCTGGGTGTGCCGAGGAATGGGAGTCAGGACTCCAGGGACATTTCTGGACTCGTGTGTGATCCTCTTCTGATGGACTTAATCCACCTGCTCTCAGAATGCTGAGCATCGTTAAAGATGAAGGTTTCAGAAGAAGCCATCTCACTTTCCAGAGATTCATTAGGATCCATGCACAGTTCTAACGACCAGCTCATCCCAGTGTTGGAAGAGGTGATAAAGGAATGGGCTTTTGAAGGGAAGAGGTATCACTCAGCCAACTTACTTCTTAAGTCTCACCTTCTTAAGTCTCAACTCCAAAGCCATGTGCCAGCTACTCAGATGCTCCCTTTGCTTCGCAGAGCTCTCTCCCCTCTTCATCCTACCCTCCCTCTCTCCCCACACTCAGCCCCACTTTCCTCCCCACACTTGCTTTGCCTGAAAACTTAGTGTCTGTCTTCCAAGCAGGAACTCAGGGTCACTATGTCCAAGAGACCTGCCCCACTTTCCTCAGGCTTGGCTGGACACCTTCCCCTCTGTTCCTATGTATCCTGAGCTTCTTTCCATCACAGCACTTTCCACATTCCATTGTAATCATCAGTTTACTGATATCTTCCCCCAAGTCAACTGCGAACATTTGGGAATCGCAGTTCATGTCTCATTTGTCCTTGTATATTATGTGCTTAACATAGTACTTGGTGGACTGTCAGCATGTAATAAGTGCTCAATAAATGAATGAATTATATTTTTCCTTGATCCTGATATTTCCATAAGAGCTTGACCATAGCACATCAACCCAATGGAGAAGTTCTAGGGTGTATGTGTGTGTGGGGTGTGTGTCTGGGCATGTTGCTATTATAGGGATGGGAGAAAGAATGGTCACCTTCCTTGGCAGTAACTGAAGCAACAATGAAAAAAAAATTCTAAATAAAACCTTGAGAAATGTTGACCAACCATCCTGTTTCCCCGGGACTGAGTGGTTTCCTGAGATGTGGGAATTTTTCTGCTAAAACCAAGGCTGTCCCAGGCAAACCAGGACGAAGGTCCTACCTGAAGGCCACCTGATTCTCCACCTATAGGGCTTCTGTAGTAATCACCCTCTTGGGTCTTTGGCTCTAGGACTCTCTGTAACTTAGCCGCATGGACCAGGTTACATCTGATTCAGCTTTAGCAGATGAGGGGTGAACCATGCCTTGCTAAGAATTTTCCAAGTCATAGAGATGCTTAAAATGGATGAGTCTTTGACATTTTTCCCACTCAAGTTCCCTTGCCCAGGGTCACCCCGTCCTTTCTTTTTAGCTCATCATTTGTTTTCTTCTTCTAGTGATAGGTCTTCCCTGAGTTTTAGAGATGAGAGAACAGAGCAGCTGCCTTGGACTTGTAGGTAGACCCACTTGTTGGGAATGGAGAGCCACTCCACAGACTCTGTGCTGTCAGGTGAGAGAGGAATAAAATTCTATTTTGTTTAAAACATTGTAATTCAGAATCACTTTATTATGGAGATTATCATCTACCCTAAATAATACACTAACCAAACATTATTTTCTATCTACAGAGCTCATGATTGTTTACTTGTTGTAAAACTCAGAGATTTCCCCACCCCAGAGACCCACGGAAACCAATAACACCAAAATCAACAATCACCACTACTGCCATTTAGTGAGCACTTACTTAGTGCCTGATGGGACCTCCATGACAGACCCTCAGGATGCATAAGCTCACTTTATCACCAGAGTAGTCCTCTGCGGTGAGTTTTATTTTCTCTATTTTGCATATGAGAAAAAAAGAGCTCAAAGATGATGTAAGTAGTCCAGGTTATACACCCAATAATGGAAGATTCAGGATTTGAATCTTGACCAGTCTTTCAAACATAAACTATAGAGAATCCAAGTCATTTTTCCTAATATCTAATTCCTTAGACACCCAAAAAGTTAATCAGAGGTCAAATGGACCTCTCTTTTTCCCAGCCTCCTGCCAAGAGAAGCATCTTGATCTCAACATGACCCCTACATTACCCCTCAACATTACTCTCTGTAATGTCCTCTGGTCTCTTCCACCACCTTTTTTTTTTTTTCTTTTTTTTGTGGTACGTGGGCCTCTCACTGTTGTGGCCTCTCCCGTTGCGGAGCACAGGCTCTGGACGCGCAGGCTCAGCAGCCATGGCTCACGGGCCCAGCCACTCCGCAGCATGTGGGATCTTCCCAGACCGGGGCACGAACCCGTGTCCCCTGCATCGGCAGGCGGACTCTCAACCACTGCGCCACCAGGGAAGCCCCCACCACCTATTTTTTTACACTAACGCCAGAGCTGTGTTTGCAGATCAGGACCCGTTATTCACCTACAGAAAAACTTTTAAAGGTAGCCCACTACCTCCTGCAGCTATTCTTTGAAGGTTGAAGGTTGAGAATGAAGTTGGAAGGAATATTGAAATCATGTCTAGTATTAAAAACATTCCCCAGATGAATCAAATAGCTCTCATTTCTCCCATACCCTGCTCATACCTACATTCTAGGGGTGAACCTCTAGCCTAAAAAGAAAACCAAATAAGCAAACAGACAGCAAAATAGAATACAAACATTTATGAGACACTTGTTCTATGCAGTATCATATGTCATCTGGTTTATTCACTTAAATATACTAGTTGCATTTGCATATCTTATTTCATTCAGTCCTCATAAATGTTCCATGAGAAAGATGTTATTATTATCTCTAGTTTAAAAATGAGAAAACGGATACCTAGAGAGAATAATTCACATGGAATCATGCACTAGTAAATTTCACAGTCCAAAGTGAACCTGGGTCTTGATTCCAAGTCCAGAGCCCTTTCCATAACAATACCCCTAATACGGCACATAGGACCTTCCCCATCTCCTGTCTTACTTAGCTCCTTCTCACATAGGGCTCTCCTCCATAGCCCCATTCATTAGGACGAGCAACTCACTGGGCCTGGAATTCTCCATTTCATTATCATAAGGGCTGTTTCCTCCTCCTCCCCTGTCCATCTGTCCCCTCCTGTCTTCATTCCTTTTCTCCATCCAGGCAAGACCCCATGATCTAACACTTCAAGCAAAAGCAACTCCTGCTGCCAAGTTCCCAAAATGTCCTTGATCCTTTTTCTTTCCATTATGCTGACCTTGAAAAAGCTTCAACCCTGGATCCATCTCCCCTCCTTCATGGGATCTGTGAAGAACCTTTGGAGAAAATCACAACTCACACATTATCTCAGGTCTCCAACTTCCACTGGGCTCTTAACGTTGCCTGGTGCTCCTTCTATGCTTCCCCAAACACCCTCGGCAGATGACCTTGCCTCCTGTTTCACTTGAAAAACTAGGTCATCATCCAACCATCCATTCATTTAACAAGTATTTATTGAGTCCCTCCATGAGCAAGGGATACTTCTGGGTTCTAGGAATACAGCAGTGAATATAAGAGACAAAACCTTGCGGAGCTTGCATTCCAGTGGGAAGTGAATGACAGCAAACAAATGAGAAGTTCACTACTGCACAGTATGTCCAATAGTGAAGTTGTCACAGAGAAAAATAAAAAGGTGCAGGGGAGGAACAAATGGACATTTTTAAAAGATGGCAAAGAGGATCTTCACTAATAAGGTGATACCTGACCAGAGACTCCAAAGGAACATCAACCTGAAACTGTCTCGAGCTCCTGTCCTTTGCCTACACAAGCATCTTTGTACCCACCTCCACCTGTGCTGCCTCTGCTGTCAGTCCTCAAGGTTCTGGACTGCATTTCCCTCCTCCTTCCTCTTCAGAGGCTTTCTTCCATCTGTTATACCTCCAGCCTCCCTTTCCTTTGCCAGGCCTTTCCTACTGCCACTTAAATATGCCCTGTTAAACAAAGAAATCACAAACCAAAATCCCATCCTCATCCTCTGTGTTAGTTTTCGAGGACTGTTGTAACAAAGCACCACCGGCTGTGTGGCATAGACAACAGACATTATTGTCTCACAATTCTGGAGACCAGAGTCCAAATTCAAGGTGTGGGCAGGGCCGTGCTCCCTCTAAAGCCACAAGAGAAGGGTCTCTTCCAGGTCTCTCTTCTGGCTTCTGGTAGTTCCTTGGCTTGTGGTAGTAAAACCCAATCTTCACAAGGCATTCTGTGTGCATGTCTCTGTGTCCGAATTTCCTTTTTCAAAAGAACGTCTAACACATTAGATTAGGGCCCATCCCACTCCAGAATAACCTCATCTTGACTGGTTACATCTACAATGACTCTGTTTCCAAATAAGGTTACATATGGAGGTGCTAGGGATTAGGACTGCAACGTATGAATTTGGAAGAGGGGCAAAATTCAACCCATGGCACCCCTGCATCCCCCTTGGGCTACACCTCTGTCCTGTACCCTGCTTTACAGCCATGGTTTCTGGAGGAAATAATTTCTGAACTATTTCTACCTCATTTAAACACTGTGTTGTTGTTTTCTCATTTTGTATACTTTCACTCTAAACTATTCCCAAGGCTTCAATTACCATCTCTATCCTGATGACCTCCTAATCTCTTTCTCTAGCCAGATCTCCCTCCTGCCCTCCAAGCCCATATATCCAACGCTGAAAGGATATCTTCATTCAGATGCCTCTGAGGCACCTTATATTCTGTGTGCCCCCAGTAGAACTCACCGTCTCCCTCCCATCACCCGACTCTAAACCTAATCCTTGTACTATTTCCTAGGAGAGAGAAGGACATTGCCATTCATTCACTGCTTCTCCAGGAGCCTAGCAGTCCTTCTGCTTTCCTATTTGTACATTGCCCCTCATCAATTTCCAAGTCTTCTGGATCCCAGCCCCCAAGGACCTCCACACACACTCTTTTCTCTACACGAACCCTGTCCCTCACACCTATATAGCAAAAGCCTCTTAACTGCCTCCTTTGCTTCAAGTTTTCTCTCTCTCTCTCCAGTCAATCCTCCAAATGCAGCCAGAATGATCACTTTCAAATTCCAAGTTACTGTCCACCCCTCCTCTAAATGCCTTCAGTGACTATCGTCCAAAAGATGAAGTCCACACTGCTGACACAGCACAGAACATCCTTCATGAGATGGTTTTTCTTACCTCCCCAGTCTTGTCTCTCACTAATCTGGCCCCCACTCTGCCCTCCATACTCTCTTTCTATACGCAGAACCTCATAATTAAGCTTCAACTCTACTAAATAATTGCCTTCGTTATATCACACTAGCTCTTATATTTGGGCCTTTACCTGAGCGTCTCCACTTTCTGGATCATCCTTCTTCTTCCAACGTTTCTCTGCTCAGGACTCAGCTTAGATGCCCCTCTTCTCCCAGGCAGTCTTTGATGACCATTGCTCTAGGCTGGCATTTGAACTTCCCTCATGTTTCCTTACTATGGTCTCTGCTTTACCCTTATTACCACTGTATTAGTTAGATCACTCTAAGTGACACTCTGTAGCAAGCAACCCCAAGTCTCATTAGCTTAGAGCAAAACCAGAAAGACGTCTTTGTTGCTCGTGTTGCATGTCTACAGATAAGACCTGGCTGCTGAGTCTCTGCTTCAGGCTGTGGGTCAGGCTCAGATCTGCTCACGGCAGCCTCTCTTCCAGGCCCTCCTTGGGGGACAGTCCCCTTTTGAGACACACTCTTCTCATGGCAGGTGACACAGGAACATAGGAGACTGAATGGAGCATCCATAGGATGTAAAGTCCCTGACCAGACATGGTGCAGGCAACATGCACTCATATTCAACTAGCCAGAGCCCCTGCATGGCCAAGCCTATCATCAGGACGCAGGAGAGGAATGAGCACATGTAATAATCCTCCCACAGAGGAGCAAACGCATCATTGTAAACAATAGTAAACCAAACACAAGCACTCACCCTCAAATGCCTTTTCATTGGTCTGTTTCCCCCAGTAAAATGTGAGCTCCTTTAAGTCCAAAATGATTTTGCATCATTTTATTCTCAGTGCTTTTCACTACCCCTGGCATGTTGTAGGTGCTCAATATTAGTGGATCAAGTAAATACAGACTCACGTATCGCTTTTTAGATGTTCTCCTGATGTTGCAGGCTAAGAGAGTCACTTCTTCCTTTGCACTTTTCATGGAACAGTAACTTAAGTCTACTCCAGCTCTTTTGACATTATACATTTATTATTATTCTGTGTGAATTTCCTTCTTCTGGACTAGAACAGACAATGGCATCTTGAGCACTAGTCCAATCTCTGGAAGAGAGACATTCAATAAATGTTTGAATAATTTAATCAAGTCATTCCCTCTGTTTAAATTAGCATGTGTTTGTTGATTATCTACTAGGTACCAGGTGTCCTCACTCTAACAGCTGGGGTTACACACTAGAAAGTCTCAAAGGCCGGTGACGTCAAGAGAGAGAGCAGCAAGAGCTGAGAGGTCCCTGTGGTCCTACCTTGAAGAGCTCCACTTGCTTCCCCACAGGCAGACTCAGGGCCACTCCACGTGGCCCTGCTCTTCCCCACCCACCCCGCCTGTGCCTCTCGCCCCCTTCGCGTGGCTGTGATCTAACCTTCCCACCCAGTTTATTGCTTTGCACGGCTCAGCTCACCAAGCACATTTGTGTTGACCGCGCGATCAGTGCTGAGTACACTGAACAAGGTAACGACAAGCAGCAGAGACCAGGAGATGACGCCCTGCTCTGTATATCACTTAACCCCTCTCTCTCTCTCTGAAGCACAGCTGCATGACACATTCAAGCCTGAACTTCCAAGAAGGAATCTAGGAAGTGGAATGCAGCCCAGGGGGCATTGCAGAGGCAAACCTAGTCACCGGCAAGCCCAATGATTTGGAGTAAAGAGCATGGTCTTCCATGGAAATGTAGCCAATAAGGAATTCATTGTTTGTGAACAATCTGATATGAGCTTCCAGACACGGAGTATGAGGGAGACAGAGGCTGGATCCTGAGCAGACTGGTGTTGAATTCAGGGAAAAGTAGGCATTTGGAAGAACATAAACGGGAAGAAGGAAAAATGGTGAGCAGTGCCGGGTTACACCTTCCCATCATGCATCCGGGTCAGACAATATCTACCAAGTAGATGAAAAGATCCTCCTGTGATGAGACCATGAGGCAGGGTTTCCAAGGACCCAGGCTACTGCTGCCCTCCCTACCTGGATGAAGAGTTTATAATCCCCACCCCCACCAAACAACTAATACTATCTCTTCGCAAAATGGCACCCTACCCTACCACCATTTTTTATATCTGTATAAAAAAAGCAGATGCAAACTTCCCCCGTCCTATTTTTCCCCTAACCAGTCCTCCTATTTACATCATGCATAAGTCGTTGCTGGTGCAAAGGAACACCCGTACGCACACATTCATTCGTTCATTTGTTACTTCATTTCACAAATAACTGAGACATCTTAACTACCAGGCACCGCTTGTACATCTTTGAACAAAATAAACCTTCTCTGCTATTGTAAGACTCATAATCTAGTGGGAGAGAGAAATATTACATAAGTAAACAAATATATAAATATGGATTGTGACAAGAGTTATGAATACTTATTTCTTCATTTACAGCAGGAGTCTTTCTGACTTGAAGGGCTTCAGGGGAATTACAAGTAGAATTCCTGAATTCCTTAATGTTATATGCAAGGTATCCTGTGTATGTGGATAGATTTTTTTTTCTCTGAGAGGTGTCCACAGCTTTCATCAAAATCTCAGAGAGGTCTATGATCTTATAAAGTTTAAGAACTGATATGTTACAGCCACAGCAAACTGAATTTTCTTTTTTTCCACTGGCACCCTCTAGAATTGACTAAATTTGTTTGTGTTTATAGCAGGTACTAAAGTAGCCATGTCGGAAGAGCAGAGATGGAGGAACCCGTGTCACCTCCTGCACAGGCTCGTGGGCAGGTGAGCGAGACCTGTACCTGGAGAGAGTCCAGCCAAGATGTTTGCCTCGGGTTCCTTTGGGGAATGGGAAATAATTGATGTTCACGTTATTTTCCATAGGTTTCTGTACTTTCCATATTGTTTGCAGTAAATGTGTTGCTTTTATAATCAGGAAAGCTAACACATTAAAGCTGTTCTTATTTTGGGAGATATTATATATTTTACTACTTGTACACATCCCTTGTCAACTAATGCTTACAAATGTATGGCACACAAAATGGACTGGTACTGTGGTTAGATCACATCTTTCTCTTATTCAGTTAGCCCAGGGCTGGGGATAGATTGGGAAGTCTGCCTGCTCAGCCATGATGGTGGTGATGGCAGCGTGCGTCTCACTGGAAGGCTAGGATCCTGGGCACTTACACATCTGTCAGCTCTGACCTTGGCCTCCACCATGTGCAGTTTCCAAGTCACCAAGGAGCCCATGCAGGAACAAGGCAGGAGTATTTAAGACAACCTTTCCAAGGTCAGGAATCATGAGTGTGAAGACAGTCCAGGATTTAGTCAAAGGATGAATTCAAGTCCAGGTTCTTCAAATGTCTAGACATCTGATCATTTGATCTTGAGCAAGACACTTCTCTGATCTGTGCCTCAACTTACCTATGAAAAGTAAAAAGGAGGCGTCATATATATCATCCCTGTACATCTCAAGGTGTGATTGTGAGGCATAAACAAGCCAATCAGAACCAAGATCTCATAAAGATCAGAGAAGAAAGTATGTGATACGTACAACCCAGTGTCAATCAGAGACATCATTTTGCAACTAACGTCACAATGTCTGAGAATAAAGTACATTACTGAAATACATAATCTTCATAGACATAAATAACAATAGAGATACAGACATGGCTCCAGAGGAAGTGCTTATAGACTGTTCTTAAATAAACCAGGGCACACTGGGGAAGAAAGCATCATTAACACTCAGCCAGGAGCTAAGTTTCCCAACAGTATATGTTCAGCCCATGGATCCATCCCGTCCATCTCGTTTGAAAACGTTTATACTCAGAAAATGTCCACCTGTCACATCCCGTTGCCCAGGAGAGGAGAAAAGGGTAAAGAAGGCATGAGCATGTGGTAGGTAGGCTTTCAGGGTGGGGAGGGGGTCTAGGCAATGACAGCTCATCTGTCGCAGATTTTGGTTTGTGAGCTCTCCCACGCGATAGAGCCATGGGGTGATTGTTGCTTTATTTATAGAGCATTTCCCCCCCTCATTTAGACATACAGTCTACTAAGACACCCGGGCACAGATAAATAATAACTAACAGTTCTGCCTGGATATTGCTCTCAAAGGTTTTTAGGGTTTTTTTTTTTTTTTTTTTTTTTGCGACCTGAAATCCAAAGTGGAAGGAGGACCTCAGGGGTAAACAAAAGTTCTTGCTGCAAGAACAAGGTGAGGGGATGAAAATGGACAGTGAAAGCCCTGATCTCTGATCCAGGGCACGAGAGTGAGTCTGACAATGTCAGTAAGTAGGAGAAAGTGTCTTTCCATTTTCAGGTTTGATGACTTTACTTATCAAGAAATGAGTGTGAAATGAGGAACCTGGCCCTGGATTGTGTCCAGGTCAGGGTCCAGTCTCACCCTGCCTCTGTGCCACAGTGGGCTGAGCACTTAACCTCTCTGGTCTACAGCTTAGTTCTCAAGTAACTGTGAGATTTAGACTAGCTCAGCACCTCCCAAGTTGTGTTCAACAGAAGCATTAATGTGAAGGGGAAATGCAGGGTTCTGTGGTCAATTAAGTTTGGAGAATGTTGGTTCAAACAAAGTTGAACAGGTTTCTTTACCACAAGGATGCTCAGAATTTTTAATATGCTAACATGTGTTCTGAATCTCCAAAAATTGAGCATAAATAGGAGAAACTTTCCTCCCTTACTTATTTGGCCGTAGAATTGGGAGAGGGGCTGTGTTTTGGTTTTGTTCTATTTTTGCTTTGTTATGTTTTGGTTTGCATCGACAAGGATCTGGAGATAATTTGGAAACACTAGACCAGATAAACTTTAAGGTCCCTTCTAACCCCCCAAAGTATGACATTCTACAAAAGACCATTAAATGGCTGTTGTGCTATTTTATAATTGGGGATGGGCGAGAGGAACCAGCCTTATGCTGGTGACAACTAAGAGTGTAACACCATGTATATATTTTCTCATTCAATTTTCATAATAACCCAGCAAGTCACATACCATCAATCTAATCTTACAAGGGAGGATATTGAAACTTTGAGAGATTAAGCAAATTTCTCAAGATAATGCAGCTGAGAAGCTATGCTTCCCCTGGTCAAACATAGGGATGTATGGATGCAATTTTAAGTAAGAAGACATTTGAGAACAAAAAATTTAAGGAGGTCAGATGGAAATTTGAAGGAACTAGCCATGCACATATACATCTCGGCAGAGGGAATAGGCACTGCAGAAGCCCAAAGGTGGGACTGCACCTGGCTTTTTTGAGGAACAGGAAGGAGGAAGCTCAATGGCTCAGGAATGGAGTGAGCAAAGGAACAGAAAGTAGGACACATGGGACCAGAGACATAATGGGGCATGGGATCATGTGGCACCTTGCCGTCATCACAGGAGCTCTGGCTTTGTTTGACTCAAGGAAATGGAGGGCAGGAAGGTGACACCTTCCAGCTTAGGTCTTCAAAAGATGGCTCAGTCTGCTGGGCTGAGAACAGATCCTAGGGCTGTGTGTTGGTCCTTCGTGTGTCCACAGAGTATGTCTGCTTCTCCTGGGACACGGCTGGATGGTACCCTCATGTGACTGGCTTGGCCAGTGAGGTGTAACCAGATGTCACACATTTCACTTCTGGCGGATCCTTCCAGGGCCTCTGGGCAGTTCTGCCAGCACCACGTGATGGCAATGGGGGTTGCTCATCAGTCTGGATGGGCAAGAGATGAACAGAGCCCCTCCACCTATTTCAACCGTGAGAGTGAGTGTTCTCGTAACTTCGTTGGTTAAGTGACTGAGAGATTGATAATTATTTCTGCTCCACAGGTAGCCTATTCTTACTGAGGTAGGGGCCTAGGTAGACGCTGGAGAACAACCAGGAGGCCCCTGCGATGATCCAGGTGAGACACCGTTGACTCAGTGAAGGTATTAGTAGCAGAGCTGAAGGCAGTGCTTGGATTTCAGGTATATTTTGAAGGTGGAGCCAATCGGATTTCCTGATGGATCAAGTGTGGGGCGTGACAGAGTGGGCAGTCAGCACTGATTCTAATGGGCCTGAACAATTAGAAAGATAGAGTTGCCATCACAGGATGAGGAAGACTGGGTAAAATAGGCTTGAGGACAGACGGTTTATTGCAGGCTTTTTTTTTTTTTAATGTTTCGATTTCTATTTTATCCTTCTGAAATTTGTTTTATAGGTTCTGGTTATCTGCTGAAATTTTTGAGTTTGCCTTTTATCTCCTTGAATGTAGTTGGGAAAGTCATAAAAGGTTCTTAGCAAGAGGATGAGAGAATCCAGTTTATGAATCCTTCACAAAATTCGATGTGAAGGGAGAGTGTTTTGTTTTGTTTTCCTCGGCTTTGGGGGAAGTGAGAAAACTAAAGGGCCAAGGAAGATGGCACCATTTTATGCGACTCCTTTTTGGAGCCAGTGCTCCAAACAAACCATTTGGAGCTCACTGATTTTAGTTTTCTCTTTATTGTTTTCCACCTTGATTGAGTCCTCTGGCTCTAAAGAGCAGATTGATTCCGACACTTCTCATTTTCTGCCTGCTTGGTGATGCTCGCTCTGATGTTTGTTTCCCTGTCTTCAGACGGTCCTCGGTCTCCTTCTCCTGAGCCCGCTACAACCGCACCCTCCCAGGGAGGACACTTCTGCCAACTCCAAATTCCTCGGCCCTTAGGTGGTTTGCTTTGTGAGATTCTGCTTCTCTAACTACAAAGCTGGCATTCCCGAAGCCCTTTCTAAGGCAGAGGCTGCAAACTGGCAGATTCCAGGCCAAAGCCCTCTCCCAGTTTCCTGATGTTTTGTTTGATCCATACATGACGCAAAACAATTGGGTGGGACCACATTTTGAAACCAGATTTCTTCTTAAAAATCAGAAGTGTTGGCAGTACTGAGAGCTTCCTTCCGAATCTCGGGCAATAACAGCCTGTTAGAACTGAGTAGCTGCTGCTTTTTTAAATGCAGCGGGGATTCCCTGTGCACCCCCATTCCCCTTGGATAGAAAGATCATTTAAGGTACCTGCCCAGCTTCTGCAAGTCTTCGTGCTTCTGCTCCCTGCTTTCAAGAGCACAGAGGTCTTCCATATGCATTATTGTATTTATCCTTGCCACCTTATGAGATCAATATTTTATACATTGGAATCTGCCCTTCTCAGAGCTGAATTAATTGCCCTTTTTATGTGAGTGCATTTAAGGATACTTAAGTGTTTCTGTTTGGATTCTCTGAAGGCCTGGATCAAATATTCTGCCTCCTCTATGGGCACAGAAAACAACCTGGACTCCACTCAGGCATGGCCATCCCAGGAAGTGTCTGATGAGGGGCACAGGTGGCTGGTCGTGAAGAGCAGTGTGGACTCTGGTCCACCTGCCTCAGGGGTTCACACTATCTCCTTGAGCGTGTTACTTAGGCACACCAGGACTTGGTGGTCTCATCTGTAAAACAAATATAGAAAATAATATTTATCATTTTCTCAGCGTTCCTTCCTGTGTTATATAAACTGGAAAACAGTAAATGACAAGGAATGAGACTGGAGAGGGGGGCTAAGGCCAGGGCTTGGAGAGCTTTCACTGCATGGAAAGATCTTTTTATTCTATAATCCAGTGACTTTCAGAATGGATGTCCTGGAGCCCTGAGGCTCTGCAGACTTGGCCCTCCTTCAGGGTGTTTGTCAGGTGGCAAACAAGTAAGTAGTCTGGACCCCAGAATCCCAGCTACAGTGTTGTTGAAAGATGTGGGAATCCCCCAAGCTGCCGGATTCTGAATGGACAGAGGCTGCTCTGTATGGAGGACGGATCTGAGGGGACAAACCTGATGACAGACAGGAATGCATGTTTAGTAAGATGAGAAGGGAAGGCTTATGATCCACTTAGCAGGTAAAAATGACGACTAATTACCTGAGTGGCCAGAGTATCCAGGAGAGGGAAGAATCAAGGCTGACTTTGATGTTTTTGGCTCCACTGATGGTTACAGGGAATGGGGAGGGGTCATTTAAGTAGGATAAACAACTTTAGAGAAATGGCAATAAACGTGAAGGCTGTGATGTACTCTTGGGACACCTAGGTTGAGGTATGGATTAAGAAATTAAAGGAGATATGAAGCTGTCACAGCCAGGACATCCCTCCGCTTGGCCACCTAAGAGCTTGGGTGAGGTTGGGAACCCACACCCATCTCCAAGCATATTTTCTCATCCACCAAGTGAGTACGCAAGGTGCTGGGAGAACCAACGCAGGCGAGGATTTCGAACACCGTTAAAGTACAGATAAATGTCACGTTTTACTTACCGACTCCCTCAGCCGGTAAAAATGAGACACGTGAGCAAAAGATCAGGGCATTTTAAAGTGGGAAATTCCTCCGAGGTGGGACTCACCAAACTTGGGCTTCCAGCAGGACCCACCCTAAGGCTTCAGGGAAGTCACCTCATGGCTTCTCAGCACACTTGCAGAGAGCAATGTGGTCCTGCTGTCTAGCTTTGCTTCCTGATGGCAATATTCCTGGAGGGTCCTTGCTCCCAGGGCTGGGAGTCATGGTGATGCCCCCTGGGCTTTCTGTACTGGCCAGTAGAACTTCCTCTTCCTGGATGCATCATTCCTCCTACAGCTCTTTATCTCTCAAGTAAATATTGTTTGATTAACTTGTGCCTAGCTGAGATTTGCATTTAGGTATTCTTATTTTTTTTTATTGGAGTACAGTTGCTTTACACTGTTAAGATATTCTTGAAAAGATGAAATGGAAGACAGAATATGTACACGTGGAAGTAGGGACTCTTCAATGATAGGAAAGAAAAGTTGATGTTTTTTTATAACTTCTCCCTCCATTTCTTGATCTCTGCCACACAGCTAGAGATCAGGCAGCATGATTCTAGAAATATGTTGTGTTTTTCATTTCTGTCATGTGCAAGTGATCTTTAATAGATCCTTAAAGAACCTTTCAGGCTGGAGGAGCAGCACGAGGAAGGCAGGAAGCCAAGCCAGGAGGCGGGTGGGCTGAGGCCCATCGCGCAGCGGCCAGCTTCAGCCCTGCCTCACACCGCTCACCCCTCAGAGTCGGCCCAGCACGCAGGCTGGAACCTGTCACTTATTCCCACGTGGGGGGATGCACGGGAAAGGGCGTTATCGCCAGGTAATGTTGGCTCTGAGCACCGTGGCTTTTAGGGAAGGTCCGTGGACTAGCGTGCAATGAACACGCTCCTTGCAGAACAGAGATCCCGACGTGCGTGGCTGAGTGTACCTGCTGTTATATACAGGTTATTCATCTCACTCCGGGGAAACTTCCTTCTCAATGTTCATGCCACAGGAAGGTCAAATAAAGAAGCTGGACAGGATCAAGGTTCTCCACTCTGCTGTCCCTCGGAGGTGACCCTCAGAGATGTACAGCTTTCCCTTACCCCCATGTCTTCACTGCACTGCTGGCCATGCTATGGCCGGCGGATAGAGAGTTCCTTGGGAGAGAAAGACACATGGTGCTGGCTTCCTTTTCAGAGGGCCATTGGAACCGCTGCCGGGATGTCTGCACCCAGCAGGGCAGCCCCTCGGTGGCTGCCAGGGGGTCGCGGTCTGGCTGGTCCTTTTTCATCCTCCCAAATGGTAGACATGGGAATCGGAACTTGGTTCTGGGAGGCAGTGGCCTTGCAAACGGTGACACAATTCCTCAGCCAGCTCGGCACCTGTATCTGCCATCCCCATCCTGCCAGCCTCTCTCTGGCCAGAGGAAGTTACAATAGCATCTGGTGGATTAGTTCAATCACCTGCCCACGAGAACCAGAAGGAAACTGAATGCAGCAGGAAAGGGGCCTCCGAGTAGAAGGAGAGGGTTTAGGGATGGGATTTTTCTTTCTTCTTCTTCTTCTTCGGCTGCTTTCTGTTTGCACAAGAAGTGTTTCCTCCCTCAATCCCATGCAGCTGTATTCTCGGCAAATTGAAGAAAGGAGGGAAAAAGCTATTTAAATGTATACTATTGAATTTCTGTAGGACACCGAAATATTTTTGAAGTTAATGGGGAGCTCTGAATAGTCTGTTTCAAATAATTACAGGAAAAAAATACATTGAAATAATTAGTAGTTGCTACTAGAACATTCAGCAAAATGAAATGACATCTTTGCATGGCTATTAAACAGCACTTTATTTTCAGTTTAGGGTGTTTTGGATGAAATTAGATGGCAAACATACTGCATCACTGAGTGATTAGAAGAAGTAGTATCATTTAGAGTTAGAGTAGTACCATCATGAGCTTTTCTCTTTTTCCTCTTAAAAAAAAAATACGATGCTCTCCTGTTAGGCGAGAATTTTTTTTTTTTTTTTTTTTTTTTTAGGCGAGATTTTTAATAGAAGTGGGACCAACTGGAGCCCTTGAGACTTAGCGTTAAGTGGCTTAGGTGTAATCTCTCTGGATGCAAGAAAAGGCCTTAAACAGAATCTGATAGTCCACACTTGCTAATTCTGGGATTCTCTTTCTACTCTGAGTGGAGAATACCAAACCCTCCCACTGCACCACCCTCTCCACTCTCAAAGCAGAGCCTTACTTGCCAAAAACAGAAAGTGATCTCTCTCTAATGAATAAAACCAAACAACACTGCAACATCTCTCCTCTCTATTCAAAAGAAAAACATTCTAAAAATATTGACAAGGAGTCTGATTTTCAATTTTGATTTACTAAACGTGTTTCCCAGAACCCTGAACTCAGCCGGATGCCCTGTGTCTCATCTTCCTCGTCCTCTTCCTTCACCCCCATGGAACCGAGCAGGACCCTATGAGGCTTTCCCAGAATAGACCCCCAGCCATGCCCTCTGCCTGCCCTTTGTCTGTAGGAAAACTTTAGTCAAAGAATAAATTTAATCAGTTAAGTGAGAAAATGCAGAAAGAAAAGAAAACAGTCGAGCAAGACAAAAGAATAATGGTTTATCTATTAAACAAAGTCAAGGGCCTTTAGTTCTTCCTCAAGAATTATAGATAATATTCTGAGCCATATCCTTTGAGCTGTTTTGCAGATACTGAAACCCCGACCAGGTGGGAGAAGTTAACTGTCTGCTGTCCACAAGCACGGAGACCCCAGACCGGTTGGAACCGGAAGGTTGATGGTGCTAACTCCCAATTACCTCACCACCGACCAATCAGAAGGATGTCCACGAGCTGACCATGCCCTGCTCCTCGAACACTGTAAGACTCCTCACGACCCCCTCCAGGGCGGGACACGCAGCTCTGAGGGCATGAGCCCGCTGTGGCCCCCTTTCCCTGGCAAAGCTATAAAGCCGTTCTTTTCTCCTTCACCCAAAACTCTCTCTACCCGTTTCTGTTCAGCACCGGTGAACAGAGGCCTGCTTTCGACAACCCCCATCCGCATCCCCCTGCCTCTGTGCCTCTTCTTCTTCCAACTGCCCCCCCTCCTCCTTTCCTGCTCCAGTGTAAGAGGAGAAAGCAAAAAGAGCGAAGCAGAAACAAGGAACACAGGTGACACGCGATGTCGCAGACACTCAGGTGTCTATTGCATAAGAGAAGTGTTTATGTTTTAGTTTCACAACACACAGCTTTGGAGGAGTAGTTTCTCTTTTTCTTTTTTTTTTTTTTTTGCGGTACGCAGGCCTCTCCGTGCTGTGGCCTCTCCCGTTGCAGAGCACAGGCTCCGGACGCGCAGGCTCAGCGGCCATGGCTCACGGGCCCAGCCGCTCTGAGGCATGTGGGATCCTCCCGGACCGGGACACGAACCCGTGTCCCCTGCATCAGCAGGCGGACTCTCAACCACCGCGCCACCCGGGAAGCCCTGGAGGAGTACTTTTTGAAGCAAGAGGCGCTGAGAAAGTCTGTGTGGGGCTGTTCTACTTTTCTCCAATATTTCATTATGGTGTTCCAAGAAACTTGTCAGTACGACTAATTGCTTCTTCATAAAAACAAAATTTAAAAAAAAGAGATATTTGGGAGTTCTGAGATTCCATCCTGAGCAGAGAGGAAAGAAGAGATGGGAGAGAAATGTCCTGTGAGAAAAGCAGCTTCCTGCTCCATGAGGGGAAACAGCAAAGGAAGGAAAGGGCAGGAGACAGCTCTGCTCTGGGGCGTGACTCAGGGCTGCCATGATGCTTTCTGAGGCCCAGCCATACGTTTTCATATTGCTGGGCCTCGCCACCACCCACCCTGGCTGTCCCTCCACCCAGCACACCCACACTCTCTCCCTTGGCCTCGTTTCTCCAGGGGTCCCACTAGGAAGGCCAGCCTGCCCCTCCTGTGCTGGAAGCTTCACTCTGCATGTGTCCTCCCACGGGACAGCTCAGCAAGGTTCTGGGGCCCTCGGAAGAGGGCAACCAGACCCGCCAGCTTTCTTTGGTAATATAGGCTATTCAAGGAGCTCCCCCTACAGAGACCAATGTGTGCTTTACTCCTCAAAGTGACATCAAATTTGGACATTTTAGCAAAAAATAAAGGAAGGAAGGAGAAGTAGGCTATGAGGCTCATGTAGGGGCAGGAAGGGTCTTCAGGTGATTCCTAAAGATGCTCATGCCACCTGCAACCCCTCGCCCAGGTTGCCCTTGCTGGCATGCTGTGAGCCTTGCCCCTGACACTCGGCAGTAAATGAGCTCTTGGATGCCGTCTGGGCCAACACGCAGGCCTTCCAATGAGGAAGAACATCTTCTTTACGTATCAGCTCCACGAGGCCACCTCCCCTGGCCCCCGCCCCACCCCAGATCCTCTCCTTTCTCTCTGGTCATCCCCTCTTCATCTCCATCTCTCTCATCCCCGCACCTGCTATTTCGGCTGCCTGTGCTCCTGTTCTCTTTCCTCCTATTAATAGAGCCCGTCCAGCCGCATGCTTTCTTTCCCTCCCTGTGCTATTCCATCCCCCTTCCCTGGTCCCACCTGGGTGACTTCTCCAATTGCCCATTTGTAGAGTTTCTCTCTCGCCGAGTCTGATGCAGGCACAGCCTAGGGCTGTATCCATAGCCTGCCCCCAGGCAGAAAGGCTCTCCTACATCCTACGCTTCACCATCCTCCCGGGACAAGCTCTGGACCCTGAGGCTGCAGATGCAGGGTACTGTCTCCTTAGCTGTAGAAACAAATGCCTCTCAGCGGTGATGACCTACCTGCTGAGGCAAGAGTGGATTTCAGGCCAGGAACCAAAGAGAAGCCAAATCCTCCCAAGGAGTGCTGTTTGGGGCTGTCCCTGCAGGCGCGGCTGCTGCTGAAAACTGTCACTGTTCAGCTCACCTGCTGACTGTCTCCCACTCCTGCCCTCAGTTCTGAAAATTCCCCTCGACTCTGAGATCTTAAGACGGTGTCAGGTTTCCTTCTGCTTGTCCCCCCCATCCCTGGCCCTGGCCGTGCTGGGCCACTGTCAGCCCATCAGGCTGGCCGAGAGGGTCGTCCGTGCGCCCTGCCAGGCAGCCTCCCTGCAGGAAGAAGCATGAGAAAGCTGGGTTTTCTAGGGCGGCCCATACACTGAAAGCCCTCAGGGGAAAGCCACAGCCTCAGTTCCAAAACCAGGCTGGTTCGGAAGCTTCGCGCTCTGGACTTAGTGTCTGTACTGAGCCAATTTAAACAACTTCATTCAACAGTCCCCAGATGACAAATTACCTGTAACCCATCCTTATAAAGGAGGGAATAGACTTGCGTAGACTTTGAACTTTGGGGACGTGGTGATCCAAGGAGTCTCAGAGTTTCCCTTACGGTTATTAAAAGTAACAACTAGCCAAGAAGAGACCAACCGGTGAGCAAACAATGACACCTGTGCCTTGGAAATGTGACTGAGGCCAGTCAGTCTCCCCGTAAGGATGCCTCATGTTGGGGGTGGCTCTGGATTTGCACTTTAAAGCAGGCTGGCTTGGGGAGAGGTAAGTAATCTCCCAGAGCTTAATCAGCATAGTAATTGTATCTGCCTCACTGTGTGGTTTGTATATGAAACGAGATAAAATGATAGCTAATGTTTATTATCCACGTAAATGTGCCAAGCACTATTCCAAGTACTTTACATATATCAGCCCGCTCAATCGTTCCGTCGGCGCACAGAAGTACTTAATAACTGTTGGGTGTCCTTGCTACCAGCAGTAGTCAAAAAGAACATTTGTAAATCCCACATCACGTATCAAGCTCTGTTTAAATATCTTACATATTAGCACCCCTTAGCGAGTAGGTACTGTTACCATCACCCCATTTTACAGATGAAGAGACCAAGGCACAGAGAAGCCAGGTGAAGCGGTACCCAAGGTCAGGAGCTTGTCAGTGGTGGAGCTGGGATTTGAGTTTCAACGATTCTTGTAAAATCCAGACTTTTAACCACTGCCTCTCCTCCAACAAATATCGAGTGAGCCCCTTAAGGCCAGGCGCTATTCCAGACCCTGGAATACATCAGAGCCCCAAATAGAAAAAGATCCCTCTTCCCTGCCTCCTTGAGAGGGACACAGATGATGAACAACTTAAATCAGTCAAGTGTCTTCAGTTTAGAAAGTGGTCCACGCCGAGGAACACAGTGAAGCAGGAAGGGGGAAGGTAATCTCTGTGTGGGGAGTGTTCAAATTCTGGACCAGGGAAAGCCTCCCTGAGAAATCAATGCTTGAATCAAGACAGAGGAGCCAAGGGAGCTATGAAGATACAGGGTACGAGCTTTCCAGGCTGAGGGACCAGTGCAAAGGCCCTGAGGCCTGTGTTGTTGGAAATATTTGGCTCACTGGATCCACACTCCATCCTCACCCCAAATTGCTAAGCTTAGCAAACAATCCCATCACCAGGGATAAAGGAGCAAGGGTTTGTAAGATTTTGAAATGTTCCCCCTTTGCTATGAATCCAGCTACTAAGCTGCATATAAAATGGAAGAGACCACGGCCGCCACGGGCAAGTGTGCAGGGGTCCATATGACGCATTTGGGACACGTCAGGCCCCTTCCTGAAGAATTAGTCCACATCTTTGGCTTGAGATTAGAGATGAGAGAGGGGCTGAAGCTGAGTACAACCTATTTAAAATGACTTTGATCTGAGGATTGTAACCATTTAGTGTTTGTCGATTTTTCTTTCCTATTTTTAGGAAGGTGGGAGCGTGTTAATTAAACATTTTTGAGTGAAGCTGGTTTCCAGGGAGGTTGGCTTAAGAGCTCCTGAGAGCCAGATCCTGTGTTTACTTTCCACAGAGGCTCCTAGGAAAGGAGGCCCCATCTCCCAGGCAGGCGCGTTCTGGAAGTGGGCAGAGGCCACCTGGTCCCCACGCCTGTTCCTGCCTGGCCTTCTCCTTGGCCTTCTGTTCAGAGAGTCATCCAAGGATGGGGAAGAGGAGATGCTCTTAATGCAGAATAGAGCAGCCCTGCTGAGCTCAATGTGGGCCTGTCGGGGGAGTCTGCTAGGGGGTCTCCACTGGCATCACTGGAACCCGGTAAGGGTGGGCCAGGCTGGCCCGGCGTCCTCACGCAGAGACCTCCTCTCCCAAGGCCTGCAAACATGCCATAAACCTACTCACAATTCTCTCTCCATATATTTCTTTCTTCTCCAATTTTGTATGTGCCTTTTACTCTGTGTCAAGGGTCCATTGTCATTTTATTAAACTTTTAATAATAACCACTAACTATCCCACTTTTTAACCCTACACTATCCCACTTTGTCTAATGAATTCTTTTCAAAACCCTGAAGAGCAGATATTATTCTCCCCATTTTCGAGACGAGAAAGAAAGCTTCCAGACATTGTGTACTTCCTTCAGATCAAAAGTTAGCACATGGCGGAGCGAGGCTTTGACACAGATCTGAAGACTGCCCCACATGCTCTGAATCATCGTGCTAGACAGCTTTCCTGTGTCCGCCATGCAACATCCGACAATGCGGCTGTACCCACACGCACAGACACTCAGACATTACTGCGTACATGGGCACGTTGTACAGACAACATACATCGCTACTCACACGCACACTCACACACGCACACACACACACACACACGCACACACACACACACACACGCACTGTAGGCTCAGCTATGAGAAGGACTGGAAAGGATTCAGGAGGGGGGGCTCTGCCCTGTGTGCGCTGCATGGAGCAGGGTGCAGAAGGGGAGATGCGGGTGAAGAGACCTCACCGGGACTGGGAATATCCAGGCTCCAAATGCTCCTCAGGGACCCTGGTGAGAGGGGGCTGAGCTGCGGACCCCAGTGTCTGGGCCTTTTCCAGGCGTTCCGGCTGGAAGTCAAGCTGGGCGTACAGTCTAAACTCCCATTCAGCAATGCAGTGCACTCTCTGTCTCTCGTGCGTCTGTGTGCATGTTTGCACACAGATAAGTACCTACCAGGAGCCGAAAGAAAACCCAAAAGTTTGTCCTTGTGGTGAGCGGAGTCCCCAGCACGTTGGGGCACAAGGATGTGGTCGTCCGGCAGGTGTGGGCCTGGGCTCCAAGGCCCGGCACTCAGGCTGCACTGGACACCTTCGGCTCTTTCACGGTGGGAAATCAACAGGGTGGCTGGACTGAGCACATTTTGTTTTAGAAAGATAAAGGAACAATTCTCTACCTTCTTCTTTGTCCCCAGTGCCCCTCACACTTGGACAGCCTTCCCCATCCCGGTACATGCTTCCATTTCTTTGGAGTTTGCTTTGAACCTGCTCATGCGTTCCCCGGGCTGCACTGGGTCCCGACTCTGGCTTGCAGCAGGGCATTTGTGGTTTTGTTTCTCAGTTTGTCATAACAGTCAGTTCACTCTTACTTTTATATAAACACATTGTCCTCTGGGATCATCTATGGGAATTCTGTGGCTTGAACTGGACAGTGTCTAACATGTGTATCACATGCAGACGTCAGGGTCACCTGCCTCCCTCCTCCTGCTATCCTGTGCTCTTGGTTACCTACCCACCCTCACCAGGAACACCAGCCACCTCTCTCTCCATGTAATCCGTGCCTTTGCTTATTCACTTATTCAACAAGAAGGGTCCACTGAATACCCGCTATTTGAGGCAATAGGGATACAGCTGGGAACCCTCAGGCAATGCTGGTGTAGAGATGACAATTCGTTAGCTGTTGGACAGTGAGGGGGCCAAGGAGACGCATGAAGTGGGGAGGGAGAACATGCGGGGCTGGGGGTGACCATTGCAACTTTACCTGGGGCCTTGGGAAGGCCTTGCCACGGTGACATGTGAATAAAAACCTACGGGAAGTGACGTGACGAGGGGAGCCAGGCACTCATCAGGGAACAGCAAGCGCGGGGACCCGGGCAGGAGAAAGGGAGCAGAGGCTGGAGGGGGATGGAGCCCATGTGGGGTTTTAGGGCATTTTAAGGATTTTGACTTCTGCTGGGTGAAATGAGAAGCTCTGGAGGATTCTGAGCAACAGGTTTTAACCGGCCCTCTCTGCTGTCCAGAGAATACACTGAAGGTCAGGCAGGATGGACGATAGTCTCCTGATGAGGTGTGCTGGTGGCTAGGGCCACAGTCACAGTGGAGGGTGGGGGAGGCTGACCAGAGATGCGGAGAATTGGAGAGACCTGGACTCAGGGATGCCTCCACTCCACGGCTCTCTGGATTGAGCCAGTGAAAGAACAGAGTTGACATTTGCCAAGATGATTTGTGATTAAAATTCACTTACCAATCCTACTAATTTTACCTCCTAGGGGTTTCTAGAATCCTTTTCTTTCATTCTAATTTATCCACCCTTGGTTCTGATCTGGATTAGTGCAGCAGACCACGAACTGATCCCCTGTCTGCTAACTGTTCCCAAATCCAGCCATGGTACATGGCGAGCTATGCAAAATAAATGTCTGACGACATTCCTCCCAGACTCAAATCACCACTCACTCCTGTCCCCCACTCGCACCCTGCAGGGAAAATCCAAGATCCTCCTCATGGCTCACAAGACCGTCATCATCTGGCCTCTGTGTCTGTCCACTGTCATCCTCCAACCTGTCCTCCTTTGGAAGTCAGGCTGCAGGAGCACTGGACACCATGAGGTTGTCCTCGCCCCAACTCAAGAGAACTCTTGGCTGCTCCAGCCAGATCTCATCTCTGGGCCCTGCTGCTCTGTGGCCTCTGCTGCAATGACCTTCCTACCAGGTCTTCACCTGGCTACTACTACGGGCCCTTAGAGACACACCAGAGGCATCACTTCCTTCAGGAATTCTCTTTAAAAGCTCCTTTATCCAAGGTGCTGTATCCTTCCTCTGTCCTAGTTTCCTGTGTGCACCTGGACTGTGGGCTCACCACATGCCTGGAGGGGCACTGCCCACATGACTTCTGGGCTCCTGAGGGCGGGGTCCAGTCTCAGTCATCTCTGCATACAGGACCTCCAGACTTTGTACTTGGCACAAAGTCGGCTCGATGAAGAACTGAGAAGGGAATGAATCCAGGGAGACTGTCTGGGTCACAATTCTGAGAAGAAACTCATATATTTGATTCTGATAATTTCACATTCTGTAATGATAAAAGCAACACATTATTCAAGTTGAGAAAATAAGCACCTATAAAATATATCTTTTGAGAATATGTTTTTGCTGACCACCTCATCCAAGAAGTGTCAAAGAATCTCTCTGTATACTTTAAAAGTGTGCAGTCATTGGAATTCTATTTTTATAGCTGCTTACATGTAGGTTTTTAAGTGTTTCTATAGTGTATGAATGTGTATGTTTATGTACTTGTGAGAGAAATAGCGGGGATGGGGGGGGCGGAGAGGGAAGGGGAGGAAAAGAGGAAAAGGGAGGGAGAGACAGAGAGACAGACCTCTTCCCTAATGTCCACATTCTTTGAGGGCAGGGACATTCATTAATTACCTTTATTCTTCTCTGGCTAACTTGGGGATCTACAGAGAGGCAACTCTCAAAAAATTTATAAACTACAAGGGGAATATCTTTCTCTTATGGAGGGAAATTTTAATGAAGTAGCTGCTAAGTGAATTGAAACAACTGAAATTCAAGCCAGTCCTCCCTGCCCCTCTCCAGGGAGCAGAAGCACCAAAGGTCTGCCTGTGAGTCACACCAGCACCAGAAGGTCCCTGGGCCAAAGCCCTGTGGCCACTCACCTGCTGACCTGTCAGAAAGGACCCAGTCCTCCTCTGTAGCAGGACAGCAGTCAGGACAGTATTGGTGGACACATGCACACATACATGCATACTCATATACAGGCACGCGGGTTAGAGAGGAGTATTCTTCTTGTTGCATCTACATTCTGCTTTACTTTGTTGCAAAAATCTGGGTAATGGGAGAAACCCCCCCCAAAAAAATGAATAATTCAGAAGGGTCTAGCTGAGGACATAAGAAAAACTCAGGGTAAAGACAAAGAGACAGAAAGAAGAGTCAGAGAGGCGAGCTTGTTCTTTGAAAACAACAGAACTCTGAGACTGAACCACAGGGAACTTAGGGTATATTCAGTTTAGGCTCTAGAGGAGACAGGGCCCAGGGATATGCTTCATAATTAGTATTAAAGATTTGTGCCAGTTTTTTTTTTCTGGTTCGTTCTTTTGTGATTAAAGGACAACCCCTCTCTTTATTCCAAAAAGATTGTGAAACACGACAGGTTCTATGGGGTCGTTTAACAAAGCCCCTGTAGTGATGATGAAGTTGAGGTGACAAAGCAAGGTCCAGAGCCAGAAACTTACCAATAAGTGGATGGTTCTTTTTCCCAAAAGTGGAGCTGCCAGGTGAGAAATGGTGAATTCTGGGAACTAGCTGCCTTCCGAGAGGCCCTGGTG
This sequence comes from Mesoplodon mirus, assembly GCF_964341445.2. Classification (NCBI taxonomy): domain Eukaryota; kingdom Metazoa; phylum Chordata; class Mammalia; order Artiodactyla; family Ziphiidae; genus Mesoplodon; species Mesoplodon mirus. The sequence continues at coordinate 137,669,250 of NC_138983.1, read as the reverse complement.
ATTTTTTCATTGGAGTTAAATTCACAAGACAAACTGGGCACGTTCTTAGGATTCTAGCCTACTTAGCAGAAAGAGCTAGAAGACAGTGTCCGACAGTAGGGGGATGAATTGGCTCCCTACCAGAGGGAACAAAAACCAGGAAGCATGTATGGACCAGGGGGTTGAGGATAGGGCGGGCAGGTGAAGGTCCTGACTGAGGAAAAGAGGACAGGAGGAAGCGCATGCGAAGCAGTAGCAGTGGTTAATAGAGACTGTCAGAAGTCTAGTGAAGGAGAGAGACAGTCCTTTGAGATTAAAGCAAAGTTTCTTCGAGGAAGTAACTCAAGCAGAGCTTAGGAATAGTGATGGAGGTGGAGATGGCCATGGAATTCAGGGATGGGAACCACTAACTCAGCATTCTGGGAAGTTCCAAGTTAAAGCAGGCTTGAGCCTGAATTGCAGATACACGGCTTCCTCGTGAACTCTGCAGGGCATGGTTCAACCCGGCATCCTGGTTTTTCTCATTTCCAAACTTTGGAGGATCTGGGAAGTGAAAGAAAATGTAGGCTGAGACTGTGAGATCCAGGTACAGACAAAAATGTGAATAGCCCTTATGTCCCAGTGAGGTGATGATGGCTTAGCCTCAAGAACACAAGTTGCATTTTGAGGGGACGTGGCCTTTCAGCCCCAGGCGCAAACTCCAACCACGAAGCAACTTTTGTGGGCACAGAGCCCATTGCCCCACATCTCTGTGAAGGGACTCAATCGTCACCCCTGTTGTTCTGACCCAGGCAAAAAACTTCCACTCCATGGAGACCTCCCGTTAGCAGGGCGTAGACCGGCTCTCCCTTGAGGACTCGTATGTGGTTCAATCTCTAATGATGTGCCAGATGGTTTAGAAGCTAAGCCGCCCCACACAGAGTCTGATTATGCAGTCTCCGTCCACCCTGTTCAAATCCCCCAGGAGCAATAGATGATGCTTTGAGCAAGTTACTTAACCCCTCTCAATCCCAGTTTCTCATCTACAAATAGGGTATCAATACATCTACAGTTAATAAACATACATCGGGCTGGCTCTTAAGTTTCTAATGATTCTGTCAATGGTCATGTCACCCTTCTCACCCCTTCTTTTGAAAAAACACTTGTTTCCCACATCCCCCAGCCTAAGGTGGGGTCTGAATAGAAATGGCATTTTTTATGACCTTTCTTTGCTAATCAGGCATAGTGTTCAGTCTAACAGTAGGCACTCGATACAAGACAAGCCAATGTCCTCACTAAGAAAGTTCTAAGAGCTGGGGGTGGGGGAGAGGAAACTTTTACTCTGAAGGTAAAGATGTGAGGGTGTAAGTCAGGGGCTGCCAGACTTCTTTGCCTTCACTGTGTCATAAAAGCTGGTGTATAGTAGGTTGAAGCTAACATGAAGAGTAGACCAGAGATGAGAGAGAGGGGGGAGAGAGGGAAAGAGAGAGGGAGGAAAAGAAGAGAGGAGGGGAGGGAGGAAGGAAAGGGGGAGAGGGAGGCAGAGAGGGAAGGGGACGGGAAGAGGAAGGGGAGGAGAGAGAAGGAGAGGGAATGAGAGAGAGTCCTAACAATGCTCATGTCCCTGGTTCTGGCCATTGTGATCCTGGGATCTACCCTGATTGTTTGATTCTATTAGCTCCTTGTGTTAAGCGCGTCTTTTTACTTAAGTCTATTTCATTTTTTTAATATTTATTTATTTATTTATTATTTATTTTGGCTGCACTGAGTCTTGAGGCATTTGGGATCTTTAGTTGAGGCATGCGGTCTTCTTAGTTGCTGCATGTGGGATCTAGCTCCCCGATCTGGGATCAAACCTGGGCCCCCTGAATTGGGAGCTCGGAATCTTACCCATTGGACCACCAGGGAAGTACTTAAGTCCCATTTAAATCTGTTTCTTACAACCCAAAGTCCTGACTACCTGGCTGGGTAGTTCTAAGCATTAAATTATGTAACACGTGTTAAATGCTTGTAACATCGGTTAGCCTGCAGTGTAAACAAGCCAAAATGGTAGTAATTTGCTCCTCCCTGCCCATCTTTGTGGGAAGCTGTCGAGCATGGTGCTTCGGTGCGTGACTCTGGGCACCGACTTCTGGGTTCCAACCCCAGATCTACCTCTTAGTGTCATGTAACCTTGGATGAGTTATTTCTCTATGTCTCAGTGTGTGGAGTGGAAGTTGTGGTGAGGATTGAACAGCTGACACTGCGAGGTCCTTAGACTGCTAACTATCACTACCGTCCTCAACTAAACTGTTAGTGTACATGGCCACCTCCCCTAGCAACTAGGATCAGAACCCTCCTAAATGCAGGGTCTCAGTCTTCAAACTGGCATATCAGAGGTCACATATAAAATATACAGCAGGCGCCCATAAATGTTAATAAATGACTCAAAGAATGTTCTTTGATAACAGGCTCCTTAGCAGTTGAATGTAGGTGAGTTTCTCTCTGAGGTTAGATCACTCGCAAGGGCAGGTGACAGGCCCTGTGCTGGAGACAAGGCAGGGACCGTACATCTACCCTTTGCCTGATTTCAGGTCTTGTCTGAAGAGCAAAAAGGGACGCACCAAAGCCATGTCTGAGCCCTCATCCCTTTGCCTTCCTGAATTTTCTCTACCAGTTTCTCGGGAGCAGAAGGAATTGCTGTGTGGCAATGACAGAGCCGCTCTGTCCCAAACCCTGAAGCACTGGCCTTTGGACGCCAAGCGGAGCTCCTCTTAGATTTGTCTCCAGAAGGCACTTTGTGAAAGGCTCAGAGTCCCTTTGAGATGACAGTCATGTGAGACCCTCGGGTGATCTTATCCTGCAGGGTGGTTCTGAGCTTACCTCCTGGTCCACTGGGGACTGGCAGTCATGGCAGCTCAGAACAGCTGCAGCCTCTGAAGGAAGATGAAAACCTCTTCCTGGCCGCACCGCCTTGGGTGCCATCAATGCACGTGGCGCCTGGCTTCAGCGGACTTCATCTAATGTGATAACACTCATGATAATAAATATTGTTAAAAATAAAAGTCACTCCGGGGATTGAGAATCACTGGGACAGGTGTTCAGAATGAGAAGAGCGCAGTAACTGGGTAACTTAGTCATTATCGGAAATGCCGTTTAAAATCTATTGCGTTTAAAAAAACAATACTTCAGCTGCTCTCTGGCCTTCCAAAGTCATTAGTTGGTGTTCTTTATCTGTTTGTTTTCCTCACTGAAGTGAGGTTTTTAGTGTCACAGGAGAACTAACGTGGCTCCGTGACAGCGTTTCAGGGTGAATGATGGAGCCCTCTGAGGCTCGCACATCATGCTGCACGATGTGTCTCCTCTTTGGAGTTCACGGTCCCCCGCGGTGGGGAAACAGGGATGGCACAGGGTGGGGCGCGGAGGGGAGAGAGCTGGGACCATTCCTGATTGACAACCAGCCCAGTGGGGTTGTGGGCAGGGCCAATGCTTCCTCCAGACCCCGCAGTCAGGCCATTAAAGGACTGGGGGCGGGGGCGGGGGCGGGGGGAGGGAGGGCAGGGCTTTTTGTCCCACCCTCAGTCGGTTCTCTCTGACATGCAGGAGTTGCAAAGCAGTAATGACACTGTTTCAGATCATACCCATCTCTGGCATTTTCCAAGTGCCTCATCCATCTTTATCGTAATCAGGAAAAAAATATCACAACAGCAGAGGTCCCATGATGGAAAATGGAACTACTGAGGCCCCCAGAGAAGCAATAAGCTCCGGATGTCACATAGAAAGTCTCCATTTGCACTTGAAGCTGGTTTTGAAACATGCATTCACATTCTTTTGTAAACACTAGCTCCAAATTCTACATATATTAGCCATGATTTGAATTTCAAAGGTGGTGTTTGCTCTTGTCTGTTGTAGGAGTCCTCACCATGCCACAATGCATGTGGGAAATTGCATTGGAGACCTTGCTCTGGTCTAGAAGATGTGTTTACCTTCTGAAGGGATAACATCTTGTGTTCCTGTTGAATTTCATCTTCCGAGGCAGCATCTTATAGGATTTTTCTGAGTATCAAGAGAAAATCTATCCATGCATAGGGAACCACATACAGGCATACCTCATTTTACTGTGCTTCATGGAAATTGCAATTTTTACAAATTGAAGGTTTGGGGCAACCCTGCGTTGAGCAAGTGTATTGCAACGTTTTTCCAACACTTGCTCACTTCATGTCTCTGTGTCACATTTTGATAATTCTCACAATAGTTCAAATGTTTTCGTTTTGTTTATATTTGTCACAGTGATCTGTGATCAGTGATCTTTGATGTTACTATTGTATTGTCTAGGAACACCACAAACTGCACCCAAATAAGATGACAAACTTAATCCACAAATGTGTGTGTCTGACTGCTCCACTTACTGGCCATTCCCCCCCTCCTCTCTCCTTCTCCTCAGGCCTCCCTATTCCCTGAGATACAACAATATTGAAATTGGGTCAATTAATCTATAATGAATGAATGTTCAAGTGAAAAGAAGAGTCATACGTCTCTCTTTAAATCAAAAGCTAGAAATGTTTAAGCTTAGTGAGGAAGGCATGTTAAAAAACTGAGATGGGCTGAAAGCTGGGTTTCCTGCACCAAGCAGTTAGCCAAGTCGGGAAGGCAAAGGAAGAGTTCTTGAAGGAAATTAAAACTGCTACTCCAGTGAACACACGAACGATAAGAGAGTCAAACAGCTTTATTGCTGATATGGAGAAAGTTTTAGGGGTCTGACTAGAAGACCCTTAAGCCAGAACCTTTCCGTTAAGCCAAATCCTAATCCAGAGCAAGGCCCCACCTCTCTTCAATTCTATGAAGGCTGAGAGAGGTGAGGAAGCTGCAGAAGAACAGTCTGAAGTTAGCACAGGTTAGTTCATGAGATTTAAGGAAAGCAGCCATCTCTATAACATAAAATGCAAGGTGAAGCAGCAAGTGCTGATGTAGAAGCTGCAGCAAGTTACCCAGAAGATCTAGTTAAGATAATTAACAAAGGAGGCTACACTAAACAACAGATTTTCAATGTAGATGAAACAGCCTTATATTGGAAGAAGAGTCCATCTAGGACTTTCATAGCTAGAGAGGAGAAGTCAATACTTAGCTTCAAAACATCAAAGGACAGACTGACTCTCTTGTCAGGGGCTAATGCAGCTGGTGACTTTAAGTTGAGCCAAGGCTCATTTACCATCCTGAAAATCCTAGGGCCCTTAAGAATTATGCTGAATCTACTCTGCTTGTGCTCTATAAATGGAACAACAAAGTGCAGATGACAGCACATCTCTTTACACATGGTTTACTGAATATTTTAAGCCCACTGTTGAGAACTACTTCTCAGAAAGAAAGATTCCTTTCAAAATATTACTGCTCATTGACAATGTACCTGGTCACCCAAGAACTCTGACAAAGATGGACAATGAGATTAATGTTGTTTCCATGCCTGCTAACACTACATACTTTCTGCAGCCCATGGATCAAAGAGTCATTTCAACTTACAAATCTCATTATTTAAGATGTACATAATGTAAGGCTATAGCTGCTATGGATAGTGATTCTACTGCTGGATCTGGGGAAAGTAAATTGAAAATCTTCTGAAAAGTATTCACCATTTGAGATGTCATTAAGAACACTTGTGATTCATGGGAAGGGGTCAAAATATCAGTATTAACAGGAGTTTGGAAGAAGTGGATTCCAACCCTCATGGATGACTTCAAGGGATTCAAGACCTCAGTGGAGGAAAGTAACTGTACATGTGGTAGAAATTGCAAGAGAACTAGAAATAGAAGTGGAGCCTGAAAATGTGATTGAATTGCTGCAATGTCATGATAAAACTTTCAAGGATGAGGAGTTGCTTCTTACGGATGAGCAAAGAAAGTGGTTTCTTGAGATTGAATCTACTCCTAGTGAAGATGCTATGAAGATTGTGGAAATGACAATAGAGTATTTAAAATATTACATAAACTTAACTGATGAAGCATCATCAGGATTTTGAGGGGATTGACTTCCATTTTGAAAGAAGTTCTACTGTGGATAAAATGCTATCAAACAGCATTACATGCTACAGAGAAATCATTTGTGAAAGAAAGAGTCAATTGAGGTGGGAAACATCATTGTCTTATTTTAAGACATTGTTGCCACCCCAGCCTTCAGCGGCCACCAGCCTGATCAGTCAGCAGCCATCCACACTGAGGCAAAACCCTCCACCAACAAAAAGATTATGACCCACTGAAGGCTCAGATAATGGTTAGCATTTTTAAAAATAAAGTATTTTTAAATTAAGGTATGTACATTTCTTAGACATAAAGCTATTGTACACTTTATAGAATATAAACATAACGTTGACATGCACTGGAAAAAAAAACTTGTGTAACTTGCTTTATTGCAATAATTACTTTATTGAAGTGATCTGGAATGGAGCCTGCAATGTCTCTGAGGCATGACTGGCAGGTACTTTACTCCCATTTTAACCGTGCATAAAGTTGCCTAGGAAGTCTTGGACAAAAGCTTTATTTTTTCCATTTCTAAAGGTAAATCCTTTGGAGTGATTTCCTGCTGAAGATACTCCTGGTGGGATTGGAGGAGTGGAGTGAGAAGCAGCTAAATATCCCCCTATCCTTGAGGAGATAGGGTAGAGTAATTTACAACTCTACACTGAGGATAGGCATCCAGGAAATGTTGAAAATAAATAGGAGAGTATCTCTCATCCTACCGGGCTCTTGGGGAAAAGCATCACACTGAATGCTGGGAAGAAAAAAGATCAAAGAGGTAGAGCTCCTGCCCTCTGGAGATTCATAGGTGTTTGCCATAAGGCAGCCTCCATTCTAGAGGTGCCACAAACGTGATCAGATACAGGCCAGGGAATGAGTTATAGGTTAGAAGCCCAGAAGCCTGGGTTCTACTCTTGCCTCAGCCCTTACACGCCCTTCCTCATCCTTCAAAATATAATGTTTCCTATGCCTCCTATGGAGTAACGGTCTTGAAATTCTCCAGTCTGGATTGGGTCTCCTGTGTATTCCTCTTGTGACATTTATCAAGATTGTAATTAAGTAGATCTGTGTGATTGTCTGTGTACAACTGACCTCCCCTAACAGGCTAGAAGCTCCCGGAGGACCTGGATCATGTGTCTCTTGTACCGACTGCACTCCCAGACCTAGCACAGTGCCCGACATTGGATACTTGAGAATAAATGAGGAAGGAGAAGCAGCTTTGCTATGCTCCATCCTGAGCGATGCCAAAGCTGACACTTAACGTCAAAAAGCCAAAAACTGCTGAACCACAAAGAAAACTATTCAGCCCCCTTAATTCATCCCCCCAGTGGGAAACTTTGCCTTCAATGGAAGTGATTCCTTTACTGGGGAGGCCACCGTGACAGAAGACAGTACAGGATATGTGGAAGGATGGTAACTACAGGTCTTTTGTGTTTGTCTTGCCTTGTATTTCAACCTTGCCCATTCTTTTAGTTTATGGCCACCTATGAAGGAAGGGGCGGGGGTCTGGACACACAAGGCCCACCCCACTTCTTCCTTTGCACAAAAGCCCTGCAAACAAGCCCGTGTCGAGACAGCCGGAGCGCATCTCATCACGGAGCAGCTTCTAGGCCCAGGAACTCCCAACCGGCTGCTGAATAGCGTCTCTGATATACTAAAGAGGTAAATTAAATGCATTAATCTCAGTGAGAGTCACCATTGAGGCATTCAGGGCTGCACAGAAATTTCCAACAATTGGCCTCATTTTGCTTCAGTAATAAATAAAAAACGCGGGGGGGGGGGAGTTTGGGTGGGTCTGGGAGGCTTTTTCTCTGCTCTCCTCCTCCAGACGAGTAATCAAAATGAAGTTCCACATTGAGAATATGCATTTCATTTTATTCTGTACTTGAAAGCAAACACATTTGGCCCTTTCTCCTGTAATAAGACGAATCCCTTATCTGTTATTCATTGAAGAACATAAAGATGATGCCAGTGACACCAAAACCCTGTAAGCTTCTTTTCAGCCTCTTCTCAGCATAAAAAGGCAAATTCATTCTGGTTAAGATAGTTTTGTGCCAGGTACATGACATTCATTCTCTTAAACCCGTGGGAGCTGCAGCTATTTGGGTCGATTTATGCTTTTATTCTTATTTTTCAATCACTTGCTCTCTATTTGCGGGCCTGGGAAGCCCCTTCCTCCCACTTCTTACACCAAGGTGGCCTACAGGTTTTACAGGAGTTGAAAAGAAAGTTCAGCACAAACCCAACCTCAAACTGCCTGATTTGCGCTCATTTTTCAGGATTTAACAAGGAACCTGGATGGTGGGACAAAGGACAAGCCTCACAGCCAGAGGAGCCTGGCTCAGGCCATGGATGTGCTGGGGGACTTCGATTGAGTCAGTTCATATTAAGTACCAATGACTCATCCTGACTTCATTATCCCATTTAAGCCTCAAGACAACCCAATGGATGCACTATTCCAAATTTCACTTCGTATTTGAGGAAGCAACCTCGGAGGGTTCAGGTAGTCGTGTTTGGGCCCACGGCTGGTAAACGAAGGACCCAACACTGGGACCCAGGTCAACTGAGTCCTTAGCTATTTCATGCTGCCCCAGGGTCCAAATTACCCTGTTCGAGATTTGGTTTTCTTCTTGCTGATCTCTAATGATGCCTCCCTCTTAGGAGTTCTGGGTAGAATCAACTCAGAAATACAAGTGCATTGCAAATTATGAAAAGAATATGAAAGGAAGGTATTACTATTTTATTATTAACAATATAATACTGTATTGGATTTAGCCAACCCCCATATTGAGAAACATCCTACAGACAGATAACGTTTTAACTGTTTTCTCAGGAAATAGGGACAGACTATACTCCTGTGGGTATGGATGTGCTTTCCCTGAGAAGAATTTATGTGACACAGTCTGGGAGAGTCTCTCTGGGAAGAGACTTAATCCTGAGACAGAAAAGTAGGACTCTGGGATGTGGAGACGAGTATAAAACAAGGGCTGGTGGGGAAATTTCTCTCTGTAGAGGCAGTGGTCAGTTTGTTCAGGACCCACAGGGTAGACAGGCTGGAAGCTATTAAGTTGGGCTCGTGTGAACTTCTTTAGATCCCAGGGTTACTCCTGGCCATCAGTGCCCTGCCCGTCTCCCCTCGGCTCTCCACAGTCATACCTGCCCCTAGAAGCCCTTCACAATCACCTGAGACTCTCCACCTGAGGACTTTCTCTCAAGCCACTCAAGAGAGTGTCTTCCTACAAACATCAAGGAGTTAATGCTCCCAGGAGAAGCCCTGAGTGACAACGGTGGATGAGAACTGGAGGATACACATAGCAGCTTCTTCACTCCTGGGTGGGACAGCTGAGGATGCTCCCTGCCGACTCCCAGAGGTCTTCACAGCCATGTCCTGCTTGATAACACACCCCTTATTGAGGTCATCTTGTTCCTGTCTTACTTCTCACTCCTCATCCAGAGCTTCCTGAGTTCACTTCCTACGTAAAGAATTTGCACTCAAATGCTGGAGAAGCCCAACCTAAGACGTAGAATGAGAGGGCTATTCCTACACTTGTGGGAAAGCCACAGAAAGAAGTGTGATGATTTGCTCCCCGAACCAGCACTGAGAGGACTTTGGGAACAGTAGGGTGGTTGCTTAGGGCAGGCTGTTAGGAAGAAGTCACGCTGCACCTTTGTTTTCTGCTGCTGGCAGCTGGCAAGAGGCAACCTCCTGTAGAAACCATCATCAAAAGGCCAGGGTTCTGGGGCCCACAGGTGGTAAGAGTGCATCTCTCCCAGTGATCAGAGACCTCGTGTAGCCCTGACCATTCAGCAATGGATGGTCATTCCAGGAGGGGGTACCTGGAGGGACAGAGGAAAACCCTGAATTCCTTCTAAATTGGGAATATATATTCTCAAAACTATTCTTTTGGGTGGCACCCGTGTGATCTGTCTATATTTGTTCCCCAATAGTATGCAACAAGATATCAAGGATTATCAATAATTTTAATAAAGTAGCTTTTTTAAAAATCTCATACTTACTAATTTCATGAAATGGCTCTTTATTCAAAGTTAAAAAAAAAGAGAGAGGCTATGAATAAGTTTGGGGGAGAGCAGAATCATGGCTCTGAAAAGTGTAATTCTCACAAAGCCTTGCTTCTCACCAACCCTGATGCTCTGAAGACGAGCTGCAGCACTTGGATTTTAATTCACTCCATTAATAAATGAATTATGCAATTAGTTGATACACAATTAACTGGATTCACAACGCGTGTAGAGCTAACTGGGTCAGCCTGCATCTGTATGACTGTAATGTGCCTAAATGAATATGCCATCAAAGGACACGCAGTGGAATGGGGAATCAGATTCGTCTGAGGCAGGAATCATGCCTGCCAGCTGCCGAAAGTACAGCAGATAAAGCCTTGGTTGGAGTTGGCAGGAGAAACAAAAGCACACAATGCAGGACCCCAAGTGGCATCCTCTCTGCTGTAGCAGCATTGTTCTCCCCAGATGAGCTTGGACGGAGATCAGTAAATCCCAAATCCTTCGAGATGGAAAGGAAGAGCAATTGGACTTGGATTGGGATCTATCAATGAATCACTAGCCAAAAGTGGTTCTGACAACGTGAGATGAACACCTCTTCGTACAGCAGAGCAGTCCCTGGGACCTGCAATTGTAACTGACCCAGATGCAAAGTCAATCAAAATACTCAATCCTGTGATATCTAATTCCAGCTGGAAAATGTAAGCCAATGAAATGTTCAGTTGTGCTTTGTGGGTGTGACCAATCGATCCATGTCCAAGAATTTGTCTTACAGTCAAGGTTTTTGGTGATCAAATTGAGGTTGGTATCAGAAGCTCACAGCGATCTATGACTATGATGTGTGTGCCTGTGAGTCTTCTGTAGGGAGAGAGGAATATTAAGGGAGTGTCTACATTGAATTTACTTAATTTTGTTTTTGAATGCTTCAAAGATGTTTTGGGATTCCCGAGCCTTTCTAAATCAGAATCTGTACTTTAGCAAGATCCTCACAGGATTCACTGTGCATTCTGGTTCAGTCTGAGAAGTGTGACTGTAGGGCACTCCATGTTCACAGGAAGTGTCATTGTCATAAAGTAGGACATTAAGAGCTCTTCTTATGTGCGGAGGCCCCGCGAAATCTGAGAAGTCATATTTGGTATGAAATCACTGGCATCACCATGCGTGACACCATCCCTGGACTCAGAGTGTACTGAGTGTGGGCCCTGGTCTGGGCTTCACCACTGATTTGCTGCCTAATGCACCTCACCTCCCAGGGTCTGTTTCCTTCTTTATTTGCCATGAGAAGGTTGGGCCAGACTGCTAGTCCCCAGTTTGCATCACCTCCATCTCTGAATATGGTAATGAAGGGAGGAAAACAGCAGGGTAGTTAAGAGCATGGGAGAGAAATCCCCTGGTCCTTGGGTCAGATCGAGGGTCAGCCCTAGGGTGTGGCATTGAGAAATGGATTTAATCTTTGTAAGCTTCACTTTCTTTGATTATAAATGGGGCACATTTTAAGCGTCCAGTTGCATGGATGTTGACAAATGTAGTCCATGTAACTCAAACCCAGTCAAGACACAAAGGGTCTCCATCATCCCCTGCTCTCTCTTACCCACCATGCCGTTCTGGCACCCACAGTACACAGAGAGGGTTGGGTGGTAGGAATGTTCTCTGTTTCCATTGGAGCAGTAGTCACACGGGAACACGGTTCTCGGAATTGTTGAACTGTGCTCTTAAACTGGGCCTGCTTTATTGTATGTCATTTATGCCTTAATAAAGTTGATTTAAAAAGAAAATAACAAAGCACCCTGGAGGGTAAAGGAGTTCTTCAGCTCTCTTCCCAAAAGCAGGTTTCACAGAATGATTCCTAGCACACAAACCCAAAGAGCAGGGTAGCAGGAAGAGGTGAATTGAAGCTTTGGCACTTAGAATGGGTGCTCATGACAAAGCCGCTGGATCCATCCTATGGGTGACCTTCGGGGACTACTGAGTGCTTCGTGTGTCATTATATTTGGCCTAAGGGTAGTAAGGTACATCTTCTCCCATGACCTGTGAACGAAACCACTCTCACCCCTCCTGCGGTGACCCCTCCTGGGGCAGAGGCATCACGAGTCTCCAGAAGAGATGGACAAAGACACGACCTTGGCCTCCCTCACAGACCTGACCACAGTCCTGTAGCCACCGGAGAGGGAAAATGAGACAGGAGACAGACTCCCCCTGTACAACCTCCCAGAGTGCAGAGATTTCACTTCAAAACAAAACTGCTCAGACACACAAAAACAGCTACAAATGTAACCCCGAGTGTCAAATGTAAAGAAGTGAGCAAATTGCTAAAATGAGTTGAAACAGAGTCTCAGGACTTCTTACCACAAGCTGTTGGTCCCTGACCTGGGTTTACGATCGGAGCCAATTAGCAGGTGCTACCTTAAAATTATGGAGTGGAAAGGGCACCTGGGAGACCATCTAGTCAAGCAATTTCAAAGTATTTTTAGCCCCCAAATGTTTCCTGCAAACCAAATCTTACACAGGAATGTAAACCAACAAGAAAGAGAAGAGCGTAGGTAATCTAGAGGAAACTGAGGTGCGGGCTCCAGGGTCCCAGCCCCTCCATCCCTGCGACGGCCTCTGAGGGACATAGCCCTACAAGCATGGGACCTGGTCCAATGCCCTTATTCAACCGATTAGGAAACTGAGGCCCTAGATGCTAAGGCTCTGCCCTCAGGCTGCGACACAGGCCAGTCTAGAGAGATCCTGACAACCAGGAAAAAAGGCTTTTTCCGTTGTACAGAGCTGCCTCAACCAATACCACACAAACCCCTTTCTTTGGGCCGAATGATTTGCTCCATCCTGAGCCACTCCTTAGAGCATCCTGAGAATTCTGGGCAGAAGGCAGCTGGCTCGGATTAGCTCAGCCACCATGGCCTCCCTTCCGGGGTCAGCGCTCGGATTATGGAATCCTGCACCCCCCGGGGCTGGGAGGGAAAGTGCCTTTGCAGCTCAGGAGGAAAGGGGGCCTGGGACAGGAAAGAAAGAAAGAAGAAGGAAGAAGAAGAAGGAGCGCTCCTGGGTGGGAAGTGTGTCTGGCCCAGGGTGCGGGGAGGGATGGCAGAGACACACGGGGGTGGGGTGGAGCGGGCGAATGACATCCACTGTGTCTCGTGTCCCAGCACAGCCTGGAGGACTGTCGGCCTCCCCTGTCTCTCCCCGCTATGCTCAATATTCCAGTAAACCACGAACACCTAGAACCCAGGGGCCCCCCCAGGACTAGGTGAGAGCCACAGTCACATCTTCTTCATTTCCCAGAGAGCATCTTTGAAAGGCTCCTCCAAGAAAGAGCTCTCAGGTCAGTGGGGACTGAGCCAGGAGGTGCCCGAAGCTGGCACCTCCCCTGGAAGCTCGGCCTAACTGGGAAACATGGTGATTCTGTCACTTAAACCTGGGGGCCTCCCATCACCCAGGGGCCATCAACCCACCTGGCTTTCTCCCAGAAACCACACTGGAGAGCAGGAAGCTAGATTATGTTCCCTTCAGAGCTGGGCTCACGGCTCTGTCTACAGTCTGAGACCAAAACTCCTGCCACCTGCCATCCCTGATCCTTGTTCAACTCTCAGGTAGGTCCCACGTGCTCTGGAAGGAAGAAAGGATCATTCTAAACAAGTGTCCATCTGTTCCCGCTGCACCAGGTCCTGGGGTGGCTATTGGCGTGCCCTGGTGTTTGAGCCCTGGGAGATGCTAAGCTGCTCCCCCGCAGATGCCTTTGGTCTGTCTGCTACCCGCTCTGTACCCCAATCTCCACCCAAAAGCCCCCCAGCCTGCTAACACCCGGGTTTTGTCTATGTGGTTGGCTTCCCCTGGCAATGAGCTGAGACGCAAAATGGACCCAAAATGGTCCTCCGAATTGCTGAACAAGCCTGCCTTACTCTCAGAGAGGGCTTTGGGGCCCGTGGAGAGCCGAATCCTCACACTTTTTAAAAATTATGATCCTGGTGGCTAGCTGGGACCAACAGCTAACGGACATGGAGGAAGTTCCCCAAAGATATTTCAAGATGGGCTCGTCATGTTCTGAGAAGCTGGATCCACCCAAGAGGGGAATCAGCTGGGTCTCCATCCTCGACGTCGTCATGACTAAACAAGCTGGCAGATGGCAGCAGTGGTGGAAGCAGAGAAAGCCCACGTCTCTAGACGTGATGTCCAACACGACAGCCGGGACCACCTGTGACCAGGGGCTGCTGCCCTGGGTGGCTCGGACTAAAGTACCCCTCTATCCCTGCCAAGGGTTCTATTGGGCGGTGCTGCTCTAGACCTTTTATTTAGTCATTGATTTGTGTGCCATCAAATATTTGAGTCCCGACCAGCTAGGCGCCAGCATGCTAGGCATTAGGTCAGGTTCTCCAATTACAGGGTCTAACGGGGGAGGCTGGGGAGGGTGTCAGAGACGTGATGGTTTCCCTGACCTCAAAGGTTGAGCCGTGGGTCATGGTGGAGTAGGGGTGGGGAGACAGGAGTGCTCCCAGGAAGAAGCGTAGCATCTGCAGAGGGGCAGAAGCCACCTCCCTTGGTGCCTCGGGGCCCCAGCTCCGCGCAGTCCAGCCCGGGGGCTGCGCTCCTTTACTGAGCCACCTGCCGCACCCTCCAGAGGGTGGCCTGGTTGAGCCTCAGTTTCTTCATTTGCAGGACGGGAGTGAGATCCATCGCACAGAGTTATTTTAAGTAGCAAATCAAGTGTAGCGTAGGGACACGTGTAGCACAGTGTGTGACATGCGTTCAAAGCTCACACGTGCTAGCTCACGTTTCCCTTTGTCAGGCCAAGGCCGGAGGTCCTGAGGAAGCGCCGTCTCCTGGGCTCTGTGCCCGGGCCCCGGCTACAGAGGGTGCGCCCGGCCCCTGGCCTCCCGCCTGTGCCCAGCCAGCCTGCTGCTGTTCCCTGCAGCTATTTCCAGCCCACGGTCAGGCTGCTCTGCTCTTCCTGCCTTTGTCTTGCAGCAGGTGGTTCTCATTACCGCCCAGCGAGGTGGCGGCCGTGAACGTGCTGGCATGGGCCGCGTGAGTCTCTGGCCACGTGTCCCGTGCCTGGAGGCTGTGGGCCAGCTCCGCTAGTTGTGCAGCCTGGAATCTTCTCTGGGATGCAGCCGAGTGACGGGGAAAGGCCGTGGGCTTTAGGACCGCAGCCGGGATCCTTGGAGGCTCGGCTCCATCACTGGCAGCAGCCTCCCGCTGGGCAGGCTCCTGTCTGTCTCTCACTGCGGTCTCCCCGTCTGTTGTCACAGGCCCACAATGAGGAGTGAGCGGGCACCCAGCACACCTGTCCGCGGTAGGCTGCTGCTAACACAGGGATTCTCAGAGCTGGGGACACGGCAAGGAGAAGGCACACAAAAATCCCTCTCCTGGGCCACACAGACAATGAACACAGTCGAGAGGGGGCGGGGGAGTCAGAGAGGGGCTTGGGGAGAGGGTGGCCACCGCAGCCTCCACTGCAGCAAACTAAGGCAGAGGCTGAGAACGTGGAGGAGGTGAAGGGTTTTCTGCCAAAGCTATGAATTTTTCCAGCCTGCATTCTTTCCCTGAGCCACAGGCTGTGCCCAGGAATGCTGTCTGAGAAAATGAATGGGCAGTGTGTCAGAAGCTGAGACGTTCTGGGCTGGCCCTGGCCAGCAGTTGGTGTCACCTTGCCCCAGGGTGGCTTCTGAGTGGCAGCAGAACAGAGGCTGTAGCTGAGCACACGCACTGGCCTTCCCGGCCGGGGGTCTGATCCCAGGACTCATGAAACAAAAGGACGTCTGCATCATGGCAAGGAAATCTTAATGAGCACTAGGAACGGAAACAGTGGGGGTGAGGTTTTAATTAGCGGAAGGGACAGCGAGGGTAGAGGGTCTGCGCGTTCTCATCATGACCCAAAGGCGGGTCCCCATTGGCCACAAGCATCCACCATCACTCACTTCTGGACCCGACGCCTTCACCACAAAGCCAGCTGGGTGGACGCCCTCCTCTCTCCCTCACTCTCACCTCCTGGGCATCTAGTGCTTCTCTTCCCCTTGACATCCACACGCTCAGATCATAGCCACTTCCCAGCACCCTTAGGCCCCATCAGTCCAGCCGATGGACCCTTCTCCTTCATCTTTTTTATCTCCAGCTCCCTCTCAACAAGCCCCAACCCCTCTTTCCTGCAGTCCTTTCCTATGCGGAGGCCAGGCCCACAGCCTGTCACCCATTTATCAATGCATTCCAACTGTAACTCAGGTATTGATCTGTGTTTGTTGGGTTTTTCCTATAAATTCGGGCTGTAAAGATTTCATTAGCCTGCCTCACAGTCATTACATCAAGTAATAGGAAACATCCATCTTCCCCAGGCTTCACTTCTGCATACAATGGAGATCGGTTTGAAGAGTGTTAATCAAACTATGAAAATCATTGGCAGCTCATTCCTTTATGATGAAAAAGCTGGTTTGCAACGTCACTGGGTAGCAGAGTCCTGGAACCTTAGATACCTACAGAAATTATGGGTTGTATGGTTTCCTGCTTAAGGAGAAATTTTTTTTTTTCCTTATGCCCGTATGCAAATCTCATTCTTTGGTTTAGAGTGATTCTCTAAGTCGTGTGCAGCTAGAAGACGGAGCAGGCAAGGCTGGGCTTCTCTGCAGACCGTGGGCAGATGGAGGGTTGTTGGTCACTGCCGTGGATCCCTGCCACAGCCAGACCTGTGCAGCAGTGGGAAGGGAGTCCACCAAAGGGCGTCCTGTGTGCAACGGGAGCTCAGCTACAACCGACTTGTCCACCTGCTCCGCTCCGTCCACCCAGGAGCTGTTCTAGGGGCAGCTCAGTTCTTCAGAGACCATTCTGGCTGCCCTGGGGTGAGTGGAGGCAGGGGCAGGGGGTGTGGAGAGATGAGAAACGGGGACCAGTGAGGAGGCCATCGCAGTGCACAGGTCAGGGGTGGAGGCGGCCAGGGCCAAGGCAGCAGGAGTAGGGATGCTGGGAAGGACCAGGAAATGTGCTAGAAAACTTAGCGACACGTATCTAGTTCCACTACAGCTCTGTGAGATAAGAATTACCCACCCATTTTCCAGATGAGGAAACTGAGGTGCAAAGAGCTTAAGAAACATCTCTGCTCGCAAATTTTCCTAACCGGGCTTCTCTCCAGATTACAACTTGGGTGGTTCCTCTACAGCCATGATGGGAGTGTTTGTTTGATAGGAAGGGCTGGAAGGGAGGGGCTGATGAAGGACATAGCGGTAAATGTCTATTATGAAAACAGCCCAGAACAATCTGAATCTCCTTAATCATTATCCATAGCTCACACATGGATCTGCTCCCCACAGATTTCCTGCATTCTTCTCTTTCTGGCTTAAGTTTTATTGTTTATTGCTCAGGTCTTTGAAATACCTCAAACAGCAGAGGAAAGAGCTTCTACCCCCAGGCTGTCAGAGGGGGAGCCTGAAGCAGTACACAATAAGCATGGAAGTTTTTGGAAGTCACCTGTTTTATCTTAAAAATTTATGTGGATGTTGTACTCTGCTTCACAATGAGTTCATGTTTGTTTTAATGTTTAAAACCATTTTTTAAAAAAATTGCAGTCAAGTACTGCCACTTGAAGGCACAGGATAACAAAGGTTTACCTTCCTGAATCATCTATCATAATATCACAGGTACTTTGTATTGTCACTTACTCAGCGCCAGGCGCGGTTCTGAGCGTGTTACTTGAATGGCTGCATGGTGAGGTTTCGTTATCTCCATCCCCAGATGAGGAGCTGGGTGCTCAGAGAAGGTGGTGACTTACCCAAGGACACATAGTACGCGACAGAGTCAGGATTTGAACCGGATATATTTGTTCCAATACCTTGCAAGAGCCCACTGCTGATACCCCTGGGGTTTGGTAGCCCAGCTTGGAAAGTGGAACTGGGTGGTATCTGAAAGTTCCTGCAGAAAAATGTCATGTTTACAATTCAGGTGGACTGGCTCCAAAGCACACCCAGTCTTCAGTTCTGGGGGTCTTGGGGAGGAGGGTGGCAGAGGGGAAGCTGAGAAGAGGAACTGGCCACTGGAGGTCGGCCGACCTGTGCAAGGTCCCACTAGGGCTCAGGGCAGTGGCTGGCCCCTGGGCTTCTGGGCTTTCCGGGCAGAGGGGACCATCGACCTGCAGCAGGACCCGACTCGGTGCTGAGGAACTGCGGTCCATTTTCAGCCCTTGCTGAAGGGGGTTTGTAAGGAAGAGCAGGCACAAAATCCAGTTAAGCAGCAGCTCCAAGAGGGACACCGGTACGTCCAGGTCTCCAGAGTGAACCGTGTGGAGGAAGCTGCAACTTGGTGGGCGCCTGAGGGCTGCAGGCCTGTCCTGAGTCCATCAATCACTCAAAGGTTTCTGCAGACCCTACCAGGCCACAGGTCTGAGCTTGCGGTGTCCTGCCTTCTCTAGCCTGGTGGGGCATAGGAGGGGAGGAGGGAGGAACGTGCTAACGTTAGGATGAATGCCTGGCAACAGCTGAGAGATGCTGAGGCAGACAGCAGCTGACATCACCTAAAACCCTGTCCTGTTTTACAGCAGAGAAGGGTTCTACACAGCCTCCCCTGTACGCGTCAAGGGTAAAAATCCTGCTCCCTGTGGTCTAGCCCTCCTGCGATTCTAATTTAAATTGCAGTGTACTACTGTAGCAGTTCAAGTCCTGATTACATTTCTGACACGTGAAACAGCCCCAGACTAAGTCTCCAAATAATAGTGTTCATGAGTTAAATACGTCTTTTTAAGATGGAAAGACTCATGCCCCAAACCCATGACAGTTGGTCATCTTCTTCCTTTTCTCCCAAAATTCTGAACTGTATTCATGGGAGTGAAATAGGATCTGGACACGAGACAGAGGAGACCTTATTTAAGGGGGTCTCCTTTTTTCTGATTGATCACTTGACATTTTCCCGTCTCTCATTCCCTGCTCTCTTCCAGGCCAGGGAAAAATTCAGTTTGGGCCATTTTCACTTAATGTAACAAGAGGCCAAGACTCAGGCAAAGAAGGGAATGAGTTCATTTGCAAACTCAGGGCTAGAAGCACAGTATCATTGCAAATCCAAAATCAGTTAAGAGGCAGGAAGCAAAGACTAAGGGTAAATTGTCAATAATCATCCTGGGAAAAAGGTTAATCTGGAGCTTCAGGGACCCTGCATGAGGACAGAGATCATTCAGGACCTGTTCAATATGGTAAAAGACAGTGATCTCCCAGGGAGACAGGGGCACCTGGTTCCATAACAGATGGGGGAATGGTTGGAGGGAAGAGAAATGTCTAGTAAATCACATATTACTATTCATTAATTAACATTTACTGAGTTCATCTCCTTTGACAGACACTGTACTAAGTATTTTGTGTATATTTTCATGTGATTTAAAAACCTTAAAAGCATTGTGGGGAAGGAACTTTTTTCTGTTTTAAAAATAAGGAAAGTGAGACTCAAAAGATAATTGAATTGCCCAAGATCACACAGCTAAGATGTGCTGGAATTGGGACTTCAGCTCAGGTATATGTAACTTACAAATCCTTAAGTCTTAACCATCACTTTTTATTGTCTCTTTACACTACTGGTAATAACTTTGCTATTGTTGTCTTGAGTTGAGAGTTAAACCTTAGATTATTTCAAATTTCATATGTGAGCAGCTTGGGTTTCCTACTTGGCTGTGACTTCCATCAGGAAAAGACAGTTTTATGCCCCTCTAATAGTCCCCCAAATGAAAAAAAAAATGTTCTAAGTATAGTAATTTCCTTTTCACAGTATTTTTAATCTTCAGAACATTTCTGCATATGTATATTTCCTCACTGCATCCCTATGCAATGTATTCTATTATTGTCTTTAGTTTGCAGGTAAGCAGAGACATAAGGATTTTACAATGCACATCAGTTAGCCAGTGGGAGAAAAAGAACCGACCTCTTGCTCATTTTCCTTCTAGGCCAATGTTCTTTTATGTCAGACACTGCTAACTGCCTTCCTAAAAGCCAGTTCTCCTTGCTAACAGGCAGAACCTCACCCCACATTTGTTTAGGGGATCCTTTGATTTTAGGAAACGTGAGCTCAGCCTCTAATCCAGAGGTGGACATTAATTCCATTTTAGTCAAAGAGATGTAAAAGGCAAGGGTTTTCCGCCCTGGTAAGAGAAATGCCCTGTGCTGCTCCACGCTTCCTAACTGGAATGTAGGACTTGATTCTTGGTGCTGTTGCAGCCGTCTTATGACATTGAGGAGATGAATAGAATTACATACAGGCTGAATTGAGCCCTAACATCACTGAGCTGCTGAACCAACATGAGCCACTGCCTACCACCATGTCTTTGTTATAACAAAGTATAAAAGAAACCTCTGTTACTTGTAACTGAGAGTTCCTACTGATGCTACCTCCTACTACGCCACTGAAATGGCACTCAGCTGAAGTGTGTTTGGAAGGAGACCTATAAACATGCTTTGTACAGCACAGGCAGTAAACAAATTCACTACATGAATGCAAGTGTCATCATTATTGTCACCATTTTATTTTAAACGCTTGCTGGTATGATTTTGTATTTGCATTTGGAGTCCTAGAACCCAAATTCCCCACCACTGAGAGTGAATATACTTTACTGAGAATAAAAGCTGCCCTGATCAATTGTTACTGAGTGAGGTGTTGGGCCTGTGACTTGAACTGTTACTGTAGGCAAGTCTTTCTTGGCCTCAGTTTCACTTTCCTTATACAAACACAGCAAAGTCTACTCTCTCCACTCAGAGTTTAGTGTGAAGATGAAATAGAGACAGGAGAGGGAATTAGAGGAACAACAGGAAGGGGCATGCAGCACTTGTTAAAATAATTACTGTGTTCTTGTGTTGTGTTTGGCATTTTACCTGTGAAATCTCATCAACTGAGGACCGGACAAGGTAAGTACCATCCTCTCTGAATATTGAGGGACATGGGGGGTATGACCGGGAAAACTAAGATGTCTTGACTAATCCCACACCCACCAGGGATGTAAGGTGGGTATATAATGTGGGATGGGGACAATGGTCCTTGTCACCTATAAGAGCTTCAGGATATCAAGCAGTCTGGGAGAACCTCTCTTAGGCCAGTGTACTAGGTCACAAGGAACAAAGTCAATGGAATTGATTTCTTGGGTTGACCAAATGGGAGTTGTCTAATCCTGATGGTGACAGTGTGTTGAATAATAGACATAAAAGGAATTTGGAGGGAGAATGAGCTCTGCCCTCCAGCTCTGTACAGTCAACAGTGACATGGAAGCCAGAATTCAGCTTTTTCCCCTCTAAGGACAAAAACGTTTAGCCAGAGGAAGCTGCAAAATGTGGCCGGCACAGGCAGAGGGAAGATTGCTCAGAGTACAGAGAGAAGAGAAGGAAGTCAGAGAAAATAGCATTTATGTGGAGCAACCTTCCAGAGCCAAGCAATGAGGGAAGGAGCCCAGCCAGGGTCCTCACACCCAGCCCCCCAGACTCACCCTCAGATACCGCACAGCTTTGCATCAGTTCCACAGCCATAGAGAGAAGAGTGCATAGAACTTCCTTAGGGACCATTGCAGGCTGATTCATACGTGAATAAAACTCACCTCCTGCCCTCAAGGTACTCAGTGTCTATATGGAGCCTGCAAGAGGTAAACCCATAAGTATCGACTGTGACAAGCATGACATTGACCTTATGAATTGTAGATGGAGTCTCTGGACTTTGCTTACTCCTTTACTTTAATCAATATCTCTTTCTGAAGGACTGAGATATATTTAGTTTTAAATGAAATGTGGAGTTCCTCAAATAAGGCATACTATTACTGAAATTTAATTCATGTATATAAAGCATTGAATGCACTGACTATTACATAGTAAGGAGATTGGTGGTAAAAATTTGGGTCTCCAGAGCCAGAGTGCCTGAGTTCCATCCCACCTCCTCCACTTACTAGCTGTGTGATCCTGGTCTGACCATGGGCCTCTCTGGACCTTGATTTCCTCATCTGTAAAGTGGAATAATAATTGAACCCACCTACTGAGTGGTATAGAGTTAACATGTGTGATGTTCTTAAAATGTGCCTGGCACATAGTACATGTTCAGAAAATTTTAGCCTTTAATAGGAATGGTAGCAAGTAGTCATAGTAGTAAGAGTGAGTTAGAGTTGAAAAGCAGAAATAGATGCCATTGGTAGGTGATTAAGTATCTATTGGGAAGACCCAGAAAGTGAGAAGAACACAGGCTATGGGAACACTATGTTGCTGACAGGAATGGCTATGATTGGATAAAGGCTTGAAAAACTCTTAAATTCTCAAGTCTTCTCAGATTTACTTCTGGCCAGGGCAGACCACTATGCTTCCAATAAACTCCAGGAAGAAGAAAAAAAAAAGGAAAAGGAAACCATTGTGGAGAACACAATTTACTGAATTTCTCCAACCTCAACAGTAAGTTAAAGCGAATTCAGGGTAGGGGCAAGTACTCTGATGTAATCTGAAGTGACTTTTCTGTTTGATATAAAGCCATAGAAAATGCACAGGGACAGTTTAAAGAACAAGCAAGGTGAGTGAGCTGCATTAAAATGGGAATGAAAAATAACCCAGAAAATGCTATTTATTGTAAAAATTGCTGGCGTGCTTAGAGCTGCTTTGATCATCTTTGCCTCAAAGAAAGCAGAGCCAACAAAGTGAAGTTTCAGAAAAGGGCAGCAAAATGATCAGAGGCGTAATGGGTGAAAAGAGGTCTTTATCCCTAGAAGGAAAGAAACAATTGGGAAAAAATTCTTTGGCTTAATAGAGATCTATTGGATAATGAATGGCGAGTAGTGGCCATTCAGGTGCTGCCCTCTCCCCTGTCCCAAATCACACGAATGAGAAGGAATTTAAAAGGACTGAAAATAGATAAATGGCCATCATAAGTTTAAAGCCTCAACTGGGGGAACTGGCAGCCTCGGGGCATTTTTGAAGCAAACAATGGAGTGACTTTCTAAGAAGATCAAAAGTTTTTCTCCTGTCCAATAGCAACTCATCATCCAAGGGTGTTTGCTGAAATACAGAGGGGCAATGGCCTGCACTAGCCCCGCTGCAACAGAGAAAGCTTTTCCTGTGGATGTCCACAGGGATAGTCCGTTGAAATGGAAACAGAGAAAAAGAAAGACTGAATTTATTTCCCTCTGGGACTTGGAAAATGCAATGGGATGGAGTTGAGGAGACACTTTCAGATTTTAGATGATGTGAGGATACCCTCCAAGTATCCCACCCCCACCCCTTCCTCAAGGAAGAAGGAATTCCATCTTGGCCTTGTCACTCAGTGTTGATCCAGGACCAGCTGCAGCACCTCCCCAGGGAGCCTGTTAAAAATGCAGAATCCTAGCCCCACCCCAGTTCCCAGAATCAGAATCTGCTTGGAACAAAATTCACTGGTGATCTGCTGACATATCAAAGTTTGAGGGTTTACTATGGTCTCAGGATATTCAGAGAAAGGATGAGGTATGTCCAACCCCAGCAGTGCCATCTCTCACTGTGGGGACAGCCAGTTATCTTATCTCCACGAGACTCCATCCATCCCCAGACTAGGAACTGACTTCCTATGCATGCTAAATTAGACAATGCATTTAAAGCATTAGGAAATGGATCTGACATATAATAAAGAGAATTCAAAAAGTATTAGTGAACTTGTCGGCTATTGTTGATATTTATAATTGTCCAACCACCAAGCAATGGGAAGACAGGCTCAAGAATGAGCTATAGTGTTGTAAGAATGGAGAAACTGTCCAG
Organism: Mesoplodon mirus; assembly: GCF_964341445.2. NCBI lineage: Eukaryota > Metazoa > Chordata > Mammalia > Artiodactyla > Ziphiidae > Mesoplodon > Mesoplodon mirus. The sequence continues at coordinate 137,645,585 of NC_138983.1, read as the reverse complement.
GCAGTAAGAAAAAGAGACAAGGGCAGTGACTCAACATCCCAACTGTGAGTGGGACATCTAAGAAATCGAGCGGAAGACAAGGGAAACTTACTACGCTGTTCCAGAGTATGTAAGTGGCTTTATATAAAGCCTAGCTGTGAACAGGCTTGAGAGACAGGCAAATAGGTTACAAGTTCATTAAGAAAAACAATGCATGGCTCTTGTGAGTCTATGTGTATGTTTTTTTCTTGGTCATTTACCAAACATTTGGTATTGTTTGATTTGTTACTGGAGTTGTTCATTAAAGTAAATTAGTCGCTTTAAACTCTTCTAAATAAGTATTATTTTACTTTTTAATGAAAAAATGACTGCATAGTAATCACCCAAAATTTCTCACTCACTTTACCAAAGCACAATTCAGCTTGAGGCTCAGGTTGTTCCTGTAACAGTTACACAATCCCAGTATTATCAGGAAGAAATAACTCAGTAATGGTGATGGTAAAATGGAGAAAGGCATAGATTTTCACCGGCCTCAAATGCCCCAAATAATGGCAAGGGTGTATCACAATAGTAAAAATGAGGTAAATTGTGGGCAGTGTGCAAGTTAAGGAGAATTCTGGGAGAAGATGCAATTCGAGTTTGTAGGTAAAGCAGCCAGACGACCCGAGGTCAGTTTCTTGCTGTCCCTGTGCCCACAGCTTGACCTGGGCACCAAGTGTGCCATCTGTGATGGAGTCCTTGTCATCTCTTAGCTCACACTCTCCCAATTTAGACGCTCTGGAGTGGACATCCCTCCCATCCCCAGCCTTATCCTTCATCTAATTAACAGCATGGGTAATAAACAGCCATCCGTTATCCACAGACAGGCAGACAGGTGTACACCCTTGTCAAAAGTCTTGGCTAAATCATCTGGATTGTTTCTAATAACAGTGTTAACGACCCTCTGCATTAGCTTCAGGTTGTAAAATATCTTTCCTTGATGTTTGTTCAGTATTTTCATGAGAACTAGAAACACCTATAAGGAATATTTGCAATATATGTAATTGACAGAGGACTGGACTCATATCCAGAATATATAAATAATAATTTTAGAAAAAAAGACAAAATCTCAGTTAAAAATGGGCAAAATGTTTGAACAGACATTTCACAAAATATGATATCTAAGTGGCAATCATCACATAAGAAAGCATTCAATTTAAGTAGTCATCAGGGAAACATGAATTTTAAAACACTAAAATATTACCACATGGCTTACTTTGAAAAGACCAATAACACCAAGTATTGTTGATGAGATAAAGCAACTAGAACTGGCATACACTCATTGTGGGTGTGTAACTGATATAACCACTTTGGAAAACTGTTGCACAGTATTTCCTGAAGGTGAATATATGACCTAGAAATTCCACTTTTAGGTGAATACCCAATAGAACTGTATACATATATGCACCAAAATACATGTATGAGAGTTTTCATAGCAAGCACTATTCATAGTAGAAACAAACTGGAAATAACTATCTATGAACACTACAATATTTAGATCATGCTATATTTATGGAATAGAATGCTACTCAGCAATGAGAATGAACAAACTTTTGCTGTATAAAAACATGGATGCATCCTACAGACATACTATAAAGCACTAGAAGTCAGATACAAAAGAATACAAGGTATATGATTCCATTTGTGTAGATTAACTGGATAGGCAAAACTAACTGATGTGGTAGAAATCAGGATAGAGGTTGGCTCTGGAGCTCAGGCACGTAAATAGGAAAGGACAGAAGGGACTCCTGTGGTGTTGGTTAATGTCCTATTCCTTTCTCTGGGTGCTGGTTCCATGGGAGTTCTGACTTTATGAAAACTAATTTATGTGTGCACTTTTGAGTTGTGCATTTTTCTTTATACATATTATACTTGAGTTCACCAATTTCTTAAAAGATGAGTTTCAGAAAGAAGATAGTGATGGACAATGTCTAAAATGTTAAAGGATTAAGTATACTGAAGACAGCAAATGAATATCATATGTTTTTTAAATAGAGGTTATTGATAATCCTGGAAAGAAAAATTTTAGTTTCCTCATACTAGATACAATCCTCTTCAACTCTTTTAATTTACTGCAGTGACCTTAGAGGTCTCCCTGACTTGAGTAACTCCCCAATTTTGATTCACCAGGAATTTTTATGCTAGACAAACTTCGTTAAAGACATCTTTGCAGTATGTAACTTCCCCAAGAAGGTAATGGTTTTCTATTTTCAGCTTTACCATATCCACATTTTTTCTTCTTAACATTAAGATGCCTCCAGCATCTCACCACTCTCTATCTTGAAAACTTATTTTTGACTACCTGTCATGACTTTTCCACCTTAGTCTGGCTGATTTCTTTACCAAATTCCACGTTTCATGTTCATCACCACTCACATTTCATGTTGACTATTACTGTTATTCGCCCATTTATGCTCAACCTTAATACTGTAAATACTGCAGAAATACCCAAATGCCTTCCAGTCCTAGAGGAAGTCTCTGGTATCTCTGGCTACTGAAAAAAAGAGCCCTGTTGCACAAAGACCTCAGGGCAAAAATATTTCAAGGGAACGGAAGTCAGAAAACAGTCCTCTTGTAACTAATCAAGTTTAGTTCCAGAAAGAGTTCATTACTAAGTAGCTCTGAACCCATGGTGTGGCAGGGTTAATTGGGGGCAAATCTCCAACCTGTAAATGATCCTCATGAGCACTGGCTTTTTTCTAACGTTATGGATAGTATCTTTTGGCTTGAATTTCATCAACCCCATCTCCTCCAAAGATATCACCATCTTCCCCTTAAAACTTCATTTCCAAGGCGCTGTATGCTGGATAATATTATCATCGTCCTTCTACTCACCCAAGTGCTGAGACCTTTCAGCTCACTATTCTCCTCTTCTTCTTCACCTAATTACTTGTCAAATCCCCATGACTCTAACTTAAATGTATCTCTTGCACCCACTCTCCTTTTCAACCCCACTTTCTCTGAGTTGGTTTGGGTCCTTATTACCCTGTACTTAAACTATTGCAGCAACTTCATATCTGAATCTTCTCTCCTCTATATATTCCTTGACGTTCTAGCTTCCAGAGTGCCAGAAAAATCTTACTGAAAATAGTGCTCAAAAATATCCCATTGACCCCTTATTGCCTACAAAATAATACCAATGATAGAGCTAGGCATTGTGGTCCTACATGAACAATGCCCATCTCCTGTTGTTCTAGCTTTCCCTCCCACCAGGCATTTTCTCTAGTGGCACTCTTCCCCAATACCCTACACTCAAGTACCTCCCCTACCTTTGCTCATACTGTCTCTTCCCCCGAAGTGCCCTTAATTAAATTACCTCTAATTTATCTGTTCCCTTTTGTGTGTAGGAATGTCCTGGCCACCCATCCAGGCATTATTAAAATTCTGCTCTCAAAAATCTTCTCAGCTGTCCCATCCATGTTCATTTGGCTCTGTTCCCCTCCCCCATTTCCCATTGTTCTCTGATCGTGGCTTTATTCAAGCATCCATCATGGTCTGGCTTTTATCTCAGGTACCTGTATGTGTCTGTCTCTCAAGTGAAGAAATATTGTCTTAATCACCTTTGTGCTTCTTCCTTCATTACCCTCTAGTTGGCAGGTGTTGATTGATTGTTAACTAGCCTATCTCTTAAGGCAATAACCATAATCATCATCTTCCTCGGGGTATGGGTATAGAAAAAGCAAGCCAATCTAGGCAACAGGTCACCTGGATATTGGGCTCCAGCTCTGCCACTAATTTGCTGTGTGACTTTGGGCAAGTCATGTCCTATTTCTGGTCCTCATGCTCTGAGCTATGATAAAAAGGGCCTGGACTAGTTCAGCATTTCCAAAAAGCATGTTCCATGGAACACCAGTCCCGTAGGACATTCTCTCCACCAGAAAGGATGCAACAGTCAAATAAATTGGGGAAATATCAAATAATATGTCTCCCTCATAGAAAATTGTACTCTGCCAGTTTTTCAAATTGCAGGTCATGACCAATAAATTTGTCATGAAATTAAGTAGATTTGAATGCACATTTTTTAAAAGAAATTAGAATAAAAGATATCAGAGGGCATCACACATAGTAAGGGTAAATACTGTTTCATAAAACTCTTGCTTAAGTTGTGTATGAGTGTGTGTGTTTATGTGCGTGTATCTTTCTTATTGGAGGTTTTGGCTTAACATGCTTTAGAAATACTGCAGTATACACTAACATCTTAAAAGCTCTGAATTATCTTGCTGTAAACCACCTATTTGATTCTTTCAACCCAGCCTTTTTCAAATGTAAACATTATATGCACAGACACACACAGGAAAACCTGACATACATTTATTGACAGGTTACAAGACATGATTGCTTGAAGAAACTCAAACCAGGAGTGAACATTGGTTTATATGATCTCAGGAGTCCCTCTGTCTCAAGCAAACTGTGATTCTCTGAGTTGAGGAACAAACAGGTCAGAGCATCAGAACTGTTACCTGCTTGAACGTGCTGGATAAAGGCACACGGGAAGGCTGAAGAGCTCCCTGCTTGTAGAACTCTGGGAAATCTAGATTTTTTGCTCCCTTTCTCATTCTACTGTTAGAATATTTGTCTTTTGTCATGTACACTTACACGCCAGGCTGCAAAAGAGGAACAGTCTCGGTGGGCTTGCTAACCAAGGCAAGGCTAACCCTTTGCGGGTGTAGAGGTATGACGGGCTTGTCGGCATGAGACCAGCCCAGGGCACCGTGTCTGTCCCTGATCACCCTGCCTGCCTCCTGGCTCAGATGCTCCTTTGCCCATGTTTCCCAGAGCACAGCCAGGAGACGCCCTGGCAAAGCTCTTACCTCCCCACCTGGTTTCCCCTGCTGATGACACAGCACAGCCCTTGAAGTGCTTTCTCAGCCATACAGAGATGATGCTGGAGGTGGAAACATGAGAAGGCTTGAAACAAGCTCCTAGCTGCAGGCAGCTCCCAGTCTGGCCTCCACTGGTAGGGGGATTCCCCCGTGTTTCCATATTGAACCCAAACATGAAACAGTTGAGAGACTGGGATATGTGAGCACAAGAAGAAAAAGGAAAGTCCAGCATGGTGAGTGCAATTTCTAAGAAAGCCTCATTCCTCTCACTGTACCCCTAGATCAGGAAATCCCGTGTTCAGAGGAGCACCTCTCTTTGTGAATGCCCTTCCCTTTACAGACCTGGGAGTGACCCGGACCTCTGGGCACGTCTGATCTGGGGTGATGCCAGCAGCCATGAGGACACATCTCCTGAAATGTGCTCATGGGGTCTTGGGGAACCCACCAGCCCTCCAAGTCCACGCTCGTCCCTCACGCCATGGGGGTGACCATCCCCCGCTTGACTCTGGGGTGCCACTCCCCACTCTGTCCTTTCTGGCACATCAGTCAGTAAATAGAGGGACACAAACTATTGTACTAGAGCTGCAGAGAATCTTGGGGCAGTATTGGAGACATATGAGGAATCTCTGGGACATGGCTTCAAGTCAGTTAATTCAAGTCAGCTTGACCTAGTTTCCCTTCAACACACCCCTTGGACAGCTGCCCGGGACCCCTGTTATTTCTCTCTCACTTCAGCCCCAGAGAACCTGGAGCTGTTTCTCTCCCACCCTTGGCACCTGAGAAGCACAGCCCATCCTGTCTATGACCTGTCAAGACCACCCCCATCTCAAGCTAAAGTTCTATTTTTAAATCACTGGAGGCCTAACTCAGTGGCACCACCACGTTTTCACGGCAGATTACCCTGAATTAATTTTATTTCCCCTAGAGCACAACCCAGAATGAGGGGTCAAATTAAGTTTCCCCTCTTCTCTCACCACACCCTATGCACCTCTCTACTTTATCTGCTTCCCACCTTTATCCCAAAGCAGTCGTGTGATTTTCTTTTTCCATCAATAGGTCATAAGAAGACCCATTTCCAGGTTATTGTCTTCTCACGTCATTAAAATTTGCTTATCTTGGGTCAGAAAAAGATTAAAGACTTTGAGAATGTTACTTGACAGTTTGTTCTAGAACAGTAATGATTTAAATGCATGCCTGGGATCATGTATATTAAGCATGACCATTTACGCTTTATTCTATAGCTATTAGAGAAGGGTGGCATTTTGTAAAGAAAAAAAATGAGGAAAGGGTCTGTTGTTTTCTCCTGAGACAAATAGCTTTCAAAGATAAGTGACTTAGGGTTCTCCAGAGAAACAGAGCCAGTGGGGTGTCTGTGTGTGTGTGTGTGTGTGTGTGTGTGTGTGTGTGTCTTGTACAGAAAGAGATTTATGATAAGGAATTGACTCATGCAATGCTGGAGGCTGAGAAATCCCAAGATCTGTAGTCTGCAGAGGAAAACCCCAGGAGAGCAGAGGGTGAGCTCCAGTTTGAAGGCAGGAAACCACCTCCATCCCAGCCCCACAGCATGTGGGAGGAGCTCCCTCCTGCTCACAGGGGGCTCAGCTCTTCTGTTGTATTCAGCTGGATGAAGCCCACCCATGCGGGGGAGGGCAGCCTGCTTCACTCAGCCTGAGGATTCAAATGTTCCTCTCATCCAAAAACACCCTCACAGGTACACCCAGATAATATTTGACTAAATGTCTGGGTTCCCTGTGGCCCTGACAAGTTGACACATGAAATTCCATCACAAAAGGCTTATTGGGACCCTCTTTGGCCTTTTCATTCAAAACAAAAAGGATGAGAAACACAGCCAGCCCAGTGAGCTACGAGGAGATGCAAGATTTATCGACCCCAGGGTCAGCAATGAAGAGAGAAATCGCTGAGTCTGAGAGGTAGTGGAGAAGACAGAGGTGGTCCCTCTGGTGTATGGCATGTGCTGTCCCTGAAGGGGTCAAGCTGGGCAGCAGTAGGTACTGTCACTGTGGCTAAGTCGGCCAGCACAGTCCGATCAACATAGGGCCAGGCAGAGGGATGGCCAAATAGCCATGCAAGCAGAGCAGAGACCCTTAAGGTTCCAGGACGTCTAACTGCTAAGCTTAGGGGAACAAATGACTAAAGGGAGTATGTTTGTGTCCTCCTGAAATTCATATGTTGAAACCCTAACCCCCAGTGGGATGGCGTTAGGAAGCAGGGCCTTTGGGAGGTCATTAGGTTTAGATGAGGTCATGAGGGTAGAGCCCTCGGGATGGGATTAGTGCCCTTTTATGGAGAGAAAGAGACTAGAACTTGCTCCCTCCAAACTGTAAGGACACCAGGAGAAGACAACCCTCTGCAAACTGGGAAGAGAACTCTCACCAGACACTGGGTCAGCCGGCGCCTTGATCCTGGACTTCTCACCTCCAGAATGGTGAGAAACTAGTATTGTTTAAGCCACCGAGTCTATGGCATTTTGTTATAGCAGCCAAGCTAAGACACTCCATCATTGAGAAGTGGGTGCAAATGGCCCTCAGAAGTCATGCTAATGAGCACAGCTCAGTTGCTGGTAAAGCTCAGGGAAGCCACAACCAGCATGGATCAATGATATACAACAAATAAAAAGTACAAGACTGAAGTAGAACTACTTTTCCAAACAAGACTGAAGCAAGTGCCATGCCACGTGCAGATGTGCACATACAAAAATATAGGAATAGCAACTTTTTTTAAAATTAACAACGACATAACAGTAGCAGCTGCAGCTTTTAAGGGAAAATGCTTAATTAATGACATAAATTGGATCTAAATAAATACAGAGCAATATTGAGGCTCACTGGTAGCCAACACACTCTAGAGACATTGTTATCACATAAGATGAGGACCAGAGTGCAGGGACAAATGTGGAGCCCGATGTGAAGAATGGGACCAACTCTGAGACTTGGCCAGGAGCTATCTAAAGCTACAAGAATGTGCTAATTCCCTCCTGAGATAATGTCACACCTGTGTCACAAATATTCCGATTATTGACATACATAGCTAGGTTAATTATTTAATATATCTCTGTATAATTCAGCCATCATCCTATGTGAACTTCTCTTAATGAATTCTTTAGTTTCCAAATTTCCCATTATATAATCAATTGATTGATAGGTTACAGTTGTCAGTGCATAAGTCATCCAGACAATGCCCCTCCCCTTTATGCAAACACACTTGTAACACACTGTGCCTACCTCATGTACCCGTTAGTTTTTGCTGCATAACAAATAACCCCAAAACTGTGGCTTTGAATAACAAACATTTATTATTTTTTAGGAGTTCCAATGGGTTGCTTAGGCAGTTCTTGTCTGGGATGGTTTGGTTGATCATTGTGGTCAGCTGGTGACTCAGCTAGGGCTATATGGTCCAGGATGGCTTTCCTTACTTGCTGGTTGAGGATGTCTATGGGGCAATAAAGATGACTCATTCGCACATCTCTTGTCATCAAAAAGACTAGCCTGGGCTCCTTCTCATGGTAGTAGTCGCAACATTCACCAGAGGAGCAAGAGAGAGCAAGCCACAAAACACAAGCAATTTTCAAGCCTTTGCTTAAGTTACATTTGCTAGTATTTCTTTGGCCAACACAAGTTGTGTGGGCAAACCCATCAGTGTGGGAGGAGATTAAACAAGGGAAATGATTGCTGGCACTTTGTAAATAGTGTACTATAACTGGATATTGCCAGCCATACCTGCTCCTGTATTGGTAGAGCTGCCACCACATTGCAAAAGTATGACGGTCTCAACGCTCACTTCATGTGAATTTGCAGCTACAGATTACGTGCACCATACATAGCCTGTCATGCCTGATAATGTGGTCACCCCTACATAACACAAGGTGGCCACAAAGAATGTATGAAAATTCCACACACTTGAGTACAGCCCCTTAACCTATCAACAAGTCTCTTCTTTTTAGTGAAATAATCATGATTATGTGAAACCTTACATCTAAAATCTCACTCTCTGCTTCATGCCCTCTGATGACTCAGCAGTGTGTGGGTAACGTAAGTGAGGTAAGAAAAACTTAATATGCAAAATTCAAATTTACAGAACAGATACATTAGGGAATAGGGAGTAAGTCATCCCATCACAATAGAATGCTTTCCTCTTACATCAGAATTCTTTAAAACTAGGCAGCTCCTCCAGGGTCTCTAGAATAAAACTCATCACCAAACTTCACATGTAACTTCTCAGGATTACACCAATTGCATGTAACAAGGTATTTCTGTGCTGATTGTTCCCTGACTGGCTCTGCTTGGCTTAACCTCTCCCTGCTGGAAGGATCAGTAAAGGGCTGCGACCTCCTCGGAAGAGTGTACAAATCAGACCAGCAACAGTGTCCACAGGACATCTCCAAAGCTCATACCATTACATGATTTCCAACCTGTGAACATTTCAACTCATATTATAGTCTTGTGCAACTGAAGCTACATCCCTTCCCAGAAGGGGGAAATGGAGTTCAACTCTCAGCCTTCAGTTGGCCAGTGGTGTTGGGGAGGGGCAGCGTCAATCAAGTAGATGGAGGACAGAAAAGGGGTGAGGTCCCTACATCGCCCAGGGCACTGTCCCAAGTGCCCAGCCCCACAGGCAACCTGCTCCTTTCTCTCCCACTCTGTTCCCAACTTTGCCATGACTAATTTTCTTCTCTTGATGGACATAGCCCTTAAAGAGCATGTGTCTCCATCCCCTTGCTGTGTGTTCAAGCATGCTGATGCAGGAGGCATGGAATCCATTAAGGGGAAGGAGAGCAGGTCCTCATCTTTCATCTCACAGCCAGCTTCTCCTCCGTGCTGCCCTGGGTTCTGTTCCACTGGGGCTGTTGTGAGCCAGCAGGTTATGTAACATCCTATAGAGGTTCCTATTTAAAGCTCTGATAGGTGACAGCCCAGATGACAAACAGGCTTCAGTCTGTCAAGCGAACATCTCCAAAGCATCTGCATTTCCAGGCTGCTGTTTTCTTTCCTGTAGTCCATCAGGACTGCACTCAGCTATTCAGGCCCTTCCAGGGGATGGGAGCCGCTGTGTCTCAGCAAGGGGCTGTCAGATTGTCCCACTTTTCCTGCCTAATTCACACTGGGATATCCATATTTATATTGATCTGGGCACATTAAGGGCGTACTCATGCTAGGCATCAACTTGGCAGGTCATCCAAAGCAACTTTGCACTCACTAAAAATTTCAACTCACCCACAAAATGCTTAGATTTTGTCTGGTCAGGGATGTGATTTGTTTCCCCCACTGCAGACAGAAATCACATCAGGGATTGAATATATACATGATGTATATATCATCTCTTTCCTGTGTTAACTCTTTAGAAACCCTGTCCATTGTTCACCTACAGATTAAGTGATTGTAGCTCCTGCTGTCAACACGTCACCTTAGAGCTCTCATCTAAGCCGGCACTCAGATGCAGCTCTAACAAAGTGCAAACCACGAGGGAATCAACCATTATGTTGACTGTCACAACCTTGCTGTGTCACAAATTCACATGCATTGAGATGGAATGTCAATATTTCTCCATTACTGAGCTTTCCTAAGCCTTCATTTGTACTTTGTCATGGAAAGCTTAACCTGGACCCTTCAAGCTGGTTTGTTTCTTTTAGTTTAAAACAACGTATTTTGGCTAAATGCTCTGTTCTGTGCCCCCTCTCCCTGACTGACCTTGACCGGGGTGAGGGGAAGAAGGAGGCTGGCAGGCTGGGCGTCATCCAGGGCTGTTGAGGGCATTGTTACTGGTCTATCTCCATCCTCTGCCGTTGCCAGTTCCCTCTGGGATGGGACCAGCCTGCCTCTTCCGGTCCTCGTCACTTCCCCTGGTGTCTTCTGCTGACACCCACTATCCCAGCGTGTCCTGGGACAGGCAGGAGCAGACTTTCTGAGTCATCTTTGTCCCAAGCACAGGCCGTTTCAATTCTCTCTGTGCTTGCTCATCCTTCGGTGCCTCCCTGGGGGCTCAGGACCTCCCGTCAGCTCCCTGGGACCACATGGAGTGCCAGGATTCTGTAAAATGGCCCCAGTCCCATTTTTCCAGATGCCTCCTTTACCTGGACTCTCCATAGCTGAGGACCCAGGAAGGAATGTGTCAGCCTCCCCTTTTCTCTTCATGTTGAACTTATCTGGCTATTCGTCCACCACGTGCCGTCCACCCACCACTAGCTCTGGGATGGTGTGGAGAGGGCCCGTAGGCAGTGGGGCCCATAACGGTGACGTTTTCTCCATATGCCCACTTTCACATCTCTCTGGAAACCATTGTAACCAGAAAAGGTTCTGGTCATCTCTTCTGGTCATGTGAAATCTAACTTTCATACCATCATGTAATATATTCCATCCAGTTGTTGGCGTAGAATATGTGTTATGCTGTGAGACTTTGTTTCTCTCCAAAAGCCCAACACTTACAAACTGAAAGTTTTCATTTCCAAGACTTTTGTTTCTGCTGCACATTAAATTACCTATTTAATTAGACAATGGACTTCTTTGTTTTAATACTTGCCCACCGTCCCCCAAGGACAATGCTTATAGGGAAGTGTTGCCCAAATTTTGGCATGAAAGGTCATGGCACAATAAAACTGAGTGTTTGGGGTAAGGAGAAGAGGAAAGAATTCATACCTAAAGTTTTTATCTACTAGATTCTTATGAGAAACCCATCCTCCTTTTGGTACAAGGAAACCTTAATATACATGTGGGTCTCGTTACCACCATTACCCACTGTCAGCTGTAATAATAATAATAATAATAATAATAATAATAATAATAATAATGGCATATCTTTAGGTCTTTTATCATAAAGACTTTTCATATCTTTGTTAACAGCATATGCTTCATTGTATCTGTATGTCAGCAGGACTAAATTCTGTAATTACATGTCACTCACAGCAGCAGCAAGGTAGCCAGCTCTGGGGGGCAATGCCAGCTTCCTCCTTGTTCGCCGTCTGTCCAGTGCCCAGCATGATTCCTGCATCCTGTACATAGTAGGTGCTCTCTGAACACTGGTTGATGGAATGATTAATCGCATCCCCTTCATGAGGCTGAGATGGTGTTCCATGCAGAACAGAATTAAAACATCCAAATTCAGGTTGCATCTGCCCAACGCCCCCTCTAAAAAGGAGACATGAATCTACAACAAATCAGAATTTTAGAGTCCTCATTGTCTCTGCTGACAGGATACGTAAGCTGGTTTGTCAAAATGAACCGGAACTATCACTCAAAAACCTCCACAGTGCTGACTCCAACTTAACCTTCCTTTTCAAACTGATACATCCACTTTATCATCTATCAAATTATGAAAACTACCGATTTCCTAGACACTCTTATTCAGATTGTCTTCTAGTTTGGTTTCTCCAGAACCTTATCTGCTGGTTAAAAATGCAAACAAAAAAGACCAGATTTGAAATCCATCCTGAGAAAATAGAACAAACTTAAAGGACGCTACTCAAGAAAAAGAAGTTTCTTGAAAAGGGAAAGTCAAGGCCAAGCACACCTGTGTCCTGTGATTGCATGACTGTAACAGCAAGTCTAGAAACCACCTCTAATAAAACCTCGGTCTTCGCAGATCGCGCTGGTGCTCAGTTACAAAACATTCCAGCAGAGTATTTAAATACCAGCTCTTATAACAGTGTTGCCTCTCACAGGAAATACAGCCAGACCTGGGGCACCAACCCTCCTTAGGCCAAGATTAGTGTGTGCATGTGTGAGGAGAGAAGGTTTTTGTAAGATGTAAGAAAGGACTTCAGGAACAGGCCAGTGGACGCATCTTTCAGAGCACAGAGGCAGTTGGAGCAAATTGATCAAAAAGAGCGGTCCTGAGGTTTGCCCCCTAGACATGCATCATGAGTAGCGTCCTCCCTGCTTTGCTCTTAGAGTAGCCCCTCAGGTGTGAGCAGCTGTACAGAGCCGGATCCTTACACAAGCTCAGATACGTAACCTTCCCCTTCAGGCTCAGAACGAGACCGGAAGCAGACAGTTAATCCCCGGTACTTTTCCTTTCCTGACCCCTTCTATATAGCTCAAATTCATTCCTCTTACCACTATTCCAATTTTAGTCATGTCTATAGGTAACATGCCCTGTGATTTCTGAACTATTTTAAAATCAACTCAGTTTGTATTACTTAGACACGTATTTTTTTTAATTGGGGTATAGTTGTTATACAATGTTGTGCTAGTTTCCGTACAGCGAAGTGGAGTTCCCTGTGCTATACAGCAAGTTCTCATTAGTTGTCTGTTTTATACATATTAGTGTATATATGTCCGTCCCGATCTCCCGGTTCATCCCACCTCCCCTCCCTCCCCCTGGTGTCCATTAGACACGTGTATTTTTGAACGCGTTTATAGCGACACTAGTGATAACAGATGCCCATCTAGGGGCTTCCGCACGTTTTATGAAATGGTACAGTGTGTCCCATGCACTGCAGGGAGCGGCGAATACCTCGAGGTTCAGACTCCCTGGGTGTGAACCCTGCCTCTAGTACTGCCTGCCGGTGTGACCTCTGGACATTGGTTTTATCTTCCACAAAGTGGAAACCATAGAATTCTATTTCATGGAGTTACTGTGTTACTGGAGTTATTACAAGTAAGGCCCTTAAAACCTGCTTTAAGGAGGTAATATGTGCTTAATAAATGCTGACTGATATTAATCTTATCTACCCCTTTCCAAGTCCTCTTGAACCACACCTTTTATATCCCAGAAAAACGTCTGAGGTTCCCCGGGGGGGGCTCTGTCAAGGTCACAGGAAATTAGGGTTGGAAAGGTGCCTGCTGGTACTGGCTCATCTTTAAGTCTCAGCTCAAATGTGTCTTTCTTAGAACAGAGGTTTCCTTGCCCATCCTGGGTCCACTGTGGTCCTCCCCACACCCCACCCCACAGACCATTCCCATCAGAACGCTTTGGTTAATGTCATTTCTAGCACATACCACAGTCTGTACTGGTTTCACTCATGTATGATTTGTTAAATGTTTATATACCATTTTTATCGAAATAAATGCACACACACACACACACACACACACACACAGAGACATGCATAGGTACTGTTTCGGTACCAGCTAGACTATGAAATGAGTTCAAAGACTTTGTCTGCCTTTTCTTGGCTGGATTCCCCAGTGCCTCACCCAGGTGGTGCACATAACAGTTTATAAATATCTGTTAAATGAATAAACACATGCATGAGTGAACGAATGCTATTATTTTGCAGACAAGGAAACAGGAGCCCAATAGATAAAAGTACCAAGAGCAGGATGGGGAAGGAGACTGGTGTTCCACTGCAGCATCCCATGCAGCATGGCATGGTGGCAGGCCTCCAGGCAACCTCGACACTTTCTCGGGAGTGGGTGAGGGTCAAAATCATTTTCACGTTATACTAAGAATGTTATTTGGCTTTTCCGCTCCATTGATGCCTGCATTGGTGATACAGAAGCAATGGTGGGTAAAAATGCTGGCTCCTCAGCAGGGATCAAGCAGTGGCACCAAAATGTCTTAGTGGCCAGTATATTATTCTTCACCACCATATGCCCACAGAAAGAAAAATAAAAAGCCAGTTCACTTAGGAACACGCTTTATTGAAACAGTAAAAATTATTCATTTTATTAAATCTCAACCCTTAAATACAGACCCTTTTAATATTCTGTTGAGAAACTGCTGTACCCATAATGCACATATGCTGCAAAACCAAGTAGGATGATTATTTCAAGGTGATTGAGTTATGGGTTCAACTAGCTACTTTTTTTGTTGTTGGAACCCAGTTTCTGCTTGAAAGAGCAAATTCTAGACAAGCCATGGTTATTCAGACTCAGGCATTTGGCAGACATTTTCTTTAAAATGAGCAAAGTGAGCTGTCACTTAAAGGAAAACAACTGACAGTATTTGTTGCCAGTGATAAAATATGAGCTTCTGAGCAAAAATCAGAATTTTAAAAAAATGTGTATCTGCCACCATGAGCTTGACAGCTTCCCAATACTCAAGAATACTTTTCTGATATGATCAGTAGTTATATTAATAAATGTGACTTTTGATATTGTATTATGAAATGTGTCAACTTTGGGATGATCTGAATAACTCAACAAACCAGAATTTTCCAAATGGCCAATGCCTGATGTTATAAAATCACACACGGGTAAAAGATCCATCAAGAGTGCAAGATAGACCCGTGAATTTTTATATAACAGACTTTGAGACATTCACTGACACAGTTTCAGAGTTCACACTGCAGTTGACCTTTAAAACACTACTACCACCTGTCAAGTTTTGGTGTAGTAACAAAGAATATCCATAGTTACTGGAAAAGCCTATTAGGATACTTCTTTTTTCTACTGTACATCTGTGTGAGGCCAGATTTTCCTCATCTGCTTCAACCAAAACAACCTATTCCAACAGATTGAACGCAAAAGCAGATCTGAGAATCCAACTGAAGTCAGACATTAAAGAGATTTGCTACATGTAAAATAATGACATTTTCTTACTAATTTTTTTTTTAATTTTGGAAACTATGGTTATTTTTCATGAATACATTTATATAAAGGGGTTATTGTTTTATGTTAATAAATAATCTCTCTTTTCAGTTTTTCTTTCTAATATGGCAAATATTGATCACAATAACCCACACATAATTATCATTCTTTGAGGACTTCAATTATTTTAAAGTGTATAAAGGGATTTGGGGACCACAATGCTTTAGAATTGCCGAATTAGAACATGGAAAGTGATGTCCAAACTCATTAATGTTTATGGAGGAGAGGCCCCCTGAATGGTGAGTTCCAAGGTCAAAACATGACATCTTGTGATCTGTGGCACAGCTCTGCGAGGCCATATTATTACCATTTTAGAATTAATACGTGATCGACACAATTTAAAAATTAGTAAACAATACAGATATCTGTATTGATCAGGATATTGGTTAAGAAATCTGCAGGGCTAAAAATAACAAAGATTTACCTTCACTCATGGTTAATATGCATTTCTGGTTGTTTAGGACTCTGTTGCCTACCTCTTCCCTCCAGGATGCAGGCAGATGCAGCATCTGACATGGGGACTGTAGTTGGTTGCCATGGCAGGGAAAGGGATGTGAGTTGTCCAGCTTAAGAGGACTGGCTTTTAAAGCTGTCACCAAGCTGTACTGTGTGGCCCTTCTACTTCCATGTCATTTATTCAAGCAAGTTTCATGATTCTGCTCAACTTCAGGGGTCAGGGGCTTGCCATCCTCCCTTGAAACCACGATCCGGGAAGCAGGAAGGTGGTGACGTAGGATTAGTGGGAGGCCGTGTGCATCAGCAGCTCTAATGACTGCCACAATGTAACGCTCCATTCAAAACATAAAACCCCATTTCTAACATGTACTGATATCTGATTCTTAATTTGTTCATCTATCATTTTTCATAGTCAAAGTATTTTGTGCATGCTATTTTGTGTTCTTTTCATTTGACATTATCTTGAACGTCTCCATAGTTCTCACGTTTGTAATTTGAATGTCAGTGTTACACGTTACTGTTGATAATTTATTATAATTTTAAACATTTCTTAGTTGTTGGTTATCTGGGAGAATAGCTAGTTTTTCACTATAATAGATGGCATAGCAGAGCACATCACTGTAAGAAAATATTTTTAAAAATTACTTCTTTGGGTTTACTGAGTCAAGAAGTAGGCTGCATTTTTGGTGAGGACATGTGTTCCATAATGCTCATTCTATAAACTTTTATGGATAAAGATCTGCTCTTACTCATTTCTATATCCCCAGAGCCTAACAAAATATCTGAAATTTGGTCGGCACTCAGTACATGTTCCCTGAATGAATGAGTTTTGCCAGATTACTTTCCAGAATTATTACCCCAATTTACAGTGCCATCAGCACAGAGTTATACTGCTCTTACAGATGCTTTAATAGTTTGAGCAGTGATTTTCTTTTCATTTATTCCATGATTAGCAGCCCTAAAAACAATTCCGAGATTTTTCTCTCTACTGGTATTTTCTCTCACATGTGCTCCACTTAATAAAGTAAATCTGGCAATTCCTCTTAGGAATTTATACCCTTTCTTCATTTATCTTGTTTTTTAAAGATTTGGGGACATCAAAAGTGGGCTCACTGAAAGAAGAGAATAATAATAGGAATAAGTGGAGATGGAGCCAGTGGGCCAGCTGAAGAAATCAAGCATAGAACTTATTATTATTATTATTATTATTAGCAGCAGCAGCAGATATTTACTGAGCACATTCTGTAAATATTATCTCTAGGCCTCAAAGCATTACTGAAGGGTAGATACAATCATAGCTCTATTTTTTAGGTGAGGAAATTGAGGCTCAGGGAAGTTGCAATTGCCCAAGACCACACAGGTGGGAAGAAGCAAGTCAGGTTTTGAACCTGTGTTTGTCTGAAGTTGGTACCCGCTCTCTCCACGTTCCGCGGCCTCACCTGTTCATGAGAAGCCTGTCAACAGCCCAAACCAAAGTCAGGGAGGAGGGGTGTCCGTGGGCTGTGGGGGCTGATGGGGACACACAGGCTCTGTGGAGTGGGTGTCCACAAAAGGGTGCTCAGCACAATGCTGCTGTGATACTAGCAAGGACATGTGACCTGGGTGGGACCCTGGCCTCACCTGGGTTACATGGCACAGGGTCTAATCTGTGCCAAGGGCATGGTGGGCAGGAGAGAGGCAGGTTGGCAGCCAGGCCAAGAAGGTGCCACCTGGAAGCCGGGAGCAAGGCTGAAGCCCAGCCTGGCTCAACTTGCCAGGTGCCCTGGGCTCCACCGCGTCTTCACCTTGGGCGGCAGACAAGTTCCAGACATCACCTTCCACTGATAAAAGCTGGCCACCAAGACAACTGGCAGAAACCTCCTCCTTCCTCATCCAAAAGTCACATGAGACTATTTACATTTAAGTGAATTAAAATGGAATAAAACTAACATGTCAGTTCCCCAGTCAACTGACCACATTTCGAGGGTTCAGTAGCCACATGTGCTGGTGACCACTGGGTTGGACTGGACATCACAGATATGGACCCTGTCAGTCATCACATAAAGTTCTGTCGGACTGCATGGCGAGGGTCCCGCCTCCCCAGGAGGACCAGCAACAGCTCGGTTTCACCTGGGGGCTGCAGAGAAATGCAGACGCCCTGGCCCCGCTCCAGCCCTTCTGCACCGGGAGCTTCAGGTGGCCGGATCCTCAGGTGCTGTGTAGACACAGTCCAGCCCAGGAAACCAGTGGCTGTGCTTTCCTGCTGAACAGCTGTCTACCTGAGAGGCGAGGGGCTGACGAAAAGAGCCACGAGCCTTTCACTCGTCATCTTTACTGCAAACGTCCCTCCCACCCCAGTCTATCCCCTTTCCTTTCATTTTAGTTTTGTTCATTTTTTATGAGCGTATTTTTGGCTCCTATTAATATTTAAAATGTCGTGATGGTAGGAGCAAAGCCTGCTTGGCCGGGAAAAGTCCTACCCCGTCCCCTCCCACCCCCGTCGCACTCTGGCTCTGGAACCCACACCTCCACAGCATCCTTCCACTGAGGCAGTGATGTCATCAGCCCAGAGCTGTGCAGCATCACAGAGAAGGGGGTGGAAAGACTCGCAGGTCTCCCTTCTGCAGAGCAACCTGGCATTTATGTATTCCCAGGCAGTGATAGGGGCCCATCTTGCAAGGCCTCATAAATATTTAACAGCAAGCACTTTGTAAAGAAGAATGTTATTAAGGGCCGTGCTGCCAGCAGCTTCAAAGGTGCCTGTATATCAGGAAGTGCTAATGCTGTGTGGACACAACCCTCCTGCAACAGCCCCAGGGCACCTCAGCTCCTTATCTTTCAGAGGGAGCTGGAAAAGAATTTAGAGGCTTTGCAAATATTCCTGCCCCTCAGAGGAACAATCTGGTTCCTCCGACAAGTCATGTATCTAAGACAGAAAAAGCAGTGACCGGAAGAAAAAATATGTGTGTGTGTATACATACTCACGTACACACATACACATACACACATGCACCCTAGACCGTCCACCAGAGAAGCTGGTGCAGGCAATATTTAGTAGGGCTTCTTTTATTCTGCTGCTACCAGCTGAATTTTTTTATTGCCAGGAAAGCCAGGCCCAGGCCACTTATTTCAGCACTCAGAGATTTAATGATACTGGTTCAGTTTTCTCTACTCTGTGGATTGGATACACTGCATTGCAATTCAAATCACCCCAAACACCACAGTAAGCATGAGGTGATCACATTTCTTCCTAAGTGTAAATGGCTCTCCGCAGGGGACTCATTCTGGGAGCTGGGGCCTGGGACAGCATTGCCCTGGCAATTTCTTTTTCCCCAGTTGATCATCACTGAAGGTAAATGCTCTGAAGATTAAAGTTCCCAATCCATAAAGCAAACTGCTGTTAGGTTCAGAAAACAGCCTCCATTGGCCAACCCTTGTACAGCCAAAGAATCACAAGGGATTGGAAAATGAATGGGGAGGGGTGTGTGTGTGGGTGCGTGTGTGTGTGATGTTTATTACACACATCTTCCCCAAATACTTGGTGTGAAGGGCTTTGAAAAGCTAAGTTGACTAACTCAAGGTGACCCACAGGAGCCATGGAAAGGGCATTTGTGCATTTCCCACCATAAAACACTGCTCCCAGGGTCCGCCAGAAAGGGGGTGGACTTCTGAGCCCTCCGGAGGATTATGTTCCCTATGAATAAACAAAGTTTTCCTGGAAACCACCTCTCATGTCCAGAAGCAAAGTCCCAGAACTATATACGTGAACGGGAGCCCCTTACGTAAAGTAGGGATCCCCCTGCCTTTTTGCAAGTGATTCTACATTTTAGCCAGTAAGTTGCCCAGAGCATGACCCAATAGCCATGTGTTATGAGAACAGGTAAGAGAGCTGTGTGCTAATGGAAACACGCATGGATGCAGCCATCACAAGCCTATCCCGTAGATGCATGACCAAGCCCTTCCCCAGGTGCAAGCTTTGATCCAAGCTATAATCAAAATTTCCCTTTTAAGTGAGTTGTTTGGGACCTGAAATAGGCTTTCCCATAGAAACGATGTTATAAATAGTGCTCTGGCCTAGCCCACAAATGCCTCTCTAACCCATAATGTACTTCCACTATGTTATAGTTGCAAGAAAACCTTGTAGAAAACAATCACTGTGCAATACCAGTAATTAAACCAAATAGTAGAACAATAAGATGAAATGTCTTTTTTTTTGATGTGAACGTTCATTCTTGAGGAAAGTAAGATTAATTGGAGGAAGATAAGGATGTAGATGGAGCCCGTGTGGTGCTCGGTGAAGGAGGCTTTGGGGTTACCTCAAGGGCTGTTGAGGTTGACGGCGCTGGCTCTTCAAGACGTGTCATTTCACTTGGAAACTTACGGGGTGCCTTTCTTTTGCTGCAGGTGTATCCCTAGCACTATTTATGCTCATCCTCCATAATTAGAGTCAGTTTTGTTTTCCTCTCACACATTGAAAGAAAGAGCAAGAGAGACAGGGAGGGGCAGGAAGAAAAACAAAGGAGACAGACTGGAGAGAGAGAAAGAAGTAAATTTCTGGAAGCAACTAAGCAAGAGTTAAAAATAAAGGGAATAAATTGGAGGTTAAAAGAAAATCTGTGAGTGAAAGATTGCCTTGGGAGTGTCAAATGAATCAGTCAAAAGAAGCGGAGAAAGGGGGAGAGAGGGAGGGAGAGAGAGAGAGGGAGAGAACATGTGTCTACTCCCGTGGAGAAGAAACGCTGTCTTAGGCAGTTCTCTGCAGGTCATCAGAGGATGCTATCTTTGCTGCTGACTGCAGCGATGCGACAGGGACACACCTGGGGGGACAGGGGTGAGGTGAGGATAATGAACGAACACCTGCTCCTCTCACATTAGGGCTGGGCATGCCCAGGGCTGACTTCGGGAGCTGAGACGACTCTTAGTTCCTGGAGGTGAATGATCCGCTTCGTGGATGACCCGTAGGCATCACTGTCTCACATCACCTGGGTCCCCCACCCCACCCCAGAACCTCCCCTTCTTTCGTCTGGAAGTCCAGTCTCTGGTCTCCTCTCTCGCCCTGGCTCCTTCCCTCCACCCTCGAGCTGCTTTTTGCTCCATCTCAGCCTTGGACCGTGGTTCCTCTTCTTCATTCCCCAGAGAAACACCGGTGGTTGAATTTAAGAGGCTTTTACTGAAGAGTTTAAGACAAAAGTAGGAAATTTTAGGCTATAAGAGAAACCATATCAAATTCAATGCCAGATACCATTGTTCCTAAAAACCATCAATTCCTTCCAGCATAAGAACTCTCCTTCCGGCCCCCCTTTTTGGGTACCTCCTGGGAGCCATACAGATCATACTCCATCCCCAATGCACCTCACCGCTGTCTTACTCCCTAAGTTCCCAGAGTCGCTAAATGCTTTTCCTTTCCAGGTAATTTCCGGTAACTTTCAGGAAGGAACACAAATTACTGACATGTGAGAGGTTATCATCTTTCCCGTCACCCCCATCTGGGGTAAAGCAAGCGAGTGTTTCTCCCCAGGCTTCTGCTCCTTCCTCTACTGGGTGAGACAGTAACCTAGGAGAGAATTCTCAGAGCCACAGTTCCGATGAAAACAGACTGGACCCTCCAGTCTGTTCTCAGGGAGGATTTGCCCTCCATGAGTGGCACATCCTGCAGGAGGGAGGGCAGGGGGAAAGCGGTGAAGAGGGTTGCCAGATGGAGGAGACTGAATGGTGTTTGGAAGAAGGGCACCTAGAGGCACCAGAACCACGGGCTCTGTGCTCAGACCCTGGCAAAGACGGACCCAAGAGATGACAACATGGGACTCCAGCTCCGACTGTGCTGCTTTAATTGTGACCCAGCTCTGGAATGAGATCACGTGGGTCAAGGCGTCTGCTCTATGATGCAGAGAGATTTAATTCTTTTGTCTCAATCCGCCACTGCAGACTAGGCTTTGGAGCCTAACCCAAAGGCTTATTAATTGGCTTTCTTAAACAAAAGAGCCATCTTCTCTGAGATAAAAACTGCAGTCCCTTATAATGCACAAGTGGATGAAGTCATTTATTTTTTTAAATAGCAATATTTTCTCCTAAGGTTATACTTATTCTATGTGTTCCTTTACGATCCACAAAGTGTTTCTGTATGACCTCCACCTGGAAAACCCCATCCTCCAAACCAAACTCTCATTATTAAAGAGTAGCTGTTGAATTGTAAAAATATTTCAATCGTCATCTAAAGAAGGAAAAATAGGAAAATATTGCCACCTGGAAGGTTGGATCAAAACTAAATGACAATTATCTTCCCATTACTGGCCGTAAGACCCAGGAGAAGAAAGGAGCTAGCAGGATGCAAAGAGACCGGGACACACTGAGTTACCCGAAGCCCAGGCTAAAGTGGGCGAGTGGACAACAGGAGCCTGGAACACAAAAGACCTCGGGTCCTCTTTGCATCCCTATGGACCGCCCCCCCACCAGCCCTGTTCTCTCCAGCCCAAGCCCCTGCACCATGGTGATCCCTTATTTTCCTGACTCAATTCATGGCTTAACTGGGCTTCCCTCTTCCCCCCATTACTTCATAGTGTGGTGGGATGGGGGATGGTAGGGAGGGTGAGGATCTATACCTTGAACTTAACCCTCCAAGTACTATTGTGGTCACTGAGAAAAAGGATACCATGTCTTCTTTTCTTGGAATACCTGTTTTAAGATTCCATTTGTGAACACAGAAAAGAGTGGATTACAGATTTTGTTTTGCTATTATTTTAGTAGCAAATCCTAAATATGAAAAGATTATTCAGAAAGTAAGTTTACATGGATTTTGAAAAATCAGATCTACTGCAAAGCAAGGCATAATTAAATAATGCAACAGAATATTTTATTTGAGGTTGATTGATTTGACCTGGTTTACAATAACACAAAGGGTTATGATGCAAAACAGCTTACCTTTTCTTTATAACCTCCTGTCATTCTAAATATTTTTCATAAAGTGACAGGAAAAAAAATAAGTTTTAGCAGAGGTGCCAAGATGCACTAGGTAGGAAATGTCCAAGTTAGTGGTCAGAGGAATGTAGATTACCAAAGGAAATTAATGAAAGCTCACTGCACAGCTCTGAGCATTTCACCTGCTTTCAAGACATAAAAGGGTCAAGGGAAGATGTGATGAGTTTTTGGGCTTTTTTTGGAAGGGCTGTCACCATGCTTCCAGACACAGGCCCTGGGGGGAAGGAGTATGCTTCCTTCTTTTCCCAAGAGAGCTGGCTAGGATTGTGGTAGTCAGTGTGCGCGACAGTGGACCTCTGCCTGACTCACAGGAAAAGGATAAATCAGATGGTGGCTACCTCGAGATCAGCACTCCCAGCGTCCTGTGGCCAGACACAGGCCAGGCCAGAGAAGGAAAGGTGGGCCAGAACCAGTGTGAATCCTGTCCAAGAGGGCTCCTGCCAGGGAGAAGGGAACAGGACAACGAGGGTCCATGACAGTTCTCACCACCTGGGACCTCTCACACCATTCTCCCGATGTGGACACGTACTTTTTATTCAGCTGGCAGGTCCCAATCCCCTCACGGGAAGCAGGGCCCAAGGTCTTGTTCCCAAGACCACTCCTCCATCTCCAGCCCCTGCCCACCCCCTTCAGAGGCATCTGCACGCCGGAGGTGGGAGAGGAGCCAGGCTACTGTCATGCTGACTGAGGGCTGATTTGATGTTAAATCAAGTTCAGGATTGTGATGAAAACCCTAGACGGCCTTTTTTTTTTAAACTGGCTAAAATGTTCTGGTAAGGGCATTCTTTGCTTCTCAATGTTAACTTTTTTTTTTTAAATTGAAGTATAAAGGATTTTCAATGTTGTGTTAGCTTCAGGTGTACAGCAAAGTGATTCAGTTTTATATATATGTATATACATATATATTTTTTTCTTTTTCATATTTGTTTCCCTTATAGGTTATTACAAAATATTGAGTATAGTTCCCTGTGCTTTACAGTAGGTCCTTGTTGGTTATCTATTTTATATATAATAGTGTGTATCTATTAATCTCAAACTCCTAATTTATCCCCCCCTTCCCCTTCGGTAACCATAAGTTTGTATTCTATGTCTGTGTGTCTGTTTTGTATATAAGTTCATTTCCATCTTGTTTTTTAGATTCCACGTATAAGCGATAGCATATGATATCTGTCTTTCTCTGCTAGATGGCATATTCTAATTTCCTAACTCAGATTGCACTTGTGACTTAAACAAAAGATTGGTTACTCAGGAGCCAATCGGACACTGAGCTGAGGGTCTTGGCACACTCACAAGGATCACCCGCTGCCATTGTCCACACTGATTGGCCAGTGTGCACACCTGTTTAATAGAGAGCAAAAAGGCACGGGCCCGCCAGGATTTTCATCCAAATGCAGGTGGGGATTAGAATAGAATAGAAAAAAAAAAATTAAAAACTGAATAAAATGTGAGATCTCCAGTTTTAAACTAATTTCATGTGGCTGCTTCCACAAAATCATTTCAAACTTGTTTACAGTGCTCTTTACTACATATTACTGGTCTCATCATTTTTGGCTGGGATTTCAAGGAGACAATCCAATCAAGAAGATTCAGGAATCAGGTAGAAACCAAAGACCACTCAGAGACGGAACTAATTCAGAAGTCAATGATCATTTAAAAAAGAGTTTTTCAAACTACCAATTATCCATTAATGCGTTATGAAATGAATCCAGTGAATTATTTTTAAGTGAAATTGGATGGATGGGATGAAATAGAGGAGAACAGAATAGAGTATAAAATGTCAGAGTGCATCCCCCATGAGGTTAAATATTGTTTAGTGATGATTTTATTTGTTTTATATGTATGTGTGTGTATATTTGTCCATGTGTGCTGGGATAAGCATGTAAAAGATATTTCATATGGTATCTCAGAGTCAAAAAACATTTGAAAGACTCCAAAAAAAGACAAATACAAAATCCATGGAGAAAAAACTAGCCAAGACTCAAAGGTAGTGTTAGAAATAAAATATAGGCAGGGGGAGAAGGAGTAGATCAGAGGGATCAGATGTGGTCCAGATGTGACTTCAGCTGCCCCAAGGTAGTGCTCATGCTCACAGCCAGAATTCCTTGAAAGCATGTTGTACAGTTCACTTTGCCAACAGAAGGAAGAAGGAAAAAAGAGAAATAGAAGGGGAAGGAAGGGAAGAAAGAAAGAGAGGGAATACATTTTAAAGATGAGCAAGTCAGCGAAGATAATTGCAGGACCTTTTACTGCTTTTTAAAATAATCTCAACCCACACAGCACAGAGAGACATGTGCCTATAAAAACCCACTTTGAATGGAAGGAATTCCGAGTTACAGTCAATGCGTGATGCACTTTGCAGTGTTGCCACACGTGACATATAAAAGGTTGTGGTGGTAGCAAAATCTAAGTATAAGAGCCTGGTCCTTCACCTCATGAACATTATCTGAGCACCCATCTCGTCTGATTGAGTGGAGTTTGCGGGCTTACTTCACTACAGAGAGCACCTTCCCAGGGCATACGGAGACTGGGCAAGAACCACCGTACAGGATGGACCACCCTCGGGATGCCGCCTTGCGTGGACTTTAGGCGGAACCTTTCCTACTTAATTTTCCGTGAATGGTGCCCAGAGATTTGTGAAATGCACTGGCCCTAAATATGCACTTGTGTCCACAGCACCCTGGGCACCTGTCGTAATAACCCTGCTGGCCAGGTCCACCTGCAGAGCCATTGAGAGCCCTGCCCTCTGTACTAGAAACATGGAGCTGGGACCTGTGTCTCCCTTGATCTTCATCTGCTCTCACCGTGGTCTCTTGCTGGGCTGGTGGGATCCCCTGACTGCCAGGTAGTGTATAGAACCTCATATTTACACCACCCCTAAAACATCTGGTAAGTCTAGTTCAGGAAAAGCTCCTTTTTTTTTTTTCCAATAAAAACCTCACTCAGTCTCCCCTGCCCCCCAGATTTGCTCTTCAAGGGCCAGGCAGGATTCCAGGGCGTCTTCAGGGAAGACCTTCCTAACTCCCCAGCTCTGAACTGCCGCCACACTGGGATTCTGCACTCCTTCATGTCCCTCTCATGACCTGACACCTTGTGCTGCTTGCTGTGGTCTCAGGTGCCAGAGTTAGTTTGGACTCTAGTTATGCTGAGAATCTTCTGCAGCCCTCAGCACTCCAGAGTGTCTGAAAGCACAGGCCACACCCAGACTTAGTTGCAAGAAGTTGGTTCTTTGAGCATCACTCTCTGTATGTATAAAAAGTGACTTCTGGGTCAATGGACCCCATTTTGGAGAACTTATGAATGGCTGGACTTGGTTTCTGGAGACAAGAAACAGAAAAATAAAAGCAACTTATATGCCAGGCAGCATATAAAGTGCTTTACACCCAACAATTTTCTTAACACTGCCCACCACCCGATTTGGTATGTATTTTTAACCATAATTTATTGAAGAAGAAATGCAAAATCAAAGAGGTTAATTTCTCCAAAATTGTACAGCCAGCAAATGGCAGAGTCTGGACCCCTAGTTTGTACTCTTTTTATAAAAATAGTGTCTCTAATGTAAATTGGTCCTGTTCTGAATTTCAAAAAATTCAGGTAGCTGGGAAAATGCTACACATCTGACAGGGAGTAATTTCAATTTCCCAGAAGGTCTGAGTACCTTCCCCAAGATCTGTAAGCTAGTTGTCCAGGAGCTAGTAGGACTTCAGACTGTATCTCATGGACTCACACTGGGCATTGGTCATTCATAAGAAAATTACCTACAGCTATCAAGATGAGATGGAGGATTGCCAACAGGCACGTGAAAAGATGCTCAACATCGCTAATTATTAGAGAAATGCAATCAAAACCACAATGAGGTAACACCTCACACCAGTCAGAATGGCCATCATCAAAAAGTCTACAAATAATAAATGCTGGAGAGGGTGTGGAGAAAAGGGAACCCTCCTACACTGTTGGTGGGAATGTAAATTGATATAGCCACTATGGAGAACAGTATGGAGGTTCCTTAAAAAACTAAAAATAGAGCTACCATATGATCCAGCAATCCCACTCCTGGGCATATATCCGGAGAAAATCATAATTTGAAAAGATGCATGCACCCCAATGTTCACTGCAGCACTATTTACAATAGCCAAGACATGGAAGCAACCTAAACGTCCATCAACAGAAGAATGGATAAAGAAGATGTGGTACATATATATATATGTGTGTGTGTGTGTGTGTGTGTGTGTGTGTGTGTGTATACAATGAAATATTACTAAGTCATAAAAAGAATGAAATAATACCATTTGCAGCAACATGGGTGGACCTAGAGATCATCATACTAAGTGAAGCCAGACAGAGACAAATATCCTATGATATCGCTTATATGTGGAATCTGAAAAATGAAACAAATTAACTTATTTACAAAACAGAAATAGACTCATAGACATAGAAAAGAAATATGATTGGCAAAGGGGAAAGAGGGGTAGGGATAAATTAGGAGTTTGGGATTAAAATATACACACTACTATTTATAAAATAGGTAACCAACAAGGACCTACTGTATACCACAGGGAACTATACTCAATATCTTTTAATAACCTATAATGGCAAAGAATCTTAAAAAGAATATATATATATATATGCACATGTGTGTGTAACTGAATCACTTTACTATAACCTGAAACTAATACAACATTGTAAATCAACTATGTTTCAATAAAATTTTTTTTAAAAAAAGAGGAGATGGAGGCTGCAGGAAAAGAGATGCAGCAAGTCACATAATCTGAGGAAAACACCAAAGAAAATCATCCAGAAAGACTGGCGTCAACAAATAATGAATTAACATGGTAAAGTGGCGAGGAGGTGCATGGACCAGGTCAGAATGTGTGCCCAGCTTTCTACAGACTTGAGACTCTTTTAAAAATGCGGCTGCCTCATTGCTACAGGAAAAATAGAACACAAATCCTCCATGACCAGAAGGTCAGACTCCTAAGCCCGGGTGAAATGATAATAATGAAAATAAAAGATTTTATTATGCCGAATACTGTGTTAAAAATTTAATATACACGTATTACCAAAAATTTAATATACATGTATTACCTAAACTAATAAAAACCTAGTGAGGTCGATTGTTTCAGCAAATATGTTTTGATCTTTTAGGTACTTTTCTAGCTGATGAGGGTACAGTAGTGAACAAAAGGGACAGAACTCTCTTTCCTCTGCATTTTTGGAAATATTATTATTCCTGTACTACAGATGAGTAAACCGAGGCTTGCAGAAATCAAGTAACTCATCCAAATCACACAGCCACTCAGTGGCAGAAGGCTTGGGTTTGAATCCAAATCTATCTGACTCCAAAGCTCTAATGGAAGCCCCCAACGGTCTCTTGCTGTACTCAAAGCCCACTGCCAGGCATGTGGCTGTAAGATCCCACTCTTAATTATCCTACTTGCTGGAGCATTATACACATGGCCTTTATGGTCAGTTCTGGCCCTTGATCATATTGTCATTTATTATTTTCTAAAACTTTCATGGTTGTAAGGCTTGCTCGCCCACCTAAATTGAAAATTCCTAGAAGTTTGGGCAAGATAATATATTCTACAGCATTTCCCAGAGGGCTGGGTGCACTTCACACAGGTTTTAAGTACCTGTTAATCTGCCAGGGCACCATCTGGAATAAAAAAATTGAATAAAATATTGCCCCTGCCATTCGAAGTCTTATAACTTAGCAGATACTGTCATTAAATAAATGACGGATGGAATTTTAGTTCCAGCAAATCCCATTTTTGAGAACTCATGAAAGACTTGTAAGTCTTCCAAAGACTAGAGAAAGACCAACACAATGTACGTATTTAGAAAGGCAGAAAGATCAGGACTCAGAAAGTGAGAGATTAGTAACAACACCTAACTTGCCCATGATAAATATTCCCAAGATAAATCAAGAAAGAATAAATGGGGAGAAGAATGATTATGTGTTGGGTAATTACCAATGTGACTTTAAAAGGAACCCATCATGTCCGACCAGTTCAATCCCCAAAAGGAAGATGAACCTTGTAGAAATGGTGAAACAGTAAACATATTGTAGCTTTACTACAGTGGAGTTATTGATTCTGCCCCATAAATAAGCCAATCAAATCGAGCCTAGGAGACCACACGAGAAGGTGGGTGCACTCAGAGGAAGTCACACAAGAGGTGCTGGATAGGAATTAGTCTTGAGTCCTGATTGAGTGTTTCTGGCTTCCATTGATGACATGGGTGATAGGCAGGGATGGACTTACAAGCCATGAGGAGCCCCAAAAGTGCAGGGTGGGCACTTTCTGTTGGACAGGTCTGGAATTCTCCACAGCTCACATTACTGAGAAAATCACTGAAAATGGGAACGGGTTGGATTTTAATAGAGAAGGCAACTTCTGATCTTTCTCCCTTTCTCTTTCAACTACTCCTGGGCACCAAGTGTGAAGGGAGCCTTCACTTGAAGCCAGAGGCTCTGATGTGGGAGAAGGATTACCTAGCTTTGGGTTGTGAGCCGGTCCACTGGGACCTCAGTTTTCCTATCTGTGCAATGGGGGAGCTGCTGGCCTGCTGCACAAGCATTATGTATTGTGTGGATTCGTTAATTAATGATCATTAGAGTCTTACAAGTGCAGAGCTTTGCATAAATGCTAAGTATTATTATGCTTCACGCAAAGGGCAAAGATCTTGACTTGGAAAGAAAATGGGAGGAAAAATTACAGGAGACAGAATGAGAAAACACAGGAGAGAAGCTATTAGCCAGTCTGTGGAGAAGGATTGCAAGGGCTTGAACATCATAAAACATCTGTGGTAATTTCCACTCACCTCTGCTCCTGTAGTCGCCGTGTGGGAGGAAGCAGTCTGTTGTCTTTAAGTAAAGAATCGGGGAAAGGAATAAAGCAAGCATTTGCCCTTGACAAGATGGAGGAAATCCCTCAAAAGTCATACAGGTTTGGATGTTCTAAATGAAGAAATTACTTAATCTACCTGGGGTATTGTAGCTATTACATAAACCAATGTAAACAAGCTTCCAAAATCCAGCTCCTAAGGATCGTTTGGACACATGGCAGACTGCTTCAAATTGACAGTTTCCTGGGCTGCCCTTGATTTCCAACTTGCTGACACTCAGTTCATCCCAAATTAATGGAGTCACCTGTTCAACAGCCAAAGCTGCCCTTTTGTCTTGGCCTCAGGAGTCCTGCCTGCAGCATGAAAAAGGCCACAGAGACAAATTCTAGATGTCCCAGTGCCGTGGGATGATGCCAGTTAAATAAAATTGGTCTCAGTTAGATGGGGGAAGAGGCTCTGTGATGAAGTCTTTTCCTATTGGTGGTGATCAATCAGCCCAGCCCCTAATGGGCCAAAGAGATGGGGGTGAGAGTTGTTTCCGAAGGCAATGCCACTAGCAAAAAGAAACACTATTTGCCCACTTTTTTTTCCTTCCTGGTTCCAACCACCTGCCATTTGAAGCCTCCCTCTAATAAATTAAGAGATCCTTGTCAAGTAGCTGGTTCTACTATTAACCAGACACTTGTCTCTCCAGGACTCCCTGGCAGGTCAAGGCAACCGTCAGCCTCCTCCTCAGGATCCCAGGGTCACTTAGCTGTGCTCAGCACCTCCCAGGAGAGAAGGGTGAGGAAAACAATGCCCTGAATTTGGCCAAGTGGCCCAGGAGAGGTCCAGTGATAACTGTGTGATCACGATTGCAGTCCTTGGTGATGCCCCTCCCAGGTTACTCCAGGACATTGGTACCAGCCATGAAGGTGGAGTAGAGATGGCACAATTCCAGCCTTAAGTATTCCATCTGCAGACCCACTGGACTTCTTACCTGCTTGCCTAACTCTGGAGACTTGAGAAACAGAGAATTAACTCTCTGTCCCGGGATCCCAGTTGTCACTATGACAATGCAGTACAAATTAGCACATGCTTAGGACTCAATAGAAATCAGGACAGAAAAAATGAGACAGGCTGGATTCTGGGCTACTTTTTTGAAATGTGACCTTTTCTCGGATACTTTCATGGGTCATGGGTATTTTTGTTTAGAAAGGAACACATCTTCCTCTGCTGAAGGAACAGAAAGGAGAAAGGAACAGTCAAGATGTCAGGAGGCAGAAATGGATGGGAACGTTATTCATATCAAGTCAGCAGCATTTCTTGGGAATCCTCATCACTTTCGAGCTCTAACTAGCCAGTTAAAGGAGTGGAAAATTACAATTATAGAAAGAAAAGGATATTTTTGAGAATGTGGACATCCTCCACTAAACTGG
Source organism: Mesoplodon mirus (assembly GCF_964341445.2). Lineage (NCBI taxonomy): Eukaryota > Metazoa > Chordata > Mammalia > Artiodactyla > Ziphiidae > Mesoplodon > Mesoplodon mirus. Next base: position 137,614,529 of record NC_138983.1, on the reverse strand, counting down.
GAGGATGTCTCCAAAGCAGAGACCACTTAAAAATATTTTTGGAGTCTGTCACAAGGCCGAGCACATAGTAGGTCTTCAATAGACATTTCCTAATGAGCAAATGGTTAGAGAGTAAACTATAAAATGCCCAGAAGTGTAGCATAGTAACCCAATATTTGCTTAAAATTATAAATGCAACATACACAAATTCATCTTTAACAAATGTAAAGGTCCATGAAGTCCTCTCCTTTAGGAGTAAATTTCCACAGGGTCCCCTCGGTTGGCGAGAATGCAATATGGAGCTAACAGTGGCTGCTTCTCTCTCCCCTCCTCATGTCAACTGCTCAGGAAATCAAAGATCTGTGCAGCTGCTGGGGCCATCCTGAGCATAGTTCATGTTGGCTTAGGATTTAGGCTTATAGGATTAGACTGACGATCATAAACCTTGACCATTATAAAATCCTAAAATCACTATTAATTTTAAAAGGAGTATAAAACCTTGGGCAAAACCAATAATAAATGTATGCCAGCTCTAAGACCAAGACAAAGCCTAAATCCTGTCTAATTTGGAGAAGGAGCTCAGCCTGGAGCAGCTTATTGGGTGAGGCTGAGGAATCTCCCTCCCTGGGGAGCTGAAGGATGTGGACAAGGCTCATGGCTTCTGCCCAAAGTCAGGGACTGGCCAGCGTCAGCCCGAAAGTTCTTGGCTCTGCAACTTGAATGGAGAAGCCCTGGGAGAGCCCGCAGCGACACTCCCAGACAGAGGAATCTCCAGGGGAGAAAAGAGTGGGAACCAAGGACGGCATCCTTGGAGGTGAGGTCTCTGTGGGACTCCTGAGTTATGGGTTTGGCATGGGTTACCTGCCTCTACAGGTGTGAAAGGCAGGCAGAACATGGAAGAAAAGCGTGCCTTGGGGTTCTGAGGATGGGGCTCAGGATCAAACAGGAAACCATGCTTCCAGCAAGACGTAACGTGACTCTGCCCATGCAAACACACAGAGCAAGCTAGTGCTCAGCTGGCACTCAGAGCAAGACATGGGAACGAAGGGGAGGAGAGGCCTGTCTCATCTCGGGGTGTGGGACTTACAGCCGAAGTTCAAAGTGACCATGATACCATGTTTTTACTTTTTAAATTGTTTTATCCTATTTTTTCCAGCCCATAAGGAATGCACCTTGGTGTCAACAGAACCCCTTTGTCTTTGTAAGCTATTTTGAAGCAAAATATCAGTAAATTACTTCCCAAACCACCACACAACTAGATCATGCTGAGAAAATGGGCTTTGCAGGAATGCAGTAAATTGTTGCTGTCACAGAAGAAAATGCAACCGGTAGAAATCGTTACGGATGAGTCATTATGAGAAGGGCCAAAAAAAATTAACCTTCATCGGTTTTCTTTGTCTTTGTGCATGCAAGGGTGGCGTGTGCGGATGTGCATGTGTTTATTTGAATTCACCAGCCACATTTAGAACTTTGGAGCTGCGGAGGTTTCAGCGGTAAGCAAGGCCAGCTCCTTCCCCAGCAGGTGTGCAGGAGGGGAGAAAGAAGAAAAATGACTTCAGAAGATGATATTCTGAGAAGATGTTTAGCGTGATTGAAGGACAAGAGCCTGTGTGATGAGAGGAGGCAGGAAAAGAAAACTTTTAATTTGAAACAGGACTCAGTGTTGTGTTAAAGGCCGAACGTATCACCCCGAAATGTTGAAACCTAATCCCGATGTGATGTTCTTTGGAGGCGGGGCCTATGGGGGGTGATGAGGGATTAGTGCCCTTGTAAAAGAGACCCCAGGGACCTTCCTCGCCCCTTCCACATGTGAGGACACAGCATCTCTGAATCAGACAGAGGGCCTGCTGGCACTTTGCCCTTGGACTCCCCAGCCTCCAGACTGAGAGAAGTAATTTCTATTGTTTATAAGCCACTCGGTCTGTGATATTTTGTTTCAGCAGCCCAAACTGACTAAGACCCTAAGGTTTAGGAAATAAAATAGTACCGGGTACAGGACTAACTGTTTTATATGCATTGTCTCTTTTAATTCCTCCAACAGAGAGGGAGAACTGGGCTGGTGCTTTTATTACCCCCATTTTACAGGTAAAGAAATTGAGGTTTAGAGGTGGTTGCCTTGTCCACAACCCCACAGCAATGAAGTGGCTGGATGGGGATTCCTATCAAGGTGGTCTTATTTCAAGCCTAGGCTTTCAAGCTTGCTTCTCTATCTCCTTGGTGGGAGGGCTGCACCGTGTGTGGATTACGATGGACAAAATCCAGCTCTCTGGAGTCAAAGAACCTAATAGAACCTAAAAGCTGCAGAGGAAGTTATTCTTACCCTCCAGGTGTGAATAAATATTTTCTTCATTGAGGAGGAGCCTCGCGCAGCATCCTCTCCGAGCCCTCCAGCCCTGGGGGCAGGGCACAGGGACTCCATGGGGTTCCCTCCAAGGCTCTAAATCCAGTTACCTTAGCTCCAGCCCCTCCTCCCTTGGTGCAGATATAAAATCTCTTTCCAGTCACTTGATAATGATTCTTCCTGCCCCCTCTATGCAAACAATAGTACAGACAAATGCTCCATTATGGTGTTGAACATGCCCTAATGTGTGGTAATTTATTTCACATATGGAATTGGGAATGGGGTAACACCGTGTGACAATGGATTTGACACAGGTTCTGTCTGACTTGATGAACACAGCTGCAAGGCAGGGGTTCTCTGTGCAGCGGTAATTGCTCAGTGGACCTGGCCAAGGGACCCATTTCCAGGAAGCAGTGCCCTGGGTGGACAAGGTACAGCTCAGAGGATCACCTTAGTGCCTGTCAGGGACCATTTCATCTCCCATCCGACAGCAGTCAGATCGGTTTACAAGTGACATGAATTTGAGGACTCTGTCCGGCTGCAGGGATGGATCTCTGACTGTGACATCGGCCAGGCTTAGGGACACCCCAAGGCAGGTGCAGGTCAATGCGGGCTGCCTGGGGTGAGCTAGGGAGGAAAGGGGGCTGCAAACAGCGGGCAGGTGGGGGGTTAGGACTGCAGGTGAGAGCTGTGTTCACGGCGCACCAACACCTGGAATCCAACCGAGAGCTTCTGTCTAAGAGCCCAGGGCAGCAGGAAACATCTGTATGCATATTTCTGTCTAGTTTACAAAGAATTACAGACACCATCGCATTTCGAGTTTTGGCATCCACTTTGCAAGGCGGGGATTCTTACCAACATAGAGTGAGAACTGGATTACTAATTCTCAGCTTGGGTTACTTGGCCACCTGAGAAGCTTTGAAAGAACAATGGAAACCCAAGACCCCTCCTCCCATGCCTAACCCTTTTTAGTTGATCTGAGATGGGACATGGGTGCCAGTACCTTTTTGTTTTGTATATTTGTTACAAGGAAACTTTACCAATGGATACTGAAATTTCAATTTTATACAATTTTCTTGTGTCACAGTTTTTTTTTTTTTCCAGACATTTAGCTGGGCTGTACAAAACAGACAGAAGTTTGGATTCGGCTCATGGGCCATAGTTGGCTAACCTTGCTTTAAAAGAAACCGTGTTTCCCTTCAACTTGCTAAAGTCCCTTCCTGCCTCCCATCCCCACCCCCGTCATGTGCCCTGTACCCCCTCTGGCTCTAAACCCCCTCTACAGCCTCCCGTGCAGGGCTGTCCTGCCCCAAGTACCCCACACTCTGATGTGCCAACCTTCACGCCCTCCTTTCCCATTCCCTACATAGACCTTCCCTGCTAATTTTTTTCTTTTCCTTTTTGTGGACAAATAAAAATTGTATATATATATTTTAAGGGTACAGTGTGTGTTGTGATACTTGCATACATTGTGAAATGATCCTCACCCTCAAGTCGCATAGTTACCTTTTTTGTGTGTGATGAGAGCGCTTGAGATCTATTCTTTATTCTTTTAGCAAATTCCAAGTATACATGGGAGTCCCCATGCTGTACATTGTGTCCTAAAATTCTGTCCCCTTGATCAATAGCCCATCTTCCCCCCATCCAGCCTCTAGGTGCCAGGATTTTTAAAATTTCCCCCAAGTGATTCTAACCTATAACCAGGTTGAGAGCCACCAAATTAGACAAACATCTGTGGATGAATTGATTGAAGGGAAACACGTCAGACCTGGAGAGGAGCTAAAACATAAATGAATAAATGTAAGGCAGTGGAGAAAAAGACTAAAAGCATGAGAACCCTTAAATCTGGTCTGGTCTGACCGACAAGGGCTGAGGGACACAGATAAAGTCCCAAAGTCATGTGCAAGGTGAGCACATCCCATATTCCTCATGTCCCCTGAGAAAGCGTCAGGCTTTCTCAGGGGACATGCCAATGTCCCGCAGTGGTGCTTCCAGCCCTTGTGATTTAGGAAAGAAGAAAGAGCTGCTGGCTTAGATGCAGGGTATGCTGGTCCAAAGGGAGCACAAACAGGCCTGAGGAAAAGACGTTCTCTGTCCTGGCTTCAGACTCCACAGATTTACTTAAAATGTTGTTAGAAATGTCCTCAACTCCCAGGGGCCTTGTTTAGGAGGACACAGCCTCCTCTAATGAGCTATGAATTGTTTGGATACACTCATCTCTGGGTGAGAAAAATATACTGTGCCTGGTGTCACAGAACTGGCAGCATCAGACGCAGGTGGGATCCAGGCCACGCCTGCTCAAACCCTGATGCTCACAGGTGCAGACCTGCAGCAGGAAATGCAGGTTTGCTACCTGCCACTTGGAGGAGTAAATCATATCTTATTCTCAAGTTACTCCTACGTGATTACCGGCTCCGGGATGATGTCAGCGAGCCACAGCCCTAAGGAGCAAGGGCTCCAGGGGAAGTGCTGACTCGCTGGGCCCTGAGGCTGCCACCCTGCCCCGGGCCCTTTGTGTGCACGCAGCTCAGGCCACCTCTCTGCCTCTCTCAGGGCTACCCCTCCTCGGAATCAGCCTTACCCCTCAGAGCAGAAGTGGGTTCTGTCCTCCAGCTGGGAAGTCCATGGAGAGATTCTCCGTTCCAGAGAGAAGGAGAAGCTCTCGTTCTGTTCTGACGTTCTTCCTGGTTGAGCTTGTCCCGGGTCCACGGTTCCTTTGGCAGGAGGCCCAGCAAGAGGGGAGCCCAGGACTTGGTAACGGGCTGCAGGACAGTGCAGTGGTCCAGCGCGGAGCCCTGGCAGTTGAGCTAACTGGAGCTCAAAGCCTGGCTGTACTGTGTGAAGCGGAGGACTCGTATTGCCTCTGAGGCTCAGCTTCCTGCCCTGTAAACCAGTGATCCAAATGGCAACTTGTCAGGGGTGTTGGAAGGGTACTAAGAAGGCATGTGCCAGTGCAGAAAGTGCTCTGCCCAGTGCCTGGCTGCTTGATGACTGGAAGCTGTTATCACCCTTCCTGGATAAGGGAACCAGGGCTCTGACCCGCTATTTTGCCCCTATTTCCAAGAGCAGAAAAAGCTCCATCATAGTTTCCCCAGCAGTAATGGTCAACTCTATGCCCTGGAGAGAGCCTGGCTGGACCTGGGCTTGAAAGGATGCCAAGGCACAGAAGTAGGAACAGAGATACTCTGAGACAACTGGCCTCCAGGGCTTGTGGAAGGCAGCCCCGCCTGTACACATGGGCTACCCCGCCTGTACACACGGGCTGGTCCCGCCTGTACACACGGGCTGGCCCCCGTGCCCAGGGTCCCTGTGGATGCAAAACTCCTGCTACTCCCTCCATCCATGGCACACATACACACACACATGCATAGACACAGACATGCACACACATGTGCACACTGTGCTCACATACACATACGGACACACACGCACACACATGCAGTCATGTGTGCACACATATGCACCCACAGCAGTCACTATTCCCTGCAGAGAGACCCATGTTTATCAGTCACCAGAGCTTCCCTGGGGTTGGGGAGTGGGTCCTCCAAGGTCTTTGTGGCCCCTTCAGTGGCTGTAGAAATCTGCTTTCCCCTCAGCCTTCTTCTGCCAGTCACCTTCTCTCAAGGAGTGATTATGCTCCTTTCTGTCAGGAACACTGAGTGATTGTGGCAGGAAAATTGCCTTCAGCGATAGGAATTTAAGAAATGCTTTTCCTGAAAATAGTGCTCAAATTAATTAACGTGGAGGAAAGGATTGCTTTTTTTATTTTTTTATTCTTTTTGGTCTGGACTTAATTTATTTTTCCCCAAGAGTTTTTGTCATTTGATAAGAGGTGAGGAGAGTGTTACCTCCCCGGACACCACCTGAGTCAGGGAGGCCTCGGCAAGGCTGGTCCAAGGAGACGCTGGAGAGAGATGCAGCCTGGGACTGTGCAGAGGGCCAGCTTGTTCTGCTGAAGATGCTGCTCAGCCAGGGGGCAGGATGGGTTTAGAGGCAGTGGTGGGTGTTGAAGTGGGTGGCGGGAGGAGGAAAAACCCATGTGGGAAGATAAAACATGCACGCAAAGGTGGGCACTCTCTGGCCTGGGAAATTCCACTTGTTTCTCTAAGCATCCCTTCCTTCATTTATACAAGGGGATAAGAGGATTGGTTGTCACGAGGATCTAGTGAAGATCTGTGTGCTCAGCTCTGTGATTCCTGCGCAGCACCAAGAAGAAGGGTGGTCCAGGTAACAGCAGAGGCCAGAGGGTGGAAAACCCAGCTGATCAAGGCTGGTACCTCTGTCACTAGCTGGGGGATCTAGGGTCAGTCACTCAACTTCTCTGATCCTTTAGTTCCTCATTGCAAAATGGGGATAAAAATAATCACATCACAGTATCATTGTGAAAAAAATACAACTATTAGGAACTCAAGAGGACCTTCAAGATGGCAGAGTAGTAAGACGTGGAGACCACCTTCCTCCCCACAATTACATCAGAAATACATCTACATGTGGAACAACTCCTACAGAACACTTACTGAACACTGGCAGAAGACCTCAGACCTCCCAAAAAGCAAGAAACTAACCATGTACCTGGCCGTGTGGCTGACAGGCTCTTGGTGCTCCAACTGGCTATCAGGCCTGAGACTCTGAGGTGGGAGAGCCAAGTTCAGGACATTGGACGAACAGAGACCTCCAGACACCATGTAATATCAATTGGCGAGAGCTCTCCCAGAGATCTCCATCTCAATGCTAAACGCAGCTCAACAACCAGCAAGCTCCAGTGCTGGACACCCCATGCCAAACAACTATAAAGACAGGAACACAACACCACCCATCAGCAGACAGACTGCCTAAAATCATAATAAGTTCACAGACACCCCAAAACACACCACCAGACACAGTTCTGTCCACCAGAAAGACAAGATCCAGCCTCATCCACCAGAACACAGGCACCAGCCCCCTCCACCAGGAAACCTACACAACACACTGACCCAACCTTACTGACTGGGGACAGACACCAAAAACAACGGGAACCACGAACTTGTAGCGTGCAAAAAGGAGACCCCAAAACAGTAACTTAAGCAAAATGAGAAGACAGATAAATATGCACCAGATGAAGGAGCAATGTAAAAACCCACCAGACCAAACAAATGAAGTGGAAATAGGCAGTCTACTTGAAAAAGAATTCAGAAGAATGATAGTAAGGATGACACAAAATCTTGGAAATAAAATGGAGAAAATACAAGAAACATTTAACAAGGACCTAGAAGAGGTAAAGAGGAAACAATCAATGATGAACAACACAATAAATGAAATGTAAAAGTCTCTAAAAGGAATCAATAGCAGAACAACTCAGGCAGAAGAACGGATAAGTGACCTGGAAGATAAAATAGTGGAAATATCTACTGCAGAGCAGAATAAAGAAAAAAGAATGAAAAGAATTGAGGACAGTCTCAGAGACCTCTGGGACAACATTAAACACACCAACATTCAAATTATAGGGGCTCCACAAGAAGAAGAGAAAAAGAAAGGGACTGAGAAAATATTTGAAGAGATTATAGTTGAAAATTTTCCTAATATGGAAGAGGAAATAGTCAATCAGGTCCAGGAAGCACAGAGAGTCCCATACAGGATAAATCCAAGGAGAAACACAGCAAGGCACATATTAATGAAACTATAAAAATTAAATACAAAGAAAAAATATTTAAAGCAGCAAGGGAAAAGCAACAAATAACATACAAGGGAATCCCCATAAGGTTAACAGCTGACCTTTCAGCAGAAATTCTGCAAGCCAGAAGGGAGTGGCAGGACATATTTAAAGAGATGAAAGGAAAAAACCTACAACCAAGATTACTCTACCCAGCAAGGATCTCATTCAGATTTGACAGAGAAATTAAAAATTTTACAGACGAGCAAAAGCTAAGAGAATTCAGCATCACCAAACCAGCTTTACAACAAATGCTAAAGGAACTTCTCTAGGCAGGAAACACAAGAGAAGGAAAAGACCTACAAAAACAAACCAAAACAGTTAAGAAAATGGTAATAGGAACATACATATCGATAATTACCTTAAATGTAAATGGATTAAATGTTCCAACCGAAAGACATAGACTGGCTGAATGGATACAAAAACAGGACCCATATATATGTTGTCTACAAGAGACCCACATCAGACCTAGGGACACATACAGACTGAAAGTGAGGGGATGGAAAAAGATATTCCTTGCAACTGGAAATCAAAGGAGAGCTGGAGTAGCAATTCTCATATCAGACAAAATAGACTTTAAAATAAAGACTATTACAAGAGGTAAAGAAGGACACCACATAATGATCAAGGGATAAATCAAAGAAGAAGATATAACAATTGTAAATATTTATGGACCCAACATAGGAGCATTTCAATACATAAGGCAAATGCTAGCAGCCATAAAAAAGGAAATTGACAGTAACACAATCATAGTAGGGGAGGTTAACACTGCACTTTCACCAATGGACAGATCAACCAAAATGAAAATAAATAAGGAAACACAGCTTTAAATGACACATTAAACAAGATGGACTTCACTGATATTTATAGGACATTCCATCCAAAAACAACAGAATGCACTGTGTTCTCAGGTGCTCATGAAACATTCTCCAGGATAGATCATATCTTGGGTCACAAATCAAGCCTTGGTAAATTTAAGAAAATTGAAATCATATCAAGTATCTTTTCCAACCACACGCTATGAGACTAGATATCAATTACAGGAAAGAAACCGTAAAAAATACAAACACATGGAAGCTATACAATATACTACTAAATAACCAAGAGATCACTGAAGAAATCAAAGAGGAAATCAAAAAATACCTAGAAACAAATGACAATGAAAACACAACAACCCAAAACCTATGGGATGCAGCAAAAGCAGTTCTAAGAGGGAAGTGTATAGCAATACAATCCTACCTCAAGAAACAGGAAACATCTCAAATAAACAACCTAACCTTACACCTACAGCAATTCGAGAAAGAAGAACAAAAAAAAACGCAAAGTTAAAAGAAGTTAACAAAGTTAAAGAAATCATAAAGATCAGATCAGAAAGAAATGAAAAAGAAATGAAGGGAACGATAGCAAAGATCAATAAAACTAAAAGCTGGTTCTTTGAGAAGATAAACAAAATTGATAAACCATTAGCCAGACTCATCAAGAAAAAAAGGGAGAAGACTCAAATCAACAGAATTAGAAATGAAAAAGGAGAAGTAACAACTGACACTGCAGAAATACAAAGGATCATGGGAGATTACTACAAGCAACTATATGCCAATAAAATGGACAACCTGGAAGAAATGGACAAATTCTTAGAAAAGGACAACCTCTGAGACTGAACTAGGAAGAAATAGAAAATATGAACAGACCAGTCACAAGCACTGAAATTGAAACTGTGATTAAAAATCTTCCAACAAACAAAAGCTCAGGACCAGATGGATTCACAGGCGAATTCTATCAAATATTTAGAGAAGAGCTAACACCTATCCTTCTCAAACTCTTGCAAAATATAGCAGAGGGAGGAACACTCCCAAACACATTCTATGAGGCCACCATCACCCTGACACCAAAACCAAACAAAGGTGTTACAAAAAAAGAAAACTACAGGCCAAAATCACTGATGAACATAGATGCAAAAATCCTCAAAAAAATACTAGCAAACAGAATCCAACAGCACATTAAAAGGATCATACACCACGATCAAGTGGGGTTTATCCCAGGAGTGCAAGGATTCTTCAATATACACAAATCAACCAATGTGATACACCATTATGACAAATTGAAGGATATAAACCATATGATCATCTCAATAGATGCAGAAAAAGCTTTTGATAAAATTCAATACCCATTTATGACAAAAACTTTCTAGAAAGTAGGCTTAGAGGGAACTTACCTGAACATAGTAAAAGCCACATACAACAAACCTACAGCAAACATCATTCTCAATGGTGAAAAACTGAAACCATTTCCACTAAGATCAGGAACAAAACAAGGTTGTCCACTGTCACCATTATGATTCAACATAGTTTTGGAAGTTTTAGCCCCAGCAATCAGAGATGAAAAAGAAATAAAAGGAATCCAAATCAGAAAAGAAGTAAAACTGTCACTGTTTGCAGATGACATGATACTATACATAGAGAATCCTAAAGATGCTACCAGAAAACTACCAGAGCTAATCAATGAATTTGGTAAAGTAGCAGGATACAAAATTAATGCACAGAAATCTCTTGCATTCCTATACACTAATTATGAAATATCTGAAAGAGAAATTAAGGAAACACTCCCATTTACCACTGCAACACAAATAATAAAATACCTAGGAATAAACCTACCAAAGGAGATAAAAGACCTGTATGCCGAAAACTATAAGACACTGATGAAAGAAATTAAACATGATACAAACAGATGGAGAGATATACCATGTTCTTGGTTTGGAAGAATCAACATTGTGAAAATGACTATACTACCCAAAGCAATTGACAGATTCAATGCAATCCCTGTCAAACTACCAATGGCATTTTTCGCAGAACTAGAACAAAAAATTTCACAATTTGTATGGAAACACAAAAGACCCCGAATAGCAAAGCAATCTTGAGAAAGAAAAACAGAGTTGGAGGAATCAGGCTCCCCATTTCACACTATACTACAAAGCTACAGTAATCAAGACAATATGGTACTGGCACAAAAACAGAAATATAGATCAATGGAACGGGATAGAAAGCCCAGAGATAAATCCACGCACTTATGGTCACCTTATCTTTGATAAAGGAGGCATGAACATGCAACAGAGAAAAGACAGCCTCTTCAATAAGTGGTGCTGGGAAAACTGGACAGCTACATGTAAAAGAATGAAATTAGAACACTCCCTAACACCATACACAAAAAGAAAATCGAAATGGATTAAAGACCTAAATGTAAGACAAGACACTATAAAATTCTTAGAGGAAAACTTAGGCAGAACACTCTATGACATAAATCACAGCAAGATCCTTTTTGACCCACCTCCTAGAGTAGTGGAAATAAAACCAAAAATAAACAAATGGGACCTAATGAAACTTAAAACCTTTTGCACAGCAAAGGAAACCATAAACAAGATGAAAAGACAACCCTCAGTATGGTAGAAAATATTTGCAAATGAAGCAACTGACAAAGGATTAATCTCCAAAATATACAAGCAGCTCATGCAGCTCAATATCAAAAAAACAAACAACCCAATACAAAAATGGGCAGAAGACCTAAATAGACATTTCTCCAAAAAAGATGTACAGATTGCCAACAAACACATGAAAGGATGCTCAACATCACTAATCATTAGAGAAATGTAAATCAAAACTACAATGAGGTATCACCTCACACCGGTCAGAATGGCCATCATCAAAAAATCTACAAACAATAAATGTTGGAGAGGTTGTGGAGAAAAGGGAACCCTCTTGCACTGTTGGTGGAAATGTAAATTGATACAGCCACTATGGAGAACAGAGGGGAGGTTCCTTAAAAAACTAAAATTAGAACTACCATACAACCCAGCAATCCCACTACTGGGCATATACCCTGAGAAAACCGTAATTCAAAAAGACTCGTGGACCACAATGTTCATTGCAACTCTATTTACAATAGCCAGGACATGGAAGCAACCTAAGTGTCCATCGACAGATGAATGGATAAAGATGTGGCACATATATACAATGTTATATTACTCTACCATAAAAAGAAATGAAATTGAGTTATTTGTAGTGAGGTGGATGGATGTAGAGTCTGTCATACAGAGTGAAGTAAGTCAGAAAGAGAAAAACAAATACCATATGCTAACACATATATATGCAATCTAAAACAAAAAAAGAAATGGTTCTGAAGAACCTAGGGGCGGGACAGGAATAAGGACATAGACATAGAGAATGGACTTGACACAGGGAGTGGGAAGGGTAAGCTGGGACGAAGTGAGAGAGTGGCATGGACATATATACAGTACCAAATGTAAAATAGATAGCTAGTGGGAAGCAGCCGCATAGCACAGGGAGATCAGCTCGGTGCTTTGTAACCACCTAGAGGGGTGGGATAGGGAGGGTGGGATGGAGACGCAAGTGGGAGGGGATATGGGGATACATGTATACGTATAGTTGATTCACTTTGTTATACAGCAGCAACTAACACAACAATGTAAAGTAATTATACTCCAATAAAGATGTTTCAAAAAATGTGTATTTATTCTTAATAACTGTCATTCTTTCTTTTTTTCTCATCAGCAATTTGATCCCGGTCACACCAGAATGAAACCCCTAAAATATGAGGTAAAACAACACCCAGTTTCTGAGTCCCTTTCAGTTTAAGATGCTCAGATTAGTTCTGTAATCCACAATGGGTTTACACCTTTTTGATACCTACCTTTTCTGGGTCTTGACCCCAGCTTATACTCAAGAAATACAAGGGTGTTTCTTATTCACCCCAGCCAGTGTTTCTTAACCAGGAGCATGTGCATGGACTTTTCAGGAATCATAATCCTGTGAAACTTAAACAAAATAGTACATTAATTTCATGTGAGCATCCCATCGATAGCTTTCCCAAGGGCAGGGATGAGAGCAATTTGTCATCCTCCCCAAAGAAATGAAGCCAAACTGACTTATGCCACACAGAATATTGATGGCAAACCAATTTAAAATATGTAAAATTCCAAAGTTGATTTTTACATAGATAATCTTTTGATACTCCCTTTATATAATTTTAAAAGGCTAATTTGAAGAAACCCTTTAAGAAATCACTCTTCTTGAAGTAGAGGTCGACTCCATCTACCTACACTCAGATCCCTCTCATAAACATGAGCATGCGGGCACACACAGACACACAGACACACAGACACACACACACAGTTGCACTGCCCCCGGCTCAATGTCCCCACCCCGGCCATGGCAGCTGCAAAGCACAGAGTTTGTGTCTGCAGTCTCCTGCCTCTCAGGAGCCTGCAAGTCTTTCAAGGCATCTCCCGGGCCCTGGCACTGCCCTAGGCTGGTTGTTCACAGTTGGCAGGTGAAGCAAAGGGCAGGAAAATATCTTGTCCTGAAAAGGACAGCAAGGACGGTTCCACCAATCCCGACTACCATACCATAATTAAGGGAGGAGGGTAAGAAGCAGGATGTAAACAAGGGGCTGAGGGGTTTAAAGCATACGAAGCTGACCCTCCCAGTGGGAGCTTTGCCAGGACACTGGGGTTTGCACCCAAGCATCTGGGGCGAGGCCCTGAGACCCCAGCTCTGTGAGAAGCAATCAGGCAGCACACACACCTTGATCTGAACATGTTCAGGCGCCTTGGCTGCCCCACTTTAGGAGAAAGGCCAGGCTATGAGGTGTGCTCAGCATCATTTGCATGCAGACCGCAGGACGCCCTTGGTTGGATGTGGCCCTGGACCTTTGTTCAGATATCGCTACTGCTACTACTATTTCTACAATATTTTTTATTTTATTTCCTGGATTGTTTGTGTGTTTATTCAGTAAACGCCTAGTATAAGACCTAGGGAAGCGAATGCAAGAAAAGGGGGTACCTGACCACACTGTGATGTGGATAAATTAACCAAGGTTAAAACCTTGGAGGAGCAATTCAAGACAGGTGAAGAATGCAGACATAGAGGTCAGACTTGTGGTTGCCAAGGGGAGGAGGGAAAGGAGAGGGATGGACTGGGAGTTCGGGGTTAGCAGATCAACTATTACATGTAGAATGGATAAACAACAAGGTCCTACTGTAGAGCACAGGGAACTATATCCAGTCTCCTGGGGTAAACCATAATGGAAAAGAATATTTTAAAAATATTGTATATTTGTGTAAAACTGAGTCACTTTGCTGTACAGCAGAGATTTGCACAACATTGTAAATCAACTATACTTCAGTTAAAAAAAGACAGGTGAAGAACGGCTGATACGGACCTGGGCTTCTATTTCCTTGCTTCCCACTCAGGGTCCCGCACAGAACTTTACATACACTGAGGGCACAAATACCTGAGTAACCGCACAGATCACTTACAATTTTTTCCTCACCCTCATCTCAAGAGTAACGACAGCCTTTATTCATTTAAGCACTCAGAGTGCAGTCCGGGAATGGTCTGCTTTAGAATCACCAAAGACCTTGTTGAAAATGCAGCTTCTTGGGCCCCTTCCCAGACACACTGAACCAGCATCTTTTGAGAGGAGGTCCAAGAACCTGCATTTTAATGAGCCCACCAAGTGAGCTGGATGTCTGAGAACCACTGACTTAGTCCAATGAATATTTGTCCATCAGCACCTTTAAGTCTGCTCCCAAAGCCTTTAGTAAATCATTTCAACCTTGGATGGAGGCATCTCTAAACCAACGCTCGACAAAGCCCTTCTGAAAGATTTAGAATCGAGTATCAGAAGGTTTAAACAAATTAACTTTGAAGGTAACTTTTATTTGTACTTCTAGTCACTTCATTAAGACTATCAACCTGCAAGTTAGAGATGGTGACCCCAGAATGTTCTTCTGGTGTCCATAGCTCATCGTCCTATCTGACTTGGGCACATAGGCCCAAGAGATGCCCACTCACCAATGCTGTTGAATTTCCCTCGGCTTGTGACATTGTGGGCTGACTCTACCGGTCACTGCCCTTTTCTGGATAGAACTTATTTTGGGAAGGATCCATTGGGATGGGAAAATGGGAGGAGATGGATGAAAAAAAGAGAAGAGGAAGGAAGGGAAGAGGAGGCAGGGGCAGGAGGAAGAGGAAAGAGGGCTGGTTCTCTGGTTAGAATAACCCCCTGTTGTCTTCTTTTTTTAATCTTTTTTGTTAAACATCTTTATTGGAGTATAATTACTTTACAATGGTGTGTTAGTTTCTGCTTTATAACAAAGTGAATCAGTTATACATATACATATGTTCCCATATCTCTTCCCTCTTGCGTCTCCCTCCCTCCCACCCTCCCTATCCCACCCGTCTAGGGGGTCACAGAGCACCGAGCTGATCTCCCTGTGCTATGTGGCTGATTCCCACTATCTATCTATTTTACATTTGGTAGTGTATATATGTCCATGCCACTCTCTCACTTCGTCCCAGCTTACCCTTCCCCCTCCCCGTGTCCTCAAGTCCATTCTCTACATCTGCGTCTTTATTCCTGTCCTGCCCCTAGGTTCTTCAGAACCTTTTTTTTTTAGATTCCATATATATGTGTTAGCATATGGTATTTGTTTTTCTCTTTCTGACTTACTTCACTCTAGGTCCATCCACCTCACTACAAATAACTCAGTTTCGTTTCTTTTTATGACTGAGTAATATTCCATTGTATATATGTGCCACATCTTCTTTATCCATTCATCTGTCGATGGACACTTAGGTGGCTTCCATGTCCTGGCTATTGTAAATAGAGCTGCAATGAACACTGTGGTATATGACTCTTTTTGAATTATGGTTTTCTCAGGGTATATGCCCAGTAGTGGGATTGCTGGGTCGTATGGTAGTTCTATTTTTAGTTTTTAAGGAACCTCCCTACTGTTCTCCATAGCGGCTGTATCAATTTACATTCCCCCTGTTGTCTTGAAAGCATCTGGCATCAGCAGACACTTTGATGGCGTGGGGACAAAAAGACTGGCCCTGAGGAGCAAAAGGGAAAAATAAAGAAAGGCGACAAACAGGAGAAAAGAACAAAGAGAAATACTAACTGACAATAGTAAAAAGAAGGCGAAGTACAAAGACTCCAGAGAAGTCTGGGTATTTTTACCTTTGCAAACACTTCATTTTACTACACTTAATTAATCATAACACAGGAACATAAATGTTTAAAGGGTGAAATAAAATGCACAGAAATAGTCATCCTCAACAAAAATGAGAACACATAAATTTAACATGAGGTTGTCATCCCTCCTCTCCCAGCACACAGGATACAGCATCTCCATGTCAATTCCCCCCTCAGGAACAAGGCTGCTGTAACGAGCTCTCTCCTGGCTCCGGCTAAAATCAATAAGTGAAACGCAAGAGGGAAGAGGAGGAAAATACTCCAAAGAGAGAAGGGACTGGGTAGAGAAAAGGAGCAAGAGTGACAGGCAGAGGAGACAACTCTACTGTCCCCCGTCGGTGCCCTTCAGATCAGGAAGTTCTCTGACACGTCTAACTCAAATCTCTCCTGTAATTCCAGCCAATTTAACTCTTTTTTGGAACCAGCCCAGTACGAGACTGTGACAATGGACTGGTTCAGAACGCTACACAATAAAAAAAAAAAAATTAAATAGAGCTCCCCAGGCCTTGTTTGTGAAGTCTTGGGTCTGTCTGAAGCAGGGCCTGAGATGACAGGGCAGAGGGGAAACTGATAAATCTCTCCCCTTTGCTAACTATGAAACCATCTGGATTTCCTGTCTCCCTGCCCCAAGCCTTCTGCTGCAGGTAACTGCTCCTTCGGCCTCTGTCCATCCGTTCAGGCCTGAGCGCGGGGTGGGACCAGTACAGTCCTTGACGGGGCAGCTGACAAATCCTCACACAACATCCTCGAGCTGACTCGCTCCCAGGCTGCCCCTTTCTGTGCTCTGTCTTGGGTCTGGTAACTGGGGATGCTGGGGCTGAGGAGAGGGTGTATCTTGCAGTCAGGCCCCTCTTGTGCTCTTGTCTCTGTGTTATCTGCCTTATCCTTGGGGGCCTCACCCAGCCCCTGAGAGCTAGGCCCTGTCACTGTGTCCCCCTCCATGGCAGGGCCTGCCCACGTCTGTCAGACCACTCTAGACTGACAGCCCAGGTGGACTTCTATTACCTGTTGACACCTCCCCAGTTGTTTATTCCTCCCAACCCCACTCCCTCTTACTGGACTAGTGTGATGAGCAGCTCTTCACCCCTGAAGGTTTCTCATGCATCTGAGCCCCAAATTCATACCCTTCCAAGTCCACCTGCTATTGGGGCCTGCCTCTTGGTGGGCTGGGTCCTACTTGGCCAACCAAAGCACACAGGGAAGTTCACTGGGGTCTCTGTGTCTTTCAAGGACTCCACGGGAAGCGGTAAGATCCACGCTGTGCCCCTGGTCTAGCTACAGCTGCCTCAGTCTTCCCTGGATCCAAACCGCACTGCTTCTCCACCATCGAGTCTCATGCACCCTTATCCCTGGAACAAACCAGGCCAACCCCTGCCTTTTCAAAGCTCTCAAATCCTGAGAGGTCATAGAGTATAGTATATAGACAGGCTCTGATGTCACATATCTGAGTTAAATATTGACTCTATAACTGATCCCCCATGGAACCCTGGGCAACTCACTTAACCATCCTTGACTCCCTGTAAAGTGGGCCTACAATCTTCCTGAATTGGTGTAAAGGTTCAATACAATTTTGTGATGTTTTTATCACAAGGTCCAATGCAGAGATGCTGTTGAAGAAAGGCTGATGGATTGTTTCTGCCTCTCTTACATCCCCAGGTCTCTTCAATTGTTCTTTGGAAGCTTTATCATTGTAACAGAGACAGATTTCAACTAATGCCAAGCTCAGGAGAACTTTTGCTTTGTCAAGAATTCTGCCCAGGCTTCCAGCCCATCTCCAGGGCTCACCTGTGCTGGGTTTAGCCATTCCAACTCCTACGGCCCACTGGGCAAGGAACACCATTCCTGTAGCAGGGAAATCCTCATCATTTCATGCAGCTCCTAGTTCCCTCCACCTTCTCCTTCAGTCTTCCAAGATTATAGGAGAGCACCCAAAATATGATTTCATCCATGCCCTGAATTCAGACCCAGTATGTTACATAATGTGTTCAGGCTTCATTTGTGCCATTCCTGAGAATTTCTAGTATTCTAATCACATCCGTTACCCTTGATAATCCCGAGACTAACAAAACTACACTGTGTGTTAACCCAGAGAAACTCCACGGACCTCCACGTGCAGCCTGATGCTACCTGTCACAGGTGGGAGAACATAGCTTGCCTTGACAAAGGCCTGGCTGTTCTTCTGCTTTTCAGGTTGTAGACAGATATCCATGGGCCTTATAGTTGGACCACAGTAACCGTGAGGGGTCAAGATTAGTAGCCAAGAAGGTAGATTTACCTCTCACTAACCATGCAGCACACACGTGCTGCCCTCTGAGGGGCCAAGGCTCCCGAGCTGCTCCTGAATGTCCGTAATTGCAGCATTAAGTGATAGATTTCAATTTTTAAATCCAATTCTAAAGATTCTAAACTCACTTCCAAGTTCATCAGCAGAGTATAGTGATCAATTAATGGTATCTATTTTGATCATTTGACGGAGAGGGGCAGTATTTCATCAACAGCCCTGAGGGCCGGGAAGTCAGGCACTAACATCTGAAATCTGACCTCGCCCTGATTTTTTGGAGAATGTGAAAGCTCATACGATTACCAGGACCTGGTAAGTTGATTGTAAAATGGCCCCGATTCTTCTCCTTTCTTTATCCAGCATCCTATCGAGTGGAATCCATTCCTCCACCCCTGGAATCCGTTCTGGCCTCATAACTTGCCCACGGAACACAGTGAGAATGTCAATTCTGAGTCCAGGCCTGGAGGGGCCTTGCCACCTCTCCTATGCCCTCTTGGAACAAGTCCAGGCTAGTCCTCTGGAGACTGAGAGACCCCCGTGGGCCACAGTTGGCCCAGTGTTCGTTGCTTTATGCCACTGGTCTTTGTGTGTGTTTGCTTGATTTCCTTACACAGCACTATTATAGATAATGGATAAAAAAGGTAGCAATAGATTACATCCTCATGAGTCCTGCCATAACTACTGACCATGAGCTTATAATTTTTTTAAAAAGTTACTCTTCCCCCTGTTTGTTTAGCTCATTCAGTCCAAGGCTAGTGCTTCAGTGCTTCTCTAACTATCTGTGGGGAGGGAGCAGCTATTTTTTAACATGTTCTTTCATTGTTTTTTGTTTTTTATTTAAACTCTTTATAGATTAATAAGAAGTTGCAAAAAATCAAGTAGTACAGGGAGGACCACGTTTTGAGGCTTTGGTTCTTTTTCCAATCCTTTCTGGATTAAATGATTTTATAAAATACAACAGAAATGAATTACAAGGAAAATGAAAAAAAAATTAAGACATATAAAATACTAGCTTGAATTCTTTATTCGATTCCACAGAACAGGTAAAAAGTTATAGAAATGTTTATGAAAATTTCTATATGCTTATTTTCAGTTTGTATATGCATCTCATCGCAGACCAGTGACAAGCATTTCATGGCCTGGCACCAGTCCATGGACCACACCTAAGTAGCATCACTTTAAACCCTTCTGGAGATCTTCTGAGATGAGAAATGGAAACTAAGCTTGAGTGTAGCAGGGATAATTTTGGTCTCGATGATCCTATCACAGAGACAGTCTCCTATAGAGGATATTTTTAAAATATCTTTTACCCTAAGTGCTATAAAAGAGTATTTTTGTGGTTTGCTAACCCTGGATGATGGGAAGAAAAATCATAAAGCATGCTTCAGCCTCTCTATAGGAATTTTCCTCTACTGATTATCACCACCACTGAAACAAATAATAAGCAAAAAGCACAAACAAAACCACGGCCATATTGGTACTGAAGAGCAAACATTCCATAGGATTGGTTCTAAACAATGTGAATCAAAAAGAATTTATTACTGGTTAATCTGTCCCAATAGAAGACTGGTTTTTTGGATTGTTTTGTTGTTGTTGCTGTTTTGATCGTTCTTGTTTTTTAATTCAGTAAACTTGTCTAAGTAAGAGAGACATGTTGACCCAATGAGAGTTAGACTCTAGTTTCCCCCAGCCCCTTTCCTGGATCTTGGGAGTGTGGTACATCCTGACAGACAAGTCCCCTCTTTCTGAGATAACTCAAGATGGAGATACAGTGAAAAACTAGATTTGTTCAAAAGGCAGAAATAGGAGAGAAATTATGAAAGTTTTGTCTGCAGACGAGGGCTACTGCAGTTTGTATAGTATCCGAATTCATTAAGATAATACCCTGACATCCACATCTACTTCCCTGGCTCTCTCCAGGATGATAAACTAGCTCCACCATCACAAGTCACGTCCCCGGTGAGGGAGAGTCTAGCAGAATGGTAGTGAAGGAGCAGGTAATTTGTGCCATTTTTTTCTCTTTTCTTCCTTGTGCACTTGCCTAATAAATGGACTTCTATTCCCTAAGTGTTACAAAAGAGTATTTAATTTGGCTGGAGCATGCAGAAGGATGAGAGGATGGCCAAGACCATCTGTAAAGTATTAACATCTTAGCTCAGTTTCACCCTTCGGCAACACCTTTCTGCATACATTCCTACCTCTTTCCAGCCCATTTTCCTTTGAAAAGGCAAATCATGTTTTGCCTTAAATCATGATCATGTTTTAAAAGGATTCAATGATTTCCCAGTGATCTTAGAATGAAGTTCCAAGTCCTTAGAATGCTCTCCATGGTCCAGCATGATTGAGCCCCAAATCAGCACCTCATATAACCACCCTCTCCCTCACTCTGGCCCCTGGACACTGGCTTTTTCTCTTTCCTCAAATGTAATCAAGCTCCTCCCCACTTCTAGACCACCGCATGCACTCCCACCCTGGCCCTTTTTCCTCTTAACATCTCATCTTTCATTTCTCAGCCTTCAACTCCCAGAATAAATTAAACACCCCAAAAACATTAGTTCTGAGCACTTTAGGCTCCCCCAACCCAGACACTACTCAGATAATTATGTGTATGACTCCTCTTTAGTACCTTTCTCTATTGCTGGATTGGAGTTCCATGAAGGCAGGGACCATGTACACCTTGACCATCTCTGAGTCTTCATCACCAGCCGTAGCACTGGTCATTCAATGTATTTCTGGGATGAATGCAAAGCCATTTCAGTGCCACTTCTACTCCCAGGTGTGAAAGCCCACAGCCTACACACTGTGACATTCTGCATTCTAATGACAGAGGAAAAGTAGCACAAGACTATTTTTCTCTAGAATTTGAATTCAGATGAACTCAAACAGGAGTACATATTTTTTCTAGGACAAGAAAAAAATTATAAATAAAAAACAAGTTTTCTCGGAAAGCATGGCTAGATAAAGGCATGCTTTAATGTTGAACAGATGAACTTGAACCCTATAGGTTCTTGATAGACTCCTATATGTTAAGACTGGTAATGACAATCCATTATGGTAGTTTTTCTCCAATTCCGGGATCAGGGTGTTCTCCCTGTGGCTGTGGTTAAACTAATTAAGATGACTTTAGGAAAGTTGGTGCAGGGTACAGGAGAAAGGTGGTTCGCGTTGTTTTGACTCCACTGGACTCAAGCCTCAACTGTGACTTTGGCTACTCCTGCTCCCACCAGCTCTCCTTCAGCATCTCCCGGTTCCGGGGAAAGAGGGTGTATGTTATCATGCTCAGTTGTTCAGAGAGAAAGAAAGCAAAAATAATGGCAGGCTGATGCTGCAGCCATATGGCTGACAGGGTCTTGGTGCCTTAGCCGGGTGTCAGGCCTGAGCCTCTGAGGTGGGAGAGCCGAGTTCAGTACATTGGTCCAACAGAGACCTCCCGGACCCTTGTAATATCAATCAGCAAGAACTCTCCCAGAGATCTCCATCTCAACGCTAAGACCCAGCTCCACTCAACAACAGGCAAGCTCCAGTGCTGGACACCCCATGTCAAACAACTAGCAAGACAGGAACACAACCCCACTCACTAGCAGAGAGGTTGCCTAAAATCATAATACATTCACAGATACCCCAAAACACACCACCAGACACAGTCCTGCCCACCAGAAAGACAAGATCCAACCTCATCCACCAGAACACAGGCACCAGTCCCCTCCACCAGGAAGCCTACACAACCCACTGAACAAACCTTAGCCACTGGGGACAGACACCAAAAACAATGGGAACTACGAACCTGCAGCCTGTGAAAAGGAGACCCCAAACAAAGTAAGTTAAGCAAAATGAGAAGACAGAGAAATATGCAGCAGGTGAAGGAGCAAAGTAAAAACTCACCAGACCAAACAAATGAAGAGGAAATAGGCAGTCTACCTGAAAAAGAATTCAGAGTAATGATAGTAAAGAAGGTCCAAAATCTTGGAAACACAATAGAGAAAATACAAGAAACATTTAACAAGGACCTAAAAGAAATAAAGAGCAAACAAACAATGATGAACAACGCAGTAAATGAAATTAAAAATTCTCTAGAATGAATCAATAGCAGAATAACTGAGGCAGAAGAACGGATAAGTGACCTGGAAGATAAAAGAGTGGAAATAACTACCACAGAGCAGAATAAAGAAAAAAGAATGAAGAGCTTTGAGGACAGTCTCAGAGACTTCTGGGACAACATTAAACACACCAACTTTCGAATTATAGGGGTCCCAGAAGAAGAAGAGAGAAAGAAAGGGACTGAGAAAATATTTGAAGAGATTATAGTTGAAAACTTCCCTAATACGGGAAAGGAAATAGTCAATCAAGTCCAGAAAGCGCAGAGAGTCCCATACAGGATAAACCCAAGGAGAAACACGGCAAGGCACATATTAATCAAACTGTCAAAAATTAAATACAAAAAAAAGTATTTAAAGCAGCAAGGGAAGAGCAACAAATAACAAACAAAGGAATCCCCATAAGGTTAACAGTTGATCTTTCAGCAAAACTCTGCAAGCCAGGAGGGAGTGGCAGGACATATATAAAGTGATGAAAAGAAGAAACCTACAACCAAGATTATTCTACCGAGCAAGGATCTCATTCAGATTCAACAGAGAAATTAAAACCTTCAGAGACAAGCAAAAGCTAAGAGAATTCAGCACCACCACACCAGCTTTACAACCAATACTAAAGGAATTTCTCTAGGCAGGAAACACAAAAGAAGGAAAAGACCTATAACAACAGACCCAAATCTGTTAAGAAAATGGTAATAGGAACATACATATCGATAGTTACCTTAAATGTAAATGGATTAAATGCTCCAAACAAAAGACATAGACTGGCTGAATGGATATAAAAACAAGACCCATATATATGTTGTCCACAAGAGGCCCACTTCAGACCTATGGACACATACAGACTGAAAGTGAGGGGATGGAGAAAGATATTCCATGCAAATGGAAATCAAAAGAGAGCTGGAATGGCAATTCTCATATCAAACAAAATAGACTTTAAAATAAAGACTATTACAAGAGACAAAGAAGGACACTACATAATGATCAAGGGATCAATCCAAGAAGAAGATATAACAA
The DNA here is from genome assembly GCF_964341445.2 of Mesoplodon mirus. Classification (NCBI taxonomy): domain Eukaryota; kingdom Metazoa; phylum Chordata; class Mammalia; order Artiodactyla; family Ziphiidae; genus Mesoplodon; species Mesoplodon mirus. The sequence goes on along the minus strand of NC_138983.1, from coordinate 137,591,082 downwards.
TTGTAAATATTTATGCACCCAACGTAGGATCACCTCAATACATAAGGCAAATGCTAACAGCCATAAAAGGAGAAATCGACAGTAACACAATCATAGTAGGGGACTTTAACACCCCACTTTCACCAGTGGACAGGTCAACCAAAATGAAAATAAATAAGGAAACACAAGCTGTAAATGACACATTGAACAAGATGGACTTCATTGATAAATATCATCCATTTTGGATGGAATATCATTCCATCAAAAAACAACAGAATACACTTTCTTCTCAAGTGCTCATGGATCATTCTCCAGGATAGATCATATCTTGGGTCACAAATCAAGCCTTGGTAAATTTAAGAAAATTGAAATCATATCAAGTATCTTTTCTGACCACAATGCTATCAGGCTCAATATCAATTACAGGAAAACTGTAAAAATTACAAACATATGGAGGGTAAACAATACGTGACTAAATAACCAAGAGATCACTGAAGAAATCAAAGAGGAAATCAAAAAATACCTAGAAACAAATAACAATGAAAACACGACGACCCAAAACCTATGGGATGCAGCAAAAGCAGTTCTAAGAGGGAACTTTATAGCAATACAATCCTACCTCAAGAAACTAGAAACAACTCAAGTAAAAAACTTAACCTTACACCTAAAGCAATTCGAGAAAGAACAAAAAAACTCCCAAATTTAGAAGAAGGAAAGAAATCATAAAGATCAGGTCAGAAAGAAATGAAAAAGAAATGAAGGGAACAATAGCAAAGATCAATAAAACTAAAAGCTGGTTCTTTGAGAAGATAAACAAAATTGATAAACCATTAGCCAGACTCATCAAGAAAAAAAGAGAGAAGACTCAAATCAACAGAATTAGAAATGAAAAAGGAGAAGTAACAACGGACACTGCAGAAATACAAAGGATCATGAGAGATTACTACAAGCAACTATATAAATAAAATGGACAACCTGAAAAAAATAGACCAATTCCTACAAAGCACAACCTTCCGAGACTGAACCAGGAAAAAATAGAAAATATGAACAGACCAATCACAAGCACTGAAATTGAAACTGTGATTAAAAATCTTCCAACAAATAAAAGCTCAGGACCAGGTGGATTCACAGGCGAATTCTATCAAACATTTAGAGAAGAGCTAACACCTATCCTTCTCAAACTCTTCCAGCTTAGGGCCCAGCCCAGTGAATGAACCCTGGCATCAGACCCTTCCATGCTCCCACTCTCTAGACCTTGTTAGTGAAACAGCAATTTTGCTCAGTCATAAAAAGGTAAAGGCAGTAATAAGAACTGTGAAACTAAACCAGGTACGTTCTAAATCTCATGTGAAGTAGACACAATTTTTTCCTTGTAGAGAGGAAAGTGTGAGACAAATAGCAGAGACCTGGTAAATAATTCAGCCTATGACCTTGATGCTTATTGATTCCTGCAGCTGTTTATCTTTCTCTAGGCTACCCGGGGGAAAAAGAAACCTCCAAAAAACAATTATCACTTAATTATAAAATTGCTTGGTTGGGGAAAGCCTTCTGGTTGGTTGCTGAGCACTCCAAGGGGGTAAGTTAATCTCTATAAACCACCCAGCCTGACTGAAGCTGCTGCTTAAAATTCCCAACCACCGCTTCATTACTTTCTGGTACGGATGAAAAACAAAAAAAGAAGATGCACATTGTCTTCTCATTTTCAGATGCTTAGGATGTTTAGCCAATCAGATGACTAAATGGCTGGCGATTTCTCACCTCGGGATTTGAACACCGACGGACCCCAGCCATGGGGGCACCAGGTGTCGTCCATGGTGAGCTCGTGATCCATGCTGGTAGCCGTGGTGGTGGTCGGGATGGTGGTGGTTATACTTGCTGTGGTTGCTGTGGATATAGTAATACTTCAGATTGGGCTGAAAAGGGGAAAAGGGAAAGGACAAAAATTTTTCTTTACACAGAAATAATTTCTTTTTACTTTTTATTTTTTTATTTTTGGGGGGTAGGCGGGCCTCTCACTGTTGTGGCCTCTCCCGTTGCGGAGCACAGGCTCCGGACGCGCAGGCTCAGCGGCCATGGCTCACGGGCCCAGCCACTCCGCGGCACGTGGGATCCTCCCGGACCGGGGCACGAACCCGTGTCCCCTGCATCGGCAGGCGGGCTCTCAACCACTGCGCCACCAGGGAAGCCCAGAAATAATTTCTTCTTCAACCTCAGTTTGGATGAAAGGTAGGGCCCTTAAGCCAGCCCTGGTTCTCCCCAGTCATTTCTTGGGGGGCAGAATTTCTCACCACTAGTGTCAACAGCCACCCTGAATAGGAGGCTTCGCCATGTCTGTGGGGGAGGTTGAGAGGTTCGGCCAGCTGGGATATTGGAGTCAGAGCTGATAAACTCTTACCCCAGCTTGCCCTATTCCTTTATATGTATTATCTTATCCCAGTGATCATTAAAATTTCTTGACTAGCAAACAAACAACCCTCTTAAAAATGGCCAAAGGACATGAATAGAAGATACACAGATGGCCAAAAATCACATGAAAATGTAGTCAACATCACTAATCATTAAAAACATGCAAATCAAAACCACAATGAGACATACCTCACACCCAATGGGATGACTACAATAAAAGAAAGTCAAACCAAACAAACAAAGAAACAAAAACATAAAATAGAAGTGCTGGCAAAGATGTGGAGGAATTGGAACTCTTGTGCAGTTACTATGAAAAGCAGTGTGAAGGTTTCTCAAGAAATTGAAAATATAATCACCATATTTTCCATTCAGCAATTCTACTTCTGGACAAGAATTGAAGATGAGGTCTCAAACAGATATTTGTACACCTGTGTTCAAAGCAGCATTATTCACAATAGCCAAAAGAAGGAAGCAACCCAGGTGTCCACTGATGGATGCATGGATAAATATATATAATGGAACATTATCCAGTGTTACAGAAGAAATTCTGGCACACATAACATGGACAAACCCTGGGGACATTATGCTAAGTGAAGACAACCTGTCACAAAAAGATAAATACTGTATGATTCTATTTATCAGAGATCCCCAGAGCCATCAAATTCATAGAGACAGAAAGTAGAATGGTGGTTGCCAGGGGCTGGGGGGAGGGGGAATGGGGGAATTCTTGTTTAATGGGCAGAGTTTCTATTTTGTAAAATGAAAAGACGTCTGGAGATGGGTTACACAACAATGTGAATGCACTTAACACTCAACTGTACACTTAAAAATGGTTAAGATGTTATTCTATGTTATGTGTATTTTATCACAATTAAAACTTCTTATAGAATGCGTGGCTAGCCTCTGGAAATGAGTCATGGTCAGCAGAACAGACACAACTGTAGAGCCCTATCTTGGCTCCATGTCCAAGTGTTGACTTCCAGGAAGAACTCAAACAAAACTCCTAACTGCTCTCACTGTCCCCCTGTTTCTAAAACGTGACAGACAATAGTTCCTATTTCTTATCTCATTGAGGGGTGGGGATTGGGAGAGGGTATTAAGAGCAAGAAAGATGTCCAGTGCATCCTAGAGACAAGCCTCCTGCCTCTACGTGAACCACGATGGAATAGAGCGGTTCACACATCACTGCTGGCAAAGGTGCCCGAGTACCTGTTTCTGTGGAAACCATCCCGTCCCTTTCTGTGGTACTTGACACACACATAATCACACAGCATCATGTATAACCACCCAGCATCCTGGGGAGGGCTGCCGCTCTCCTGCCTGGTAACTGTGGGTTGGAGATCTGGTGGGGGGGACTTGAGTCCACACCCTGTGACCTCGAGCCCAGAGCATGTGCCATGCTCTCCACCTCCCACCTTCCCTTGTGATCGTTCCCCACATGTGGAACGCCATGAGGTCTTTCTTCTACCCTTCCTTCACTCTTGCCCCTTCCCCCAGGCCTCCCCTTCTCTGAGCCTCTCACAGAATCATTCCAGCACCCACTCTGACACCTCCTTCCTCCTGTCCCTTAAACCCCACCCCCGCCCCTCACAAACTCACTGGCTTCCTTGCAGCTCTTCAGACCCAGATGGCACATCCCACATCTGGGGCCAGGCCCTGATGCTTCCTCTCCTGGGATGATGTCTGGGTGACTTATCTACCCCCCACATACACACACCTGAAATTCTAGTCCATCCCTCCCACCTTCTCTGCAGATAGGGACCCTTGTTTACCCTACTTGTCACCATCTGGTGGGCTTTTTGTCTGTCTCTGCCCAGGAGAAGGTAATCTCCATGAGGTGGAGGATTTGTCTTTCTCATCATTGGGCCTAAGGGTCTGGTTCACAGTAGGGGATCAAAAATATTTTTGAATGAGTGAATGCACTCCTACAATGTACACAGAGTCCAATATGGAGCTGTGTATAACTTTGTGTGGTTGATGACGTACTCTGAGAAACAATAGCTCTGTGGAGTGTTCATAGTCGTTATGCAGAAAAAAAGTGTTGCTCTACCCATCTAATGTGGCAAAAACTCAGCTACATCAAGTCAAACGCATTTTTTTCCCTTTAGGACTTCTGAGGTTACATCGATGTGCACCGCAGAGCTCCAGTGGGTGGTGTCACACGCGTTGTTCTCCGAGCAGTTTGCCCACCTAGTCAGCTCTGGAGGGGCAGGTGCACACACTCTTGGAAATGCTGTGCCGTGTTGCTGAGTTCTGTTTCTTCTCCCTGTTCCTTCTTCCTTTCTGGGCTCAAGTTCTCGACTTCTTTATGATTCAGAACAGGGGTCTCACTCTAAAGCTTGTTCTCACGGTAGGATTTTATCCTCACAGAGACGCTCTTGGTTTATTTTATTCCCGTTCACTTGAAGGTCTCTGTGACATAGGAGCACTGGTTATGTCCCCATCAACACACTCATTCTACCTGATGATCTGGAAAATTGCTAAAAAGTGGAGGGAGGGTGGACTTGAGCTTCATAAAAATGAAAACCTGAAAACTCAACGTAGCCCCCTGCCCTGTATGCCACCTACAGCGTGAAGCAGGAGTTGGTAGGCAAAGTGACCCAGAGCCACGTGGGGGTCAGATTAGGATTTCTGCTCCACCCTCTGATTAGCAGGGAGACCACTGGAGATGCTGGCAGACCCACGTCTGGGGACTGGGCTACGGACCCACAGAAGCATGACGGCTGCACGCTCACACCTCAGAGCCAGAGCAGACATCCACGCTCCCTGCCCCAGGAGGACGTGGGGCCTGACTTGGCCCCCATCCCCACCAGCCCCTCACAGTGGTCAGCTGCAAGCCTACTAGATGGCAGCCTCATGTCAGCCGTGACCAAAGAGGCAGCAACTGAGAGAGATGGACTGTGCTCCATCACCAGAAGCTGAGCGCTCGCTATGCATCTAGCACCATCCAAAGCGTTTTCATGCCTTATTCCTTTGGTCTGTGTGATAACTGTGAAGTACGTCCTGCACCTCTACCTTACAGTCTGAGTATGGAGACTCAGAGAGCTCAAGGTCACACGGCCAGTTCTCCTGGCTGGAGGGCAGTGCCCACGACAGCACGGCAGTGTCCGAGGGAGAGTGTGAAGTGGGGGAGCGAAGCCCCAGGAGGCACTCGGTTGGCAAGCAGTGGGGGAGGGGTGAAGAAAAGAAAGCAGGGATTGACCAGTTAGATGAGAGCACGGAACCCACCTCCAGAGGACAAGAGGCCACTAGGAATGATCTGAGGGGTCACACTGATCCCTGGTGAGGAAATCCCTCGTTTTGAGGAAGGAGACAGGAAGAGAGAAGGGGGAGGCAGAGTGTGTGAAGACTCTTCATGTTTCTAACTCCTTCTGTGACCCACCGACTTGGCCTTAATGTCACACACAACCCACAGTCTGAGCCTCCATCTGCGGGGCCTGAGGAGGCACAGGCAAGTTCTTTGGAATAAGGCTGCTATGTAGGAAGAGTGGCACCTAAACAATCAGTCATGATTTATCAGGTTCTCACAGTTGGGGCCACGGGGAACATGCAAGATGGTCTCTACCCTCAAGTGACCTACAACGGGCTTGGAGGAATGGAGGGAGAGGTCTTGAGTGGATAGCTAACAATGTAGGACAATGTATAGGAAAGGCCAGAAGTGGTCAATATTCTAGGGCTTCAGAAAGGCACAGCCAGGTATCGAAGGAAGTGGTCGGGTTGGAGGTGACACCGCTATATTTTGGGAGTGGGGGCTCACGCACAGAAAGCATGGGAGGGGGATTCGGCAGTGAGCAGACCCACCAGGCCAGGCTGAGAGCTTTCAAGGAGACAAGATGGGAAAGATGAGGTGAGGCCGATCTGTGGTGGCTTTTAATGCTGGTCTAAGATGCTTGGACTTTAACCTCTAGGCACCAAAGACTTAGTAGCAGGAGAGTAACAGATCATACAGAATATTTTGTGAGCTCACAATGACTACAGGGTGCAGACAGGATGGGCCCAGGGGGAAGAGCTGGGAAGCAAACGGGGAAGTGGTTGGGGGGAACCCAGTGAATATGGACTCTTCTCACCTGCCCTGGATCCACTTCCCCTTCTCCTGGGAGCTGTGCCCGAATCTCCCTTTGGGAACCATTGCTCATCAGTTTCAAGCTCGGTGCTTTGGGCAGGGCTTATCCCACCCCCACTCCATTTCCAGGGACAGATATGTGACCCGGTCCTCACCAAGCAGAAGGGTCCCCTCCCCTGGCACACAGTGTGGTTCAAAAATAAGCCAAGTCTCAAGTTGGTCCAGGGAGAATCAGCCCTTGTCCTCTTTCAGGAACCATTGGAAATGGAGCCTGCTTTTTGTACTGGGTTTGCAAACTGAAGGCTAAAGCCCAGAGAGGCTGGAGGCTATTTTGCCAACACTGTGGAGAAGGGAGGGAAACTGAACCAGAGGAAAGAAGAGCCATGAGATGGGAGAGATTTCAGAGGTGGCTGAGCCCTGGATTCAGCCATGTCTGGCACATGCTCCGGAGAAAAAGAAAACCAGAGTGAAGAGGCTAGAGACTGCCAGAAGGGAAGGGAAGGAGGTGGGGAAGTGAACTTGGATGTCTTTATCCTTTGGCAAGCTCTCTTTCTAGCCTGGCTGGTCTACACTGAAGGCAGCAGAGAAGTGAGCGACGTGGGCGTCCAGGGGAAGAGCCCCCCAGGGACAGGAGAAGCAGTCAGCCCTTGTCCAGGGTGAGCTGGCACATGTGAGGAGCAGCCAGGGGGCCAGTGTGGCTGGAGCCAAGTGAGTGGGCAGGGGAGTGATGGGCCGGGGTCAGGTCGTGTAAAGCTTTGTTGTCCCTTGATGAAGGGAACCTGGCCTCCGCTCTCAGAATGAATGGCAGCCATTAGAGCCCCGAGTCAAGGAATGGCAAGAGGCAACTGATGCTTAAAAGGGTCGCTCTGGTCACCTGTGTCTGAGGAGAGGGCAGGGGCGGGAGGCAAACAGCAGAGCTGGACAGCAGCACCCCGTCTGCTCAGCCAGTGGGATCTGAGATTCTGTCTCCAGACTCGGCACCAGGCAAGCAGGAAAAAGTACCTGGAGGAGGACAGGGGCTACAGAAGTGATGGAGGGTATGCTGAGCAGGGCGGTCACGGAGGAGCGGCCACCAGAGGAGCAGGCAGGCAGGAGAAAGGGCTGGGGGCTCAGGTCCGGCCCCCGGGGGAGGGGCGCACAAGGAGCAGCAGCGGTCACGTCTCCAGGGCAGGAAGGGCACGAAGCTGCAGCGGCAGGTGGGGCCAGGGCCTGAGCCGGGGTGGGGGGACGGGGCAGCGGCCGCGCCAGCCACGCACTCAGCTAAGGCCAGCGGCTGCCGTGTCCTCCTGCTGGGGGGAGGCTCCAGGGGGTGGGCGGATGTCTGCACAGGGATTGTACAAGACTTCTAGAAAACTGCCCTGCTCCCCACCTGCCTTGGCCTGTGGTCCAGCGGGGGCCGTGCACGTCCACTCAATAGTCACCACCCAGTGACTGTCTCTCCCAAGACCTGAAGGCAGGCACTATCTCCCTCCACCATCATCCTCCCAACCCTTTTCTTTTTTTTCTTCTCCCCAGGAAGTACCAAAAATCAGCCCAAGCTCAAATGTCCATTTGAAGGGACCTTGGCTGTCTTAGGGGGGTGGGAGGGCAGAGCTGTAAATTCCAGCTGTAAATATGAAGTCACAGTTGGTTCTGTAGCTACAGGCACCTCCACCAGGGTCAGGAGGCTTCTCCTATATAGAGAAAAAGTCAGAAATTGATCTTGCTTTTAGCATTTACCAGGCATTCTCCAAGGAGGCCACTTCATCCTCCACAAGTTTTGTCTCTGCAAAAGACAGCATCTGGCCCCTCCCATCCCGCCACTGCTTGTCTGCTGCTCCCAGGTCATCCTCTGTCTCTGGCTCCAGCTTTGAATTTGCACTTCGCCTTCCCAGCTTCCTTGCTCGCATCTGGACCCAGTCTTGTCTCAGGGTTTGGCATGCAGTGGGTGCCCAATAAATGTCGAACGCTGGTGAATGAATGAGTCATTGCTCCCGACGGCCAGGGCCGTGTTCTTCATCACCACCTCACGTCTGCTTCCTGTCTTTCTCAGAAGGCAAACCATAGCCAAGGAAGGCATGTGAAAGACACTCTAGTCTCACAAACTCCTCACAGCTCCCGGCAGGGAGGAAGCTAGACTGTGGTCTCTCCTCTCTGTGTCCCTCGGCAAGTAGAGATCTGGCTTTGCCAAAGGTTTTGTGCTGACTGCTTTGGTGCTGCCAAAGTACGCGACAGCCCCTGCATCCCAGAAAACAGGGCGGAACAAAGGCTACCGGTCTGGCCGGGAGGGGCTGGGCGTCCAGCCGCTGTCCTGTCGATGACTTCACCTCTGGGACCGCGGACATTTACTCACATTTTGAAATCTGTTTTCTCATCTGTAAACGATGGATTATGTGCAACCCCTGCTGATGGAGGATTTCAGGATTGGAAGTGAAGGAGCAGCTATCACAGAGCAGATGACCAGTAGGGTGCTTAGCATCTGAGAACAGTGTCCTGGCGTCGGGGGCACCTGGCTCCAGTCCCGGCCCCGCTGTCACTAACTGTTCAACATTGGATGTATCACTTCACCTTTCTGACCTTCCGACTTTCCTGTGTAAAATGGGAATAGCAATAGCACCACACTCATAGGGCTGTGAAAGGGATTAAATTAGTTAACGTACATTAATTTGACAAGGCATCAAACTACAGTAGAATCTCAATACATTAACATGCCTAGTGGGAAGTGGGAATTCCCTGGCTGTCCAGTGGTTAGGACTCCAGACTTTCACTGCTGAGGGACTGGGTTCAATCCCTGGTTTGGGAACTAAGATCCCCCAAGCCGCGTGGTGCAGGCAAAAAATTTAAAAAAAATAACATGCCTCGTGACCACATCAATAGTCTAGAGCAGGGCTATGTATGCAGTAGAACCTTCTGAATGATCAGAGCTGCCCTGTATCTGGGCTAAAACAGTAGCCGCCAGCCACATGTGGCTACCGAGCAGTCTCAGTGTAGCTAATGTGACTGAGAAACTGAATTTTTTATTTTACTTAATGTTAATTATTTTAAATCTAAACAGCCATTTTATTTAAATGTTATGTAGCTAGCAGCCCGTGCATCAGACAGAGCAGGTCTAGACATTAAGAACTACCAGAATTTCTGAAGGAGCGGCAAGGCATGGCACATCCAGACAATGGAATATTATTAACACTAAAAAGAAATGACCTATCAAGCCATGAGGAGACATGGGGGAACCTTAAGTACGTATTTTTACTGAGGGAAAGAAGCCTGCATACTGTATGATTCCAACTGCATGACTTTCTGAAAAAGGCAAAACTGTGGGGACAATAAAAAATCAGTGGTTGTCAGGGTCTGTGGGGGAAGGATGAACAGGCAGAGTCCAGTGGGTTTTTAGGGCAGTGGAACAACTTTGCACGATGCTATGATGAGGATGCCTGTCATTATACGTTTGTCAAAACCCACAGAATGAGGGACACCAGAGTGAACCCGCGTGTGCAAACTGTGAATTTGGGGTGACGATGACGTGTCAGTGTAGGTCCATCAGCTGTAACAATGCACCTCTGTAGTGGGGGAAGTGGATAGTAGGGGAGGCTTGGGTGTGGGGAGACGGGCATATGGGAAAACTCTGTATTTTCTGCCCAGTTTTGCTGTCAACCTAAAACTGTCCTGAAAAAGAAAGCCACTAAAAAAATAATAAAAGAAGAGGGATAAGGAAATGCATGGAAGAAGTAGGATCTGAAGCGAGTTCTCAGGAATGGGTAGGGCATGGACAGCAGAGCCTGGCAGTGCTCAGGGGCTGGGAGTGGGGCAGGGGGTCAGAGAAGGGGGTTTTTAAGGGAGGAACTTGGGAGACAGGCTGCAAAGCACCTGCGGAAGACTGAATTCCCGGTTAAAGAGCCTAAAATGTATTCAGCAACCGAGTCCCTGAAGATGTTCACACAGGGCTATGAGATACCAAAAAGTGTTTGAGAAATATCAATATCCCAAAGGAACATGCTATCTGGGACTTTAAGTTTCTTGAGGGTCAGGCCCATGTCTTTAAGTTAAATCTTGTGAGGCTCCTGCTATCACACCAGGAGCTCAGAAGTGCTTAAAACAATTTAATTCAAATAGACAGCTTAGCTCAGGATCATGCTGCTCTATAGGAATCTTCTATTACCAATGTGGTATCTCCCATATTGCCTGGAAAATTACAGGCTTTTAGGGACTCCTCTTGATGGATTTGTCTAAATGTGTCTAAAAGGAGATGCACAATGTAGCCCCATCAGCAATGGGGACTCAGCATTCAGGATGCTTAAGTGTCAAGAAAAGATTTCCATTTGTGATCTCCCACAGTGCACTATCTTCAAAGGTCCCCAGATTTATTATTGCATCAACAGATCGGAGAGGGGAGTTTGTATGAGATCAAACAAACACGAGTACTGTGGGAGGGCTGGCAGGTGATAGTGTATAAATTGCCGGATGGAAAATGTCAAAAGTTGACATCAAGCGGTGGGGGATTGGGGAGCACACAGAACTGAGAACAAATGACCGTGCCTTTCTGGGAGCCAATTCTTTATACAGTCCGGCTAATGCATCGCAAGAAACTTGGGGCTCAGAAACCCACTGAGACCCAGTGAAATCCATTGACTCAGAATATATCCTTTATTAAAAGAATATAAAAAGCATCTCTTAGTTTCTACACCTCTTCTCATTTCTGGTATCTTTTCCTCTCTTTCTCTCTCTCTCTCTCATACACACACACACACACACACACACACACACACACACACTCCTATATGCTTTCTTTTTCTCTACCTTGCATATATCCCCTTGCTCCTTTTACATTTCATTCTTTACATCTCCTTGAGCAATCTTTCAAGGGTATTGTCTCGAGAGTTAGGACATCTTCCAAGGTAGCAAATTATGTACGCTGTGTCATTGCCAGAGCCTTGCAGACTCAGACTCAATACAAGAAAGAGAGTTACCATGTCTCCTTAACCCCCGTTCTCATGAGCGGGGCCTTAGTCCTGAATCAGTTGTTGTGTGTTTCAATAAGAGAGTAACAAGCAGTTCTGGAACATTCAGCTTGGGGTCTGAAAGAAAGTGCATTCTTTATATATATCAGCTCACACCCTCACCTCATCCCTCACCCAGGTGCTGCTCAATGCCGTCTCCTGGGAGCGGGCCCTTCCCAACCACCAGGACCAAAAAGAACCACCTACCCTGGCTCTGTTTTAATTTCACAGCACTTTTCACTTTTTGACATCAGAATAAATATGTATTTCTTTGTAGATAGCCTATATGCTCTGTTAAGATGCAAGTTCCATCACATTTGGAATCCTCAGCAGCGCCATGAGATAGGAACTATTAAGAACTACATTTTCCAGGGACTTCCCTGGCAGTCCAGTGGTTAAGACTCTGAGCTTCCACTGCAGGGGCCATGGGTTCGATCCCTGAACTAAGATCCCTCAAGGCGAGCCGCGTGGCCAAAAGAAAAAAAGAACTGCATTTTCCAGATGGAGATACTATTAAGGTTATGGGGCAAGGGGCTTCACCAAGGTGGTGCAACCATGAATTACAGAGCAGAAACTGCAACCCAGGTCTGCCTTTGACTCCAGAGCCAGTGCTCCCAACCAGAGCCTCCAGGCAGTGGGCAATGGATTCTAGGTTATACATTTATATCCAACGAGAGTCAGGCTTGAATGTGGCTTCAGTGTCAAAATGAAAAGGGCTTGAAAATCTACTTGCTCCCAACCTACCTTCCTTACTCTCTTCTCTCCTAGGGAGACATGCTAAAGCATAAACGAATTCTAAACTCCTGTAAACACACAGAGTACCAGAATTTCTCAGAATACAAGTTCTTCGAGGACAGAAACTACGTTAGCCCAGTTTAGGCGCCGGAATAGGCAGCTCTCTGTACAGTGGCTCATATAGCATGGAGCCTAATCAACAATCTGTTTATTTTTATTCCCATGTTTCTAGGAGGTTCCCAGCTTCTCCAAAAATAGTAGCTGGTATGCTAGCAGAATCCAAGGAACGTCACTTTATTTCTCAAAATCAGACTTGATCTGCTGTGAGCTCCCAGCTACCAGGCTCAGTAATTTGGGGCCTCCTCTCTTTTTCCCTCCATGGAGTCTTATGATGGTCCCAGTCTTAACTTTTCCTATTGCTATGGCCACCTACGAAGGTCACCGCCCAATACCAGCCCCTGTCCTTGTCATCTGCCATCCATCTCTTGGGCTTTGAAGATGTCCCTCCGCTACAGTCTGCCTTGTAGAATCCAGGCCTCACACCTGGGACATGTCAAGGAACTGGTCTCTCCTCTCACCTGTCTCTGGAGGGTTCCAACGCTAGCTCTGAACTCACAGCTCCCACCTCTGCAGTGCTCATGAGCCATCCATGCCTTCCTCTTTGGGGACAAGGCCACACCATCCTCCTCAACAAAACTCTGCAAACATCATCGTTCCTGTCTCTTCCTGGAGTTAGGGGGGAAAGGAAATACTAAATCCAGTTACTTTTAAAAAATCAATTCCACCCATTACCTATAGTCTGTGTGTTAGATGCATGTGCTATTACAAAGTTTTCATCAATTCCGTTCACAGTCTGACCCTTTGGACTGTCAAGCTGGCACTACATTTGGCTCACAAATAAATCTGCTGTAGCCAAGGAAGAGGAAAACTTTCTTCTTCCCTCGGATAACATGAGGCACAGGATTTCTCCCGGGCTCCTATCACACAGGCTGGTTCCCCTTGGTGGCTGGAAACACTGCCCGCCCCCCACCGACCCGGCCAAGAGAAAGCAGAGAAAGCAGAGCCCAAGGGGGAAAGGGTCCTGGGCAGGGCTGCTGAGCTGTGCTCCATCCAGCACTGGTTAATCCAGGGGCACGACTGACACTCCTCACAAGTTATTAACAGCCAAACAGACTCCAAACCTTCTGCTCCTAACACATTTCTGACACCTTTTGTAATCCACAGTTGTGTTAAAAGGCATTTGCAGCTGTGCAGAAAGGTGGGTGGGCAGGCTAAATAAATTAATAAATAAAGAGTTTACGTAAATTGCTCAGTTCAGCTCAGCACAGCTTGAATCCTTACCAGGACCAGTCTTGGAATAAAGCATCCTAAGGAGGTTTCTCTTTCTTTCCTGCCCTCAGGCAGAACATACTGCTAAGTCAGTCAGTTAGTAGATCCAGTGATAGAGCACCTACTGTATGCAAAGGATCATCTTGGTGTTGGTGAAGAGATAGGTAATTAACTGGGAAGACAAAGACCACTTGGGATGCCCCGAACCCAATAGCAACCCAATAGCAACGATTGTTAAACCTTCTGAACAAGTAAAATGCACCATGAATAAAAAACAATGAGCATGTGTCAGAGGGGGACTTCAAATCCAGCAAAGGCAGAAGACACTCCCTTTGCTTTAATCCTGACATCTACTGTGTTTTCCAGCCTCACTCCCTCTGGTTTTCAAACGTTCAAGTGGTGGAAGAGATTGAACACTGAGAGCTCAGTCACTCAATACAATACTTCACAGAGGAATAATAAAAAATAACTGATCCTTCCCCAAATGGCTTACTAGTTTCTTAAAATCTGGATGAGAGTGTTTCTGATCAATTTTAAGGTTTGAATATGATCGAAGTTAGGGTGTCCAAAAGGAGAAGGTAATTGATTGGGCTGAACCATCAATGACTAAGGGGTACAGCCAGCCAAGTATCTGACAAACATTTATTGAGTATTTCTTCCATCTTTTCTATGTCAGGCCTTGTGCTAGGCACTGAGGGTAAAGGGATGACTAAGATATATTCCCTGCCCTTGAGACACTCACAGCCTAGTGAAGGAGACAGAGAAATTAGCAAGTAACTTTCTGACTTAGGATGTCACCATGGCCTGCTTGGGTTATCGCAGAAGGCAAACAGAGTAGACAAAGGAGGAGAGCGTTAAGGAGGAGTTCTAGAAAGAAGAGACCCTTGAGCTGAGTCTTCAAAAACAAGAAGAAATTAACCAGCTAGAGAAAAATGGGAAGGATATTCCAGGCAAAGTGTAGAGCAGATACAAAAGTTTATAGAGAAACGAAGAAAGCAAGAGCATTTGGAGAAGTTCCACTGGTCTGTGTGACTGAAATATAAGCTCAGTGTAGAAGGGGCAAACAATAGGTCTAACTCATATTCAGAAAATCCTGTGAGTCATGCCAAGTAATTTAAATTTTATCCTGAGGTTTGAGAAGGAGCCTTTGCAGCACTGAAAGAGGAGAGGGATGGGCAGATTTACACTATGGAAATATCAGTCTCACATAAATATAGAGGAGACACTGGCTAAATAGATAAGGTGGAGACTGGAGTTGGGGAACCCTGTTTAGGGACTGTTCAAAACTTTCAGGTAAGAACAGGTAAGGCCCTAAATTGAAAAATAGCCATAAATATCAATGATGAACATTTAGAAGTGTTTGATTCTTACACGTGGTTTCTTCAGTGATAATGAACCACACAGCACCCCACCAGTGGTGCTAATTTCACCATAATAAAAGTATTATTACACATACTAAAATAGTAAACTCATCTGGAAACCTAACCAACGAACACGGTATTTTTTTCTTAGGTTCCCAATATCAACAGGAAAGGATGTTGCTTTGCTTTCACTACAAAGTCTCCTACTTCTACTTTAAATAGGAGCTGGTAGAGAAAGGCACTTACTTTCCAGTGAATTTGAACCTGGTGGGTTTCTTTGTGCTGAGATGTGAACTGGCTTCACATATTTTTCCTTCTCTGTGCTTCCTCTTCCGCTCTCTCCCCTCCCCGCTGCAGACCAAGATTTCACTTGAGCTGAAGGATGGATGGACTCTCCCATCTTGGAATCTCTGGTGTGGCTGAAGTTAAGAAGAGAGGAGAGGGACAGGAGGTCTTCCAGATGTTCATAGAGTCACGTCCAAGGTCATTGGACCGTGGGAGGGCATTCCTATTAGGTCTCTGCATGTTTTCCCTGAACAGAGACTGTCCTCAGTCAGGGGACTTGGCATGGACTCCACTCCTGTGGAAGCTGGTGGAACACAGAGACCAGACCTTGGAATCAGACAGATCTGGTGTCTAGTTCTAGCCTGGCTTCTTGTCTTGAATAAGGGAGAAAGGCCTGTGTGTAGTGAGAATTACAGGAGAGAATGAGGGAGAAGTGCCCAGCACAGACTCAGGGTTTCTCAACCAGGGCTGATTCTGCCCCCAGAGGACATTTGGTGATATCTGGAAACATTTTGGGTTGTCACAACTGGGTGGGGGGAAGCAGATACAACTGGCATCTGGTAGGTAGGGACCAGGGATGCTGCTAAACATCCTACAATGCACAGGACAGATCCCACAACCAAGAATTATCGTGCCCCAAACGCCAAAGTTGCCGAGGTTGAGAAACTCTTGTCTCTCAATACGTGTTCCTTGTAGCTCCTCTCCCCCATTCTCCTATAATCCCCGCCCGCCGACATACACATGAAAAGCAACACCTCCAAGCAGAGATGTCCACCCCACCAGACAGCCTCTGGCTGCCAACTGGAGAGATCAAGCCCCAATCCTTCTCCTAGCTGCCTTCCCCATCACGATTAAAATGACTGGTTTGTGAGGAGTTGGCACATCCTGACTCCAGGCTGTTTATTTTCCTCCCTATGATGTTTCTGAGTGAATCTTCTTTTCCATGAAATAAAGCAGGATGCTGGCCATTTTGCTGGGCTCGCCCCTTCTCCACACTGCACTTTTTTGTCTTGCCCCAGACAACATCCCCGTCATCTCCTCCCCCTTTCTTACCTGCCTCAGCCCCGCAAACTGGAGGATGACTGTTTACTGACCCCACAGCAGGTGTGTCTCCCCGGCAAGCATTTCCAGGGATCTTTAAGGGAGGTCTTCTCACCTTTACAAACCAGCCTCTATAACGGGCTGCTCTGATTAAGAGTCAGCTGGCTTCACAGAGTGGGTTGAAACCCTCCCTGTCTCTTGTCCCTCTCTGTGTGCACAGTGGGTACCAGAAGGCTCTGCACCGTTCTGAGCAGGCATCCTCCAACTGACGCTCCCTTCCAGACCAAATAAATGCAAACCTGTGAGAGAGGAGGACCCAAACAACCGGCCCCTCTTTTTGCGATTCTTCACCCACATGTATGTATGCATATGTATGCAGCACACATGATCCACAGACACAGCAACACACACACGGACAAAAGGAAACAAGAGGCATCCTAGCAGGAGCCAGAGGAAGCCTGGCTTCTGGCTGTGGGGTCCCCAGGGCTGATTATTTGCTGGTTCTGCTGCAGGACTCAGGACTGGGGCTCAAAGGCCGATCCTACCTCCCTCCATCCCGGCTCTCCTCCGTGCTGTGTGCTGCCCGGCCGCCATCTCCAGCCATTCATGTAATCTAGCCCTCGAAATCAGGCGAATGTGGCATTGGGTACTGACCAGGATCCCTAGTTATTATCAGCTCAACATTTTCCAGCTCGAGATGCCCCCATGCCTTTGTCCCAGTGCTGACGATGCAGAAGAGCTTAAGGGAGAGAACAGGGGATGGGGTTACAGATGGAAGCCTGTGGACCACCCCCCTCCCCTTTCTCTGGAGCCCATTACCCCTTTGGGGGCACAGAGGTGGGGAGACTTCTCTGTCCCTCTCCGAGCCATGTTTAACTAGCCTTCAGTGAAAAGAAGGGCCCAGAAGCCCCAAAGAAATAGAGGGAATTTTATTCCCAAAGTGCTGACCGTTTGTGCCAGAAGTCACTTTGGTTAACTATTACTCCTTGACCTTTCATTTCACACACTCATTTAAGCCACGAGTATTTATTTTTTCCAGAGCTGAAAGCCTCGTGGAAGCCAACCCATGAAGGGCCTCAAATGAGACAGAAAGTGGAGGGAGAAGACAGCTTTCTCCTGAAGGCTATTCTCCCACCTGCCATTGCCCCTCCCGCAACTGTGACCTTGACCTCAACCTTACATAGGCACACCAAGCCCTCCCGCAGAGCTGGGCTCAAGATGGGTGTGGCGGTGTGAGAGGGGTTCTCGGAGAAAGCACTGTGGGGTCAGCTTGGGGCCAGGGGAGGCTTCTGGAAGAAGTGATCTCTGAGGAGACAAGTTCTAAGGTTGAGTGGAAATTGTCCAGGTGACAAGGAACTGGGGGAGAAGGATGTCATCTGAGGGAACAGCGTGAGTAAAGGTGATGGGGCCTGAAACAGCGTGGGAGGGGCTGAGATCCACACTAGACCACAGGAGAGAGAAGGTAGAGAGGAAGGAACCCAGAGAGATGGGGGAGGGGTGGAGATCACAGACGACCCCACTAAGACCTTTAGACTTGATCCTGTGGGCATGCAGAGACCCCCAGGGTTTTCAATTTGGGAATGAAATGATCAGATGCACATTTAAGCTGGGTCACTCAGGCGGCTATTGAGGCCTCAGGGGGAGTTGTAGGGAGAGACATGAAACATTGCTTTGTTTTAAACTGAAATTTGAAAGTCTCTGAAATTTATTGACAATACATGGGGCTAGTGTGTGTGAATCACAGTCCACAAATTTAGGTGTATATAAGAAATACATCTTTTTATAAGTCACCTTAATTTCTCTTTCAAGCTCCCTATGTGACCAGGTTCTGAAAAAAACTTCCACCACAATCTTTTTGAGAGACTCCCTCCCACAGACTTGGGGAGGTTTGGGAAATCCTTCAGCAGTTCCAGGTCATCTCTCCATGCCAGTTACTTCTGGATCCTGTGGTCCTGGCCAGTGCTCGTGACCTGTCTATTTAGGGAGGAAAGGGAGAGGAGAGATAAAAGGGAGAAATCACAGTTAAGACCAGAAGCGGCTTATTCCCTCACAATGGGTTTTTAAAAATCATATAGATATACGTATCTGCGGAGGGGACACCAATGCTTTATGTAAGAAGTTATGGGAACTTGAACTAAGAGAGACAGAGGAGGAATAAAAGAAGGGGATTCAATAAAATGGAAGAAGCAAAATCAATAAGAGCTGGTGACCGATGGGTGGTGGAGGGTAAGGGAGAGGGCTCTGGGCCCCTGGACCAAATGATGACAAGGCACCCACTGAGCTAGAAGTCACAGCAGGAACAGGAGTGTGGGAGTGGGGGACAGAGATCACCTGGGGACAGTCCAGTTCCATCCCAGCCGCTAGGCTGCAGCTCAGGCCGGTGGTCTTGAAGCTGGTGGCCCACGGCTTTGCCCCCTCTGCCCAGCAGGACCCCAAGTCCACTTCACTTGCCTCTTTCTCTGGCCCAGATTCTCCCATCTCCGTGCCCCCCCAAACATCTGTGTTTATTCTCCTACCGATTCAATTGCATTACCTTCTGTCAGTGTTTCATGCCCGTCTGTACGTTTTCCCTCTACATACAGATTATTCTCCTTTAGCCTACAGGTCCCAACACGGCAGAGCTGCCCTGTCCGCTGGGCACAGGAGAAAGTGCCCCAGTGCATGAGACAGGGTGCAGGGACCTCGCATCAGTGCCGGCTGTATCATATCATACCAGCTATATCACAAGCTGTCTTAGTATCCTCTCCCTTGTGTGTAAAGTGAGGACAGTGATACCTACTCTGACCAAAAACCAGGGGTGTTAGGTGATCAGATGGCATAATGTATGGAAAAGCATTCTTTAAATGGGATACGGTGTTCAAATGTAAATTATCAGGTCACCCTTACGTGACACCTTCTGTGCTTGTCTATCCTGCCCCCATCTTTCTCTTCCTTAGCAATCCCTCACCCTGTAAATCTAAGCTGAGAAAACCGCCTCAGGAAGGCAGGTGTGTGTGGGAAGGCATGGAGCTGAAGGGGGCGTGAGGAAGAGGAGCGAGGGGGCGGGTCAGGGATCCCTGCTGCTGACGCCCTTATCTCAGCCAGAGCAGGGACCCGGCAGTCACAGCCAGAGGCCGCAGGCTCCAGGCTGAGAATTTTTTCCTTTTTCACTCTTGGCAATCTGTTAGAAATGGTGCCTGCTTATCCCCGCTCCAAGCCCGACAAAACACAGCTTTCATCATTTGATGGTGTACATGTACAGCCATGCAGAGGCACAGAAATCAATGCGCATTGATTCCTAAGCTAGGAATTCATAAACTTCTTTAAGGTCACGAATTGATTTTTCACTTTTGGTACAAAAAAAATGTGAGACTCCAGACCTTTCTCTGCATTTGTGCTGGCTTTCTCATCTACAGGGGACAGACGGGGCTGCACACGGGCCCTCCCTCACCTGTGTGAGCCCGGCCTTCCCCTCCTCGGGGCCACCAGGTGGGAGAAGCACCCAGATACGGAGAGAGGGGCACACATACTTAAACTCTCCTCCCGCTACGTCAAAGCCTCCTCGCAGTGGCCTAATCTCCTGGATTAGTCAAATGACGGGACAAATGCATTTGAAGGATGACACCCCCAAAATGGGAGCGTGTTTGGAACAGACGCATCAGCATTTGACAAATCGGAGCTGGGCAGTGGGGACGGGAGGTGGGAGGGGCGGCCGGGCTTGATTTCAGAGTTGAAGGCGGGGCTCAGATCAGTGCCCCGCCCCCAGGATGACTCTGCCGAGGACAGCACGTGGTGAGTGGGGCGGGCGCCTTAGCTAGTGTCCAAAGGTGGGTACCAGCCCCGTTACCAGGGGAGCCTCCTCATCACCTGAACCTGTTTACCCACATCTGAAAAAATGGAGAAAATATCTACCTTGTGAAGTGGTGAAGACCAAATATGATGTTATTGTAAAAGCATTGTTTAGACTGCAAAGTATCAGATGAGTATGAGATAGTCCAGTGCCCCAAATCTTCCCCACTTATGTTTAGAATCAAAAAGTTTTAAAGAAATTCATGAATGTTATGACCGATGGGGTCACTGTGGATCCCTTCTTTCTTTCTTCCCTTTTTTAAAAAATTTTATTTTATCGTGGTAAGAGCACTTAACATGAGACCTCCCTTCTTACAGGTGTTTAAGTGCACGATACAGTATTGTTAACCTACAGGCACAATGTCATCTACAGGCAGATCTCTCGAATTTACTCACCCTGCACAACTGAAACGTTACACCTGTTGAACAACTCCTTTTTCCCCTCCTCCCCGCCCCAGGCCACCGCCCTTGCCCTTCTAGTCTGTGCTTCTAGGAGATGGACTATTTTATTTTTAATTTATTTTATTGACGTATAGTTGATTTACAATGTTGTGTTAATTCCTGCTGTACAGCAAAGTGATTCAGGTGTACATGTATGCCTACATTCTTTTTCATATTTTTTACCATTACAGTTTTTCACAGGATACTGAACATAGTTCCCTGTGCTATACAGTAGGACCTCTTTGTTTACCCATCCTCTATGTGATAGTTTGCATCTGCTAATCCCAAACTCCCAATCCATCCCTTCCCCACCCCCTCTCCCTACTGGCAACCACAAGTCTGTTCTCTATGTCTGAGAGTCTGTTTCTGTTTCATAGATACGTTCATTTCTGTCATATTTTAGATTTCACATGTAAGTGATATCATGTGGTATTTTTCTTTCTCTTTCTGACTTACTTCATTTAGTATGATCATCTCTAGGTCCATCCATGTGGCTGCAAATGGCATTATTTCATTCCTTTTTATGGCTGAGAAGTATTCCATTGTGTATATGTACCACATCTGCTTTATGCATTCATCTGTCGACAGACACTTAGGTTGTCTTGGCTACTGTGAATACTGCTACTATGAACATTGGGGTGCATGTATCTTTTCAAATTATGGTTTTCTCCAGATATATGCCGAGGAGTGGGATTACAGGATCATATGGTAGCTCTATTTTTGGCTTTTTTGAGGAACCTCTGTACTGTTTTCCATAGTGGCTCTATCAATTTACATTCCCACCAACAGTGTAAGAGGGTTTCCTTTTGAGTTGGGCTATTTCAGATAACTCATATAAGTGGAATTGTAGAACTATTTTATGATCCAAAAACCTCACCTCTGGGTATTTATCCAAAAGAATTGAGGTCAGGATCTTGAAGAAATACCTGCACCCCCATGTTCACTGCAGCATTATTCACAATAGCCAAGATGTGGAAACAACCTAAGTGCCCGTTAACTGAATAAATAAAATCATATATATATACATACACACACACACACACACACACACACACACACATATAATGGAATATTATTCAGCCTTAAAAAAGAAAACATACTGACGTACTGCCATGTGGGACGGCATGGATGACCCTGGAGGATGTTAGGCTGAGTGAAATAAGCCAGTCACAGAAGGACAAATCTTTTTTTTCCCCCCGGATTACACTGAGTCTGTCAAACAACATTTCTGAAGCCAAGAACCACAGGGGTCATGTCCCAGCCTTACTGCTTGTTAGCTGTCACCTGGTCACCTAGCCTCCCTGAACCCTGAGTTGCGTCACCCCTAAGATGGGGTGAGGGGTGGGAGGATGAAGCAGCACAGCCTGTGAGGCTGCACGTAAGGAACACAGATGGGGCCTGGGCTACAATCGCCATCACGGCTCAGAAGATGCCCGTCCTGCCAGCTGGAAGGAGGGCCTTGCGGGAAGCGGAGCCTTGGAGCCTGGCCTTCCTCGGGACTGTGGCCAGGCCCCGGCCGCACTGGCTGGCAGCCCTGCCCAGCCCGCTTTCCTGGCACCGCCAGCCTTCCCCACAGCCCTGGCAGGTGGTCCTCCTGCTCCCCGAGAGCCAGGGGAACTTGAGTCTCAGGTCTCAGCTGCACGGGGCCACGTGGTTCTGCTGTGTTGGCTGCTCAATTAGCAGCAAATCAAGATGTTCCGATGGCGCCGCTGCACACGGGGCTCCCACCTCCCCGCTGAGGCCAGCAGCTCGGCCTGTGCTGGCTTCCAGCTCCCTGACAGCCTTGCAGCCCCTTGGTCGAATGCCAGGCTCTCCTCTGAATTCTCCAAGTCCTTCCCACCCTCTGCCTGCAGTCCTGCGGGCTGTCAGCACCTGTTCCCGAGCTGGGGCTCAGCTGGGCCTGCCCACAGGCTCCCTCCCATTAGCAGGGGCCCTGCTGGTGGGTGGCCATGGTCCCACCAGAACTAGGATCCTGCCCCCAGGCCCCCAGCCGCTGCCTCTCTGGCCTGGGGCTATGTCCTAGGACCCGCCCCCCCCACCAACCTGCACTCACCCAGGGTTCCCAGGGGACTTTGACAGCTGTGCTTCCCCTGGCGAGTGTGCAGAGATAACACACTGTCTTGGGTATGACTTGAGCCCAGAGTTGTCTTTCGATTATGTCTCTGGCAGAGCAGGTCCTGCAGGTGAATTGTCAGTGTCCCTGGTGAGCCATCCTCCAGCCAGCTAGCTGATGTACCATGGACGCAGAGAGACTGCTGGTCACGTGTGTACAAGAAGCTCTTCCATCTGTCAAGCAAAGATGAGGGTTGCTCTCCTTCCAGTCCACCCAGCTTGTGGTAGCCCTTTATCATCTTTCAGCCTCACATGAATGCTAGGGATTGTGAGGGAAGGGGAGCACAGGAGGCGGGAGAGGAGGGCCAAGGAATGCCTCACCCCTGTCCCCGTGCTACCTATAGCCCATTGACCCCCGCTCCAGGGCCCTGCTCTACGCCACACTGCGGGGATGGGGGTGGGAGGCAAGGCACGGCAAGGCCTCTGCACCCAGGAGGCTAGGCTCCAGCAGGGGAGGTGAGGCTCATGCACAGGAAAGCGTACCAGTGCAGGGGAGATGCATCTAGGTGCAGTGGGGGAAGACTGGTCCTAAGGCCAACGGGTTTCAGAGAAGGACCAGCGTCATGGGCAGAGGCCTTACCTCTGTTAGGCCTCGAAAAATAACACATTTAATTCCAAACTGCCTTCCCCTGGGGTTGCCTTCCAAATGAAGAGTGCTTTGGAAATACTAACTTCTTTCATGTAAGACCTCGGGAAACAGGATTGTGATGGTCAAAAAACAGACACCCATCCACGACTGGGAGACGGGGCCACCCTCACAGCTGCTGCCTCCTTCGAGGGTCACAATGACCTGAAGCAAAGTCTTTCCTCTCCCTTCTCCCAGGTCTCTCTTCTCATCCAACCTCAGAGAGACTGGACAGCACACAGAAGCACCCGGCATCCACGCTGGGCTGTGTTTTGGGGCCTGGAAGGCTCCCTCTGCCGGGCATCACTGGGTACCTCCTGGCCTCCCAGTGAAGGGGAGAGTCTCGGGGACCTGGTTCTTCTTTAGTAGTTGGGGTGGGGGATCCTATGGGGAAGCCCTTTGGGGATTAGCTGTCCACACCCCTCTGTGATATTCTGCTGTCTCCTCTCTTCCCCACTTCAGCATCCAGCACAGAGCTTGCTGGGACTGCTTCCTGGGACTGCTGCTGGGATCACGGTCTGTCCTCCCTGTTACCTCTGTGACCTCCCGGCAGACGTCCACAGAGATGTGATTTCTCAAAAGGCAATCCAAGTTCACCTTCAGGCTAGTAAGATGCTAACCCAATAACCCTATCACAAAACACCGGGAAGAGGGCATCTCTTCTCAGCTTGGAGCAAGGGCCATCCTAGCGCCAGCCCTGCCTATGGGCAGTGCCTGAGCAGTTTGGGGGCGGTGGCTGGCAGTGGGGTGGGGAAAGGACCAGGACCTAGAATGGTCCACAGGAAAGACGTGGCAAGTTATTTTTCATTGCACAAAGGAGATCCCTGCTTAAAGAGCTGTTGGGATGCCTGCATTTATACTTGACGTTGTAATGGTAGCTCGTGTTCATTCATCCCATCTCTTCCCTCCCCAGTGTTCATCTACTCGGGCAGGTGGAACACTTACCTTGCAATCAGTTCTTCCTGTGTTCAGTGCAGTGATGCAGGCTGAATGAAACATGTACCACTTTTTTGCTTCATAAATTTGGAAGTTTGTTGCTAATTATTCAACTGTAATGACCCTAATCCCTTTCTACGCCAAATCCCTTTCTGGATTTATTTCCAGAAAGTGGCCACAGCTCACAGGAAGGCCTGGAGGGACAGGCAGGGAAGTGGACACAGGACACACCCAGGACTATGCAGGGTTCCCGACCCTGGCAAACAAGCTGGAGGTGCCCCCAGGAGCTCCAAGCCCCGGGAAGCCAAGAAGGACCCACAGGCACCCAAGTCAGTAAGACCAGAGTCTGAAATACCTTCAGGAGGCAGTGAAGAGAGAAAAGGCAGCAGCTCTTCCTGTACTGAGCAGTGAGTTAATGATTTTACATCCAACCTGTGCCCCCATCCTGCCTTCACCCCAGTACATCCACGTTTTACTGGTTCTTCTTGAAGCAGTCATGGTGGGCAGCTACATTTTTATAGCACATTAATGACAGCATGGGAGTAGTAAGGACCTCTCTAGCCTTTCTCTGTTCTTATAAATAATTTCTGGTGATTCACAGTTCCCCAAACAAGATTGGGAAGGTAAAATAAAAAACACACACCCATCCATGATTGGGAGATGGGGTTGATCTTGGGTGGCCTCGGCCTGCAGCGGCTTGAAGCAGGATTTCGGTTCCTGGCCAGAGGCTGAGGTCGGGCCACGGCAGTGAGAGCACCGAATCCTAGCCACTAGATCACCAGGGACTAGTGGCCAGTGACAAGGCCCTGGCCTGTCAGCTATGTAGAAATGAATTTCCACATAGACATGGAAAACAGTGAAACAAGTAAAGTGTTTATTAGGAGGAAAAGTGCGGCACGTGTGGATAGACACAGGGGCGGGCTCAGCAAGAGAGAGTCGTTCCCTCGTGGCAGTTTGAATCACTTATATGGGCATTTCTTCCGGGTTTCCTTTGGCCAATCATCTTGCTTTGCCTGGTTCTGAGTCTGTATTTGGTTTATCTCAAGGTCCTCCCATGTGTGCACGCATCTTTTAGCTAAGACAAATTCTAGCAAAGAGGCCTATGGGTAGTTGACATCACTTACTATAGGGTGGTGCCCCCTCCCTTTTTGACCTCCAGGGAGCCTTTCTGTGCATGTGTAGTCAGGAAGGTCTCCTTGATTCTGAGAACGAGGAATATGTGGTCTTTTATTTCTTATCTGGGCAGGGCCCAGCCTCCTCTCCCGACTGTCCTGCTATTGATATTTTGGAGTTTCTGTCCACAGGGAATGAACTCCAGCTGCTCAGTCTGGGACCCATCCATCTCCTGCCTTAGGGTCACCTGCACAGTTACTGCTTCCTTTGAGGGTCAGGTGTGGGCAAATTCCCCAAAGCGTCCCTGGGTCCCAGGCTGAGAGCAGCTGATGTGAGCAGAGAACCTGACCTGTTCTAACCTGGACCGTGTGTTCTTGGCTGTGGGGAGTGTCCTGTGGACTGAGGCTGTGACAGACGATTCAGTGCCATCCTGAGGGCAGGGGTAGACTGCCCCCCGCCGTGGGAACAGGAGCCCCTGAGTTGCATCCACAGGGAGCTGTCAGGTGGGAAGAGGTACCCAGGATGGGGTCATCTCCCCACAGCCGACCACAGCTTCCTGCCTTCCTCCTTACCCTGATGGCTTCTGGAGTTTCTCCAAAGACAGCAGCAGGCACCAATGGCTAATTGCTCTGAAATAGCTAGTCTCCATTTCAGGGTGCTGCTTGCTTTTGCTTTAGTAGCTGGCAAATGAATCCTCCCAGGGATTACAGTAACCGTGTGCTGGCTGTGTTCCCTGGAATCTTGGCCTCTTTCCCTGGCACTCGGCCCAAAAGGGATGGAAATCTCTTAGTATTTACCCCCTTGAAGATTCTCCGTGCCGCCTGGCTCCCAGCCACTCTGCACACAGACGGCCACTTCCTCACTTTCTTCTCAGAGCAGATCCTACCCTGGGGTTCCCCAATGCCCATCACCCCCGAGGCCACTGCCTTCCTGCTAGGGCTGCCCCCGACCCTCTCCCCCTGGCCTCTCTGTCCACAGTTTCATCCCATGGCGGTGGATCTACTTTTTTCCTACAATACTTTTCCCACCAATAAGCCTAAAGTACCAAGGGAAGAATGGAGATGCTTTCTCTGACTGAAGCAATGAACAAAGGGAGAGATGGCTTCCTCAAGGAGCTGACTGTCATTCACCCTTCCTCCTCACAGACACAAGGACCCTGAGGTCATGGAATGCAGGGACACCTTGGTTCTGCCCCTGAGCACACTGACGTGAACTGTTTGGTAGCGCAGTCATGCTGGAGCGCAGAGAAGGGAGCAGGTGACACAGTTCACCCTGCCGTGCGATGCTACTGCTGGCAGTCCTGTGTATCTATCCCCTCCCACCTCCACCCGCCCACCAGCCCTAGCTCCAGGGAGATGGGAACCAGATCTTCTCATTCTCTGCAGCTCCTACCAGCCCCTCCTTACCCGCCATCACCAAGGATCGGGGCAGGGGGAGGGTACCTAGCACGGGCCTGGCCAGATTAAAGGCTCAGTAAGTCACTGGTGGATGAATGGCCTGCAGTGGCTCGGCTTGTACACTCTGAGCAGAGCCCTTTCACAGAGGGATGGGCTTTAGCATATGTGAACCCTGTGTGGCGATGGCCACTTCGAATGTGAGGCTGACCGGTGAGGAATGATGACGCCACGTGGGACATTTTTATGTCACTCAGTCCTTGGGGTGGGCGAGGGCTGGGTGAGACGACTCTGGGCTGGACCCTGACGGCACCATCATTGCTGCGGGAGGAGACACAAGACCGGACTGCGAGAGCTATTCTGATAAGGGAACTACAGCATGTTTGACTTCAGTCAATCCTACGAGGGCTGTGCAAGGCTTGGGAAGATGCTCAGCAGCTTGTCTCTAGGAGCGCTTAGTCTAAACAGAGAGCCCTCTCCTCCGAAGCGACTCCATGCAGACTCGCAATTACACAGCAGCCCCACGGGTCGGCGGGACTGTCCCGTCCCGTCCGCCCGATCCTCGTAGCCCTCCACTCTGTAACCCAGACCCGCTGCCTTGCTGACAGCAAGGCTGTGACACCGTCTTTGGGTACCTCTGCCGACTCAGCATCGGCTCTCCATGGCAGTTCAGACACAATCATAATAAATAAGCAGCAGCAGTTAAACCAGCACACAGTAGACCATATAAACCCTTTATATAGCTGAACGATCTAGTGAGTGGCATTTTAGCAAGAGCAGTGCAGGGCAGCGGGCTCAGAGGGAGTGTGTTGGGGAAACTACACTGTTTTCAGGCAGCCACCGTGAATAGCCCACATTCAGAGTGAATGTCTGGTCCTACCGGGCAGGAACCCCAAGAACAACTTGCCCTGAGCAACGACTGCAGAGGCTGTTGGAACACAGACAACAGTGCACATGGCAGAGCCTGAAAACTGGTTAGAAATTGTCGGGTTGAGTCCAACACTTCATCAGAAAGCACGACACACGGAGAAAGTGGATGTTACCTGGTTTCCCTCAGGCAGGGTCTGCGACCCTGGAAAAGAAGAGGAGCGCATCCCCACAGGACTGGAAGAGAGCCGAGCTCCCAGGAGACGGTGCACCTGGTGGAGAGGGAGACCCCTCTTTCCCCTCCCCGCCCACTCCTCCCTGCAGCACAGGGCGGGAAAACACACATGCTTTGGAGCCAGAGAAACACGAATTGCAGAGGAATCCGCCGTTGACTTGCCTGAGGCACCTCAACCCCTGCTAGCCTTCCCCCACCTGTTAAGGGCGTGGGAATACCTATTTCATTTATCCTGAGAATTAAACTGAGAAACAGATGTGACGGGCTTACCCAGCATTTAGCACATAGTAGGTACTAAGAGATGCCAGGCCCTTTCCCATAGATTCCCTAGTATTTAGAAAGGTCAAGGTGACCCTCCGTCACTGGAGAGTCCTGCTCGCCTTGAGAGTTAGGCCCCCTCTGGCCTCACGTGGGGCTTTTGCTCTGTGTCTTGGTATTGCACTTGGCGCCAAGGATGTTAGGATGAATAAGACAGAATCCCGACCTCAGAACAGAAGCCTGCAAGATGCGGTCTCTATACACAATGGGATGCGACTCAGCCATAAAAAAGAAGGGAATAATGCCATTTGCAGCAACATGGATGAACCTAGAGATTATCATACTAAGTGAAGTAAGTTAGAGAAAGACAAATATCATATAATATCACTTAAATGTGGAATCTAAAATAATGATACAAATGAACTTATTTACAAAACGGAAACAGACCCACAGACATAGAGAACAAACTTATGGTTCCCAAACGGGAAAGCAGGGGAAAGGATAAATTAAGAGTCTGGGATTAACAGATTCACACTACTAAATATAAAATAGATAACCAACAAGGACCTACTGTATAGCACAGGGAACTATATTCAATATCCTGTAATAAATCATAATGGAAAAGAATATGAAAAGAATATATATATATATATATATATATATATATATATAACTGAATCAGTTTGCTGTATACCAGAAACTAACACAACACTGTAAATGAACTCTACTTCAATAAAAAAAAGAAGCCTGCAAACTAATAGAAAAAGCACCCCCCCCATGCCCAACTGCTTGTTCTGTCTGTTTCTGCGGCCAATAGGGAATCAGAGGAGGGAGGGATGAAATCAGCTAGAGGTCATTAGGGAAACAGTGATAAAGGGGGAACCACAGCTGGTCCATGAATGAGTCCCCACAAAAAAACCCCAGAAATTCCCAAAGACAAATACTATAAGATACCACTTATATGTGGAATCTAAAAAATACAACAAACTAGTGAATATAACAAAAAAGAAGCAGACTCACAGATACAGAGAACAACGGTAGTGGTTACAGTGCGGAGGGGCAATATAGGGGTGGGGGAGTAAAAAGTACAAACCATTACGTATAAAGTAAGCTCCAAGATATACAGCACCACATGGGGAATATAGCCAATATTTTACAATAAGTATAAATGGAATATAACCTTTAAAAATCATGGATCATCATACTGTACACCTGTAACATATAATGGTGTACATCAACTGGACTTCAATTGTTTACAAATCTCAAGAAAAAAACATGGAGAAAACATGGGAAAAAATGGAAATTCCAAGAGGAGGAAAGAGCATGAGAAACAGCCTGGAGGACACACATGTTGTAGATTTGCAAATCCCTTGGAAGCACCTCGAACAAAGCCCGGGGAGCAGGGGTGAAGTGGGGTGTGTGCACCCCTTCCACCCCAGCCCCTTCACAGGCCTGCCTTCTAACCACACATCGTGAGATGTGGGGTAACTGGGGACCTAGGAGGAAAGGTTGGGGGTATGCACCACGGAGGATGCTTGTAGGTGGGTGGGTGGACCCTCCAGGTTTAGAAATTTACCTTGGGGCAGGTTAGAAATCGGTGGGTGCCAGCAGCAGGGAGCAAGCTTGCTGAACAGTTCTCAAATGAGCTGTGATCCACCGTCCCCACTGTCCACCCACCTCCCATATTTAACACCTTGTAATAAACATAAAGAGCAGAAATTTACAAAGAAAGCCAAAGATGACAGTTGTAGGGTAAAAAAGTGTGGGAAATATGCGAGGAACGGAAGGCTCAGAATTCTGCTCTGCTGTCAGTAGCTCACGAGGTGTCCGCAGGACAACCACAATAGCTGCACCTGGGGCCAGAGCGGCAGAAAGGACCTGAGGAAATGGCCAGGGCCTGGGGTGATTTTGGACCTAGTCTTTCATGCCCCACCCGGGGGCAGAGGCCAACTTCAGGGTCCTGGCTGCCAGGCTCTGTTCCCGAGTTTCCTTCTTCACTCTTCCCTTTAGTAGCCACTTTTCAGGCTGATGGTGAGGCTGTCAGCAAGGTCCTTAGCACTTTCCAAAGGAGGACGTGTTCCCTGAGTCTTCGGTGAAGGCAAACTGTGCTGAACAATTACTTCTGGAGATGAAGATGGGCATTTGAAGTCCAAGGCAGCATCACTTCACGCAAGAAATATCTCACCATTGGCTTTATAGGTTCTTGTAGGCACGATAAGCGAGCAGCTGCTCCAGGAACAAATGATGTATGGTGTTCGAGCCGATGGCATGAGCAGGGGAAGGTCCACGCCCGGCAGTACCCTCCTCCAAGGGTCGAAGGCAGGGCTGTCTCACCCTCACAGGTGTCACACCACTGGTTTCTGCCTGACGTCAGAACCAGCGCTCAACTAGCTGAACAAATGTGTTTCGTGGTCTTACAGATCATCTCAGAGCCATTTGTATTTGGCTTCATACTGCATTGTGGCAGGGGGCTGGGATGTGCATGGGAGGTGGTGGTGGAAAAGTCTGGGTAGGAGAGAGTTGCTGAAGATTTATCTTTCTAATTATGCTTTGCTTAGGGCTAATATTAAAATTAGTGTTAATTCCCTGAGCACACAGCAGCTCAGGAACACGCTGGGCTTTGGGGAGGCTGGGCTAGGATTTTTCATTTGTTTGGAATAGACACACATGGGTAATGGCAAGTCGGCTGTTGGGCCACAGGGCTGGCCCGAGACCTCCAAGAGTCCCTCTTGGGCTGGCCGTCCCCTAGTTCACACGAGGAGGATGGGAGGGAGCAGTCACACTGCCCGTGACCTGCGCTGTCAAATGGCTTTGGCAGGTGAAGCCCACAGCTCTTCGTTATTGTTCTGTGTCAAAATAACCCTTGACATGGTAAATAATATGCAATTACCAAGTTAATACAGAATAGCATGCCTCCTTTGCCCCCCATACTGGGGATATGTTGTGCTAATGACTTTTGCACCTGCTGAGCGTAATTAGTGAGTAGTCTGCATGGCTGTGTACTTATGGGTAAATGCATGATATTTACCAATAACTTCCTGCTAGGTAAGCACCAGTGAACACTAACAGGTAGCCATTCAAACTGAGTCCAGGTGAAACGAGAACTAGTCTGGACTTTGGCTTAAATCTAGGCTCTAATGAAAACTTTCTTGGAAGAAGATCATTTAATTTGTGAGCAAGCTCCCTGCCAATGGTGTACCCTTCTGGCTTTTTAATTAGACCCTGAAGCACAAACACCAAGCGTCCCAGGACATCGTGTTGGGAGGAAGAGCTATGTTTAGGGACCAGGAGAGCTCTGTGAGTCTCCATCCCTCTGCTGAACCAGACACTTGAGGTTGGTCCCAATCTCTTTATCTGGAAAATGGAGATAAGCCCATTTCATGGGCTTGTTCTGTCTAGTGAACGGGACAATTAACATGGGAGCAGGGCTAGAAACAGAAAACATTTTTACAAGTGGATGTTATTAAAACTATTATTCCAACCTGGCTGATGCTGTGGAGGCCTGCGAACCTTATATGGGAAATTGTAGGAGAGACAGACATGGTTAGACAAGGACTAGAGCCCAGCCCACTCCCACTGCTCCCAGCCCCAGGGGGATCTAGAAGACCTTCAGCACTAGGAAGGGGAGTAAGGGCTGCTCATGCTGCATCTCCACCACCACATGCCCCCCAATCCACACACACACACACACACACACACACACACACACACGGCATGCCACTCTTGCAAAACTTTCTCATGCAAAAAATATCAGGAGTGCTGATTCCAGTGAGAATGCAGAGGAGGAATTGATGCCAGGTCTGAAGACTCCCCAGATATGATCAGGTATTTAGTTTGAATGTCCAGTGAAGCTTTTTAGGCATTTTAGCCACAGCTCCAACCCCATCCCAACTTAGGCACTTGCCCCAATCCTGGCCATAAAGTCTAAGCATCTGGGACAGGAATAGAAGTGGCAGGTGGGGAACCATGTGAGGAAGACTGAAGGTGCCTAGGATAAAACCTGCCAGGTTGTCCTCTGTGGGCCCACTGCTGCCACAGGCAATGCCTGGGTGCCAGGCCCTGTGTATCCCCCGGTCCTCTCACCTCGGACACCGCCACCGAGACATTCACCCCACCCCGACACCCTCAGCTGTCTTTCTACTTGGTAATGAACTTGATCGCCAGACTTTCCAGGGTTGTCACTGTGAGGCCAGCGGCCACATCCACAGTCAGCTAATCACAGTGAGGGGCACAATCTGTGTCTCAAGAATGGAGGGGACTTAAAGGGCCAGTGAGGGCTCAAACCTAAGGCCCCAGCTTCACAGGGGGTTGAGCCCTAACCAGGCCAGCTCGCTACCCACACGCCGAGTCCACACGGGCACCAATACTGCTTCTGGGGGCTAATCCTTGATGAGACAGCCCAGGCACAGACACAAAGAAGGTGATTTTCTCTGGGCATTAACTAAAATCGACATTTTATCTTTGAAGTACATCTGCCATAGCGTGCTTTACAAATATTAAAGTAACTTCTTAGAAATTAACAGCAACTACTTTGATTTTCACTAGGTATAGTCTCTATTCTAAGTTTGAATTCTGTTTATTTATTTTTACTTTGAATAGCTAATCAATACATTCACGTAGTTCAAAATTTAAAAGATACCGAGGACAACCCGTGAAATCGTTTCCTCTAATTACTGATCCACACCATCAAATTCCTCTCACTGGCATTTCATCTGGGTAAACTAGGGGATGAAGACTTTAGGTCTCAAATCTCAGACCCTGACTCACTCACTTAGGTGAGTACTCAAAGATGGTGTCCAGCCAATACTTCTCTTCCCATTTCGCAAATAGGAAAAGTAAGGCACAAAGGACCTAAGAAAGAGTTTCCAGGGGCAAGTTACCCAGGCCATCTTTCTGAGACTGGCTCCTGAGAGCTGGGCCGCATGCAGGGGACGCTGCTGGAGCCCAAGGCTGAGCCTAGGGCGAAGGAGATAAAGGGAAGGAAGGGGGAGGCATCTCCAACCAACCCGCAGCTCAAGGCCCCGCAAACTCCATGCAAATGGCTACGAGTAGCTAAGGATCCATTTCATTCAGCACAGCAGCAAAAAGCTCCAGGCCTGGGAATTCCCGCCCCAGTAGACCAATCACATTTCAACAGCTGCTTCGAGCAGGGGATGGCATCCCCACCGCCAACATCCCTCCCACCGCCAGAAATAGTTCACCTCTGCCCCAAGATAGCCCCCTTCGCTAGGTTCCCACTTCTAAGGATCACCGGGTGGATTTCTCCTGGGCCCTCTGCGTGGTTCAGTCATCCCTGGCAGTGACACGCTGTCCCTCTCGGGGACCCAGACATGGCCATGTGGGCAGCCCCCACCCTGTAGCTTCTCCCCTCTTCTCAGCCCCCCGTGTTTTTCCCTCCAGGAACACGAACTCTGAGCTGTCACATGCCTGTCAACCAGATGGGAGATCAGCCACAAAGCGGGTAATGCCTCTTGCGAGGACAGGGCCTTTGTCACAAGCAGGCTTTCTGAGCACCTCCATGCAGGGGTGGGTGGGGCCTCTCTGTCTCTGTGGTCACTGTAGAGGAAGGGGTCTTTTGTCATCAGGTTCCGATTGGTCACCCCCCGCCTTCCTCCTCCCACACCTCCCATCCTGTCCCTTCTGCTCTGACAGCTGAGCTCAGCCAGCAGGCAGCAGCGCGGTGATAGCAGAGTGGCTTGATCGAGCTGCCGTTCCAGATGTCGGGAGCTGGTTTGCAGGTAGGGGCCCTGTAGGATACTTATGGCTTTAATTCCTCAGTAGAGGTTTCTGTTCTGTCATCCAGAGACATATGAATGGCTACTCATTTGCTCCTGTGTTTCCATGTCAGAGGCAATTATGGAAGGGCTGCTGGCTTCTTGTACGACCCCACAAGTTATGATCCCTGCACATTACAGACTGAGAGAAGCCGGGAAGGACTGAGAACACCAGTGAGAGAGGGCTGGAGGTGACAGGGTACCAGGGAGAGGAGCAGACTTCAGGCCTTAAGGTGGCCGTAAACTTGAGGGAACGATGGGGACAGGTCAAGTGTTTCCAGGGGCATCGTTAGCCTAGGCTTCCTGTTCAGGTCTGGGAGGAGGTCTGGGGTATCTGTAGAAGGAAGAGGGTCTAGACCCAGCTGCAGGGAACCTCATCTGCTCTGCCCAGCAGCTACCACCTGCTTTGTCCACCTGTGACCTTGGGAAAGCCACTCTCCTTACCAAAACTCCCCAGCTTTGACACGGGAGCAAGCAGCTTCCAGCCTCAGAAGGAGGGCAGAATTCACCGATGCATGCCAGAGGAAAGAGTCCATCCAGAGACCCCGAGTCGTGGGCTCTTCATGGAACTGGATGTATCCTGGCTCATCCATGAGCATTTTTGCTCTTAGAAAAGGCCTGTCAAAATCTGGTTCACCACCAACTAGAAAGTATAAACCCCTTTTCCCCCTTTTTGTTGGTAATCTACAACAAATTCATAAAACAAAGAGGCTTTTTTTATTTCATTTTTTCAATAAACCTGGCAATGGAAATACCAACTTGAACAGCAATTTTTCCCCTAATCTGAGCTGAAATTGGCTCTGGATGAATTGGTTTTCAGTTTTTACATGTAAATTCCCTCCTCACCCCTGGCTCCTACAAACAGTCCTGTGACATCCCCTGCTTCACAGCCACTTCTCTGCCCAAAATTTGGGCTCCTGGAAACAACATCCACTTACACTGCAACGACTCCAACATCTTCTGCTCCAAAGCCCAGGCACAAAATGTACGCTGCTTTCAGGAACTGTGGGAAGCCCTGCAGGGACTGTAGAGCCAGTGGGCTTGGGGGAAGGGGCACCCCATCCAGGCAAGTGTCCCTGGGACTGGAAGCAGATGTCCCGAGGCCCAATCTAGACTGTCCCGCTGCAGTGCACTGACGTTCGTCCTCTTAATTCCCGAAACACTCCTCACATCCCAGCCAAGCCCTGAGACCAAATTATAGGTTTAGGTTCTGGTAGATTCTAATCAATTCTGAGACTGATGCCTTCCTATAATAGGGTTGCCAGATTTAGCAAATAAAAGTATAACAAATAATTTTTAGTATAAGTATGTTCCAGATTATGTATGGGATATACATTCATTGTTTATCTGAAATCCAACTTTAACTGGGCCCCTACACCACAAACATATTTTCCTCCAAAGATGTTGGTCTGTGACTTTAGGGCAAACAAGAATCGACTCATCCAAGAGCCCTGCTCCTGCCTCAAATCCCTGGGCTTGCCGGCCAGCCATCCCTCATGATGCTGGAACCGAAAGGCCAAGGTGGTCTAGGCTTTAGAGAGATGGCTGGAGCTTCCAGTCCTGGCTCTGCCATCCAGCAAGTCTATCACCTTGTGTTGGTTAGTCCATCTTGTTAATTCTCTCATCTGTAAAATGTGGCCAATAATAGTATCTAAGGCAAAAAGATATCACAAGGATTAGAGAGCATGACTATAATATCTTTAATGCAGTGCCTAGCACACAGTGAGCATTCAGTAAGTCACTATCGCTGATTGTTAAAGTTTCCATATATGAAATCGAATTTCAAATATTAGAGTAACATGAAAACAGATAAACCAGCAGTTACCAAAATGTTCTCAGGCATCATATTTAATTTTAATAACCATGAAATGTATTATTATTCCATTTTATAGACGAAGATTTAGTAAATATACAGAGCATACGGCAATTAAATGCAAAGCTGAACGTCTAAACAAAAGCATTTTGACTCTGAGGTCAGTATTTTTCTAATTGCATTTCAGTTGTCCTGGTCCCTGCCTTGAAGCAGATTATTATTTTACTGGGATGTGTAATGAAATACAAAGTTAAACCCCAAATCAAAGTATGTGATACTGCCTTCTTTGCTCCTTACACGGGGCTCTGGAAGTTTAGTCCTTTCCCTTAGCTTTCCTTGGGATTGGGCTACTCTTCACCCAGCTGGGAACAGTGTGAGGGTCTAAGAACACTGACTCAATGCAAATCTGTACGTTACAGGTATCCAGTGCAGATGCGTGGTCCAGCTGGACCCAGCTCAGGAAGAGACTCTGGATTCTCCCCTTAGTTCCCTAGGACTTCCGTTTCTAGACTAGCTAGAACTCTCTGAGCTTCCAGTCCTTAAGAAATTCATTCTTCACAGTTTTCTATACACAATCCTTGAGTTTACATTTAAATCTAAAGTAGTTCCAGGCATCCTGAGCTGGTTGATGCCTTCTCTCTTCCCAGGTTCTAAATGTCCCTGCCCTATTGGAAACCAGATATGCTGCTTCAGTTCCTCTGCTGTGACTGAGAACAAAGCCTCCCTGGAGGGGTCCCTGGAGGAATGCACAAGCCAGGTCCTGTGGTGGCGCTGTACTCCCACCACAGTGGTGACCATTCTGCGCACCAAGGCAGGAGGACGGGGCAGGGGTGACGGTAGATGCATCCGGTGATGTCACAAACGGTGCAAGTACTTCCAGGAACAACACCAACTCTCTAGTTTCTAGATGTTGCTAAGGTCTTCGTTTGACCACCAGATTATCCTTCCCATTTTAAAACTCTCACTGCAACACCCATGGGTGAATAATACATTAATATACAAAAAGGACAAATAGCATGGCACGAGAGAGCTCAACGTCCTGGAAAAATACCACACTCAGCTTACAGAAATCCACACCTAAACCCAATGACCAGCTCCTTCCTAGCTTTTGCCACCTGGGACATTCTCAAGAATCCTGACTTCCTCTTTGAATAAATCAAAACCACTCCAGGTTCATCCCTTTTATTTCTAATCAGTTTTCTTTCACACTTTCCTGTCCCCCAGATAAACCAAATGCCAATTTATCTTCTTCTTCCCTATGTTCGACCTCCTTTCATTTCCTCTCTGGCTCTTCACTCATCAGTGTATGCAAGCATCCACATGTACATTCAGTGTGTATTTGATATTTCTTGTTCGCGGCAAGAAGTGGTACCTCAAATTCATCAAATACCCGGGCAATAAGGAAGAACACTTAACTGCAAGGAAACAAAGTAAAATATTTAAGGCAATTAGAGAACAATTTGAGCTAGTAATACAATTGATGACTAATAACGTTTGTATGCAGCTTTGCAGGGCACAAAGCACATAACAACCCGAGTCCTATTCAAGCTTCACAATAATATGTGCTCTCACCTGACAATGCAGAGAATAGAAGGGTGAGGTGGAGTGAAAATGACATTTATCATCAAGTAGGTTAGGTTTGAATTGTAGCTCTGCCAGCTAATGCGTTGTTACTTGGCCAGCACCAAGCAGCCTCAGTTTTCTCAGCTCTAAAATGGGATAAGAATATGCCCGACGTAAGTGTTTGTGCTGGCTAGTAATAATGCGTACAGAATACCTCTCTCATGGTTGGCGAGTTATTATTATCCTCAGTCAATGTATAAAGAAACAGAGGCCCAAAGAATTTTACAAGTTTATTCAAGGCCACGCAACTAGTAAGTGGTAGAGCTGGGATTCAAATCAGGTTTTTGTGAATTAAAGCCTCTGTTGGCCATCACATTAGGACTAGAACCTTTGGTTCAATGCGCCTTAGAACCTAATGTGATAGCCAGTCATCTAGGACCTTGTTAAAATGAAGACCTTGATTAAGGATGAGGCTCCCTGAGATTCTGCGTTTCCTACAAGCTCCAAGGTGGTCCTTATCCTGCTGGTCCAGACTTTAAACAAGTATTTACCCAGAATTTAGGATTATTCCAATGTGAGGCTGTTGGGTCTTTAAGAATTGAGGCTTTTAGTGATGAGAATAGAATGCAAAGGGTCATGGCCATGTATTCACGGAGCTGAGAGCTTACCATGTGCCTGGCAGAGTGACAGGTACTGGGGATGCAAAGATGAACCAGATCTGCTAGGAATCACTTCTGTAAACAAATCACACAGCAAACGGTCTGATATATACGGAGGATGGTAGGGAGACCCAATTATAAGAGAGGAAGGTGGGACATGAACTTGCAACGGTAGAGGAAGGACAGTTTATGAGAACCTTGAGAGAGTCTAGGGGAGTGTAACTTAGATCCAAGTAATAGGGATCTATTGGAGGTTTAAAACCAGGAAGTAGGATTTAAACCTGGATTTCAATAGACTGACAGAAATCAAGGATACCAGCCCCAAGGCTGTTACAGAAAGCACAGCTGAGCTGATGTGGACTTAGACTTTGGTAGAAACTGTGGAAATAAAAAACAGAAGACAAATATAGGAGACACAGCAGAGAACCAGGTTGCAGGGAGCACTGGGCCTGGGCTCCATCACGACTCTGCCTTGTGTTGGCTGTCTGATGTGGTCCCCTCTGAGCTTCCATCTCTTCATCTGTAACATACAGATCATCTATTTCAGGGGCCATTGTGAGGATTAAATAAGATAATGCACATGGATGCCCTCTGAAAAATGCTACAGCACTATATAAATTAAGGAGTTATTATCATAACTCTCTTGCCATCTCTGACACACTATCACTGAATCAAGTTATGAAAGAACAGAATTTGATGAATTCCTGCATATGGAGAATGAAGAAGGAGAAACCACCAAAGGTGATCTCAAAATGCCCAGAGTACTAGAGTAAGGAAATAATCACACTGCCTTTGACGGAAGTGGGAAGGGCAGGGACTCTGCAGGGGAACTGCAATGTGTTGGGTGTTTGTGGATGTCGTGAGAGACTTGGCCCTGCTAAGTCTGAGTCCCCGAGTCCCTGAAGCAGGACATTCCTCTGACTCTCAAAGCATTGCGACTCCCAACAGTTGCAGTGAAAAACCTTCCCTTAATTTTTATCACCCCCGTTACCACCCATGGCCACTTGGTGCCCATCTGGATGGCCTCAGGCAAGGCTTAGCTGAGCATCTTTTTTCTCATCTGTAAAATGGGCATGCAAATAACAGCTACTGCAAATGCATGCCAGGAAACCGCAGTTAATAATGCTCTCAGAGCTCATCACTCAGTGCCCGGCACATCCTGGGTTCTCAATAAATCCCTGTCCTCATGACCATAAGCTTCATTGCCGTTATTACTGCAAGGTTTAGAACAGAGAGACCTGGAAGCAACAATGTCCCAATCAAAATACAGAATGCATTAAAGCTAAAAGGGACCCAAGAGGTCATGGGTCCACGTCTTCCCCATCCAAACACGTTTCCACCATTTCACAATGGAGGAAACGGAGGCCCACAAAGGAGGCTGGTGATCAACCTTATTTCTTCGGGATGAGCTCCCGGTGACATCGGGGGTGCAAAAAATCTCCAGGAGACTCAGAGAGGAAAAAAATACCTTCTGAAAGTACTGATTTGGGTGAGCTCGCTCCATGGGTAAGGTCATTCTTTTCATCTAAGGAGTATATTCCTTCCAAGCTGGACTATTAATTAAAATTTAGTGATGCTAATTTTACTGCCAACTTAGGAGATTCTTATTACATTTATTTTCCAGGTAATTACTGCTTGAACAGGAGTTCAAATAGATGTCTTTTGTAGATGGTGCAATAGATCAGAATTATAATAAATTCCTCACCCTTCATTTTGTTCCCCTCCAATTCTGAAGCCTGCTTACTGAAATTACACCGAGAAATATCTCTCTCTCTCCCTCTCCCTCCCTCTCTCCCTCTTTCTCTCTCTCTCTCTCTCTCTCTCTCTCTCTCAGCGAGAGCATCCACAGAGGCACAGAGTATCAAAATACAGTTTATCTTTGGTTGTTCACAATTTTATCATACCATTTCCCCTCAGAGAAAGAACCAAAAATAATTCCTGACATATGTATGGAAATATATACAAAGCACTTTTCCTTACATCACCTATTTTTATTCTGATTTATATCTCCAGTTTACAGATGAATAAACTGAGACCTAGATGAACAATTTCCCCAGTGTGGCACAACTCATAAATGGCAAATTCTGGTTCCACCTCTTAATTTTTAATCTTGGCCAGGAAAAAATTTCAGGAAAAATTGTAATGTGTTGTGCTCAAAAAAAAAAAAAAAAAAAAGATAATGAAAGGAGCAACTTCACTCTCTGGGAAGAAAGGCCTCTGAGTGGGAGCAGCGGGACAGCACACACAGAACTTCTCAAGTCATCTCCAAAATCAAGGCGCTCTCTCTCCCCCTCCTGTGTCACTGGGCCCGTCTGCTACAATGGGAAGGTTTTCTACTCTCTTTCCATAACACTGAATTTCATGGCGATGACCATGGGCAGGATGAGGCCACCCTGAAGGACCTTCGTGGGAACTTGTCCTAGAGGCCCTTTTCGGGGGGAACTTGAGGGCTTCAGAAGGAAACAGCAGGTGCCCAAGCCCAGGGAGCTTGGGTGAGCTTCGCAACGGTGAGCTTCCCTGCACACTGAGAGGCTTGGGTCTTTCCAAGAGCAACGACTCACACTGTGTGTTGGGGAAGGTGATGGTTGACAGGGGAAGCTAATGTTAATTTTAAAGTCGCAGTGGCAGTTGCCATTTCTTGTATCTTTTTTTTTTTTTTTTTTCTAATTTTGGCTGCCCCTGCGGCTTGTGGGATCTCAGTTCCCCGACCAGGGATGGAACCCAGGCCAAGGCAGTGCAAGCGCCGAGTCCTAACCACTGGACTCCCAGGGAACTCCCTCTTGTATCCTTATTCTGTGTCAGGCATAATACTAAGTATTTTACAGGCTTTACCTCCATTTGTCCCAACAACCTTATAAGCTGGGCACGATGATCACCATTAGGTCTGTCTTACAAGTGAAAAAGCTGAAGTTCACTATGGTACGTAGCCACTGTGAGGTCACATGGCAAAAACGAGTGGAGCCAGAATTTAAACCTGGATGTCTCTGACCCCAGAGCTCCTGTGCTCTAAATGGCTCTGTACGTGGTCCACTTGGAAGCTTTGTCTTGCCTAAATCCCTATGGTCCTACAAAGTAGTATTAGGTAAAACAGCAAAAGGAAGTATTGTATTTACAGCAGAGGTACCCAAACTAGAAGGCTTACACCTCCAGAGAGGTGTAAGTTTATCCCACAAGGACCTCAAAGAAAATATTAGGCTGTCTATCTATATTTTAATGTCATCCTTTGAAAACATACATACACATGAGTTTTATAATGTAAGCCACTCATTAGTACAGTAATATATATACAATTTATAAATAAATATATATGGACAGAGTAGTTCTCAAATTTATTTTACAGGTAGAGATAAAAAATATCCTTTGCCTTTGATATAGAATCGTAGGACCTTAGAATTGGGAAGGAAATTTAGTGACCATCAAATCCAACTTCCCGCCTCTGCCCACCCTGCTAGGATTTCTAGGATCAACCGCCAGCCTCCTCTGAAGCACTCTGAGTCTGCAGCTTTCCACGTGGTTTTCTTTGCCACTGTTTCATGGCAATGGAGACATTAATCCCTTCTTTTCTATGACTCAGATCTAGGTACCCCAGCTCTAGGCCCAGCGAAGCGCTGTGCACCTAGCTGACTGAGCAAACACATAATGGTGCCCAGGTGATGGGCACACACTTCCTGGGAAAGGTGCCCCAGGACTGGTCAATGTAGGGGCAGGTCTTACAGACCTGGGGAAACCCACAAAAAGTAATCAGGACATAGAGACTCATGCGTACTTTGAACAAAGAAATCCCTGCCACAGCGACAGCTTGTCCATCCTCGTGAGTCAACTTGGAGCTCTGCTCTTCCAGCCTCAGCCCCTCCCCATGAGTTCTATTCCTTGTACTTATGGATTTCAGAGTCTTCAATCAGCACAGCTGAGCTGACGCCTCTGGAAGAGAACAGTCGGGCGCTGACAGCTGGTGGAGATGCAGAAGGACGTTAAGGGGGGACTCTGGACTCATGTGAAGGTGGGCAGCAGCCACTGGAACCCCACACAGGCTAGAGCTGTGACCGACAGAGAAATGACAGGTGTTCCTAGAGGCTTAGGTGGTTCCAGAGAAATCACTCAGTGCCACCAGCTCCTGCAGGAATGGTTCTCCAGACAGGCTGATCTTTGCTACTTAGGAGGGTGTGTGCTGCCTCTAAACCTATTTCCAATGACTAACACCCAGGGGATTTTTATTCACCATTGAGCTCTGGCCTGAAGAGAGCTGCCAGCCGCCCTAGACCATCCATCCATCAGTTCCACAGTAGTAATCGTCGTGAGCACCATCGACAAAGTTGCTACCGGCACCTGCATTGCTATGTGTCAAGAAGCCATTTCAGTTAGAAGTAAGAGCACAGACTGCTGGGACAGGCATCAGAGCTCAGATTCTGCTTTGCCAAGTATGAAATAGGCAAGATCTGGAAGTCTCCCTTTCCTAGTCCACAAGAGAGGGTATCATTGCCTCCCGAGAAGGGATGCTGTGCAGGTAAAATGAGGT
Source organism: Mesoplodon mirus (assembly GCF_964341445.2). Classification (NCBI taxonomy): domain Eukaryota; kingdom Metazoa; phylum Chordata; class Mammalia; order Artiodactyla; family Ziphiidae; genus Mesoplodon; species Mesoplodon mirus. Next base: position 137,548,776 of record NC_138983.1, on the reverse strand, counting down.
GGGCTGGGAGCTGCAGGTGTGTTCCTGGCCAGCGTCCTGTTGGTGCATCGCTTCGCCTCAGGGCCTTCGCTCGCGGCAGGACACGGCTCTGCCGCCACCAAGTGCTGGCAAGAAGGGCCGAGCGTTCAGGCCTCCCAATCCCACAAGAGGAGCCCCCCAGCAACGATCGATGTGATTGGCAGGTAAGTATCTTAGCTCCCTAGGCTCTTGGTGTGAAAACACTAAGGTACATATTCCATGCTGGTAACTTGATGATGAGCCCATGGTGGTAACTTGCCTTCCCTCCCCCATCTCAGTCTCCACTTTCCTACTGGTGTGTCCTGGAATCACCCCCCAAATAAACTACTTGTCCTTGAATGCATGTCTTGGGGTTTGTTTCTGAGGAGATCCCCGCTGAGATAATCTGTATTGTTCTGAACAGGGGGCATCATAGAGAGCAGGTGATGAGAACGAGCCAGCAGCCATAGATGGGATTCTTGTGCAAGGTGAAAACTGTATCTCTTATCCCTGTGCGATTCAACTCCTTGCCGTGCCACTCGCGCAATCCTGTCTCCTAAGGGAACTTCTCCGATGGCTTGGGTAGAGGCTGTTATGAGTGCAGAGCTAGGCCAGGTCAAGTAGCCAGCAAGAAGTTACTGGTTGTGTATAATGTGCCCGACACTGTGCTAACTTCTGTAGAACACTTTTGTGGCTGAAGACATGGTCTCTGCCCTCAGGCTGGGGAGACAGGACATAAAAATAAGGAGCTATATATTTCAAACCCACGCCTCTTTGACGGTAGTGATGCTTTTCAACACTCAGGTCCTGCCCAGGTGCCCTTCACTGCATGCTGCTCCTGTGTCCCCCACCCCATATCTCCTACAGAGAAGTGCCCAGGGCAGATCTTCATTTGGGCACCTCCCTCCCACCACCAGCCCTGCTTCTGGACCAGACCTCAGCAGTGACCAAGTGGCTGGGGATACGAAAAGCCAGGCCCTTGACCTAAAATGGGACTGAGCTGCAGGGTGACTTGTGCTCCAGAGCCTTCCCATGGGATCAACCTGATGTCAGTCTCCAGCTGAGGCCACGTCCTTCTTAGCTTTGACCATAACTGTCTTGGCTTCTCTCACTCCCCTCCTCCTGAGAGCTGTTCCCAGGGAAGCACGTGGGCTCACACCAGCCTTCTAGGAAGCCCAACCTAACACACTGCACATCAGAATCAACTGTGGAATTTTATAAAAATACCTATACCTGGACCTAAACACCCAGACCTACTGAATCAGAACCTATAGATCTTCAGGGGTAGGATCCAGAAAACTGTATGTCATAAAGCTTAATAGAGATTTCTGATGCATCTTTACCTTTCAACATTCCGTACTAATATTTTCAAACCTACAGGAATAATGAAAAAATAATACAATAATGAGCAACTACATACTCCTCATCTCGGTGCACCAATATTAACATTTTCCCCCATTCTCTCTCTCTTTATCCCCTCTTTTCCTCTCTCCCCTCAATCAAAAATAATGTGTAAGTAAATTGTAGACATCATGACCCCCCATTCTTAAATACTTCAAACAAGTATCTTGCAAAAATAAAGACATTCTATATAATCCCTAAGAAAATTCATATAAATTCATTAATGTCACCAGATTAAACAGTCCATGTTTAAGGTGCACCCTCCACAGGGAACTCTATTCAATATCTTGTAATAAACTATAATGGAAAAGAATCAAGAAAAAGAATGTAGGTATCTACATATATGTACGAATAACTGAATCAGTTTGCTGCACCCCTGAAACTAACAGAATATTGTAAATCAACTATACTTCAATAAAACAAAAACAAACCCCAAAACAGGTGCACCCTCTTTTTTAGGTCAAGGGTTGATATTTTCTCTACTGTAGATACAAGTTCAGAGAAGGAAAATATCTGTATGGGTTGAATAGAAGGAGAAATCTTCAAGAAGGAACTGGGATTTGAATTTGGCTGTGAAGAACTGTAATAGAAAAGGGAAGAAGAGGAAATGTTCAAATAGGAGTAGGTGAATATTGTATGCAAAGACACAGAAATGGGAAGCAACGTGGCTCTTCGTGGGCAGTGGTGCCCAGCAGACCTGGCCAATGGGGTAGCGGCTGCTCGAGAGTGAGGCTGGACAGCCACGCGGAAGCAGAGTACAAAGAGGTCCGCTGCTGAAGCCATCAGAGAAACAGTGACCACACAGTAGGAAAATGTAAATGAGACTGGTCCTACGAGAGTCACATCAGATGTCTGGAACTTATTCAGGTGGAAACCAGGAAGAACAATGTTTAAAGATTTGGAGTCAAAATTAGGCTAGGGAATTGATCAGTGATTGAAATCATTTATTCACATGTTCATTCCACGAATATTTTCTGAGTACCTATTATTTTCCAGATACCAGTCTAAGCACAGGAAACAGAAACCTGGAAGGTCCCTACTTTCCTGAAGCTCAGATTCTTGTGTGTGTGTGTGTGTGTGTGTGTGTGTGCGCATTCAATAGTCAAATGAGTAAAGGAAGAAGAAAAGATTAGATCGATGGTGATACTGTTACAGTGAAATATAAAAGAAAGCCCCTTCATAGTGATTGGAGCCTACTCTAAATTTGGTGTTCAGGAAAAGAACTATTTAAAGCACTGTTATGCTGGAGCTGGCTACCACTTCAGAAGAACAGGTATTTCCACAGTTGTGTGAGTTGTCTGAAATTCCATTGGCAGCTTTAAGTAGGCCAAAACAGAATATCTATCATGTGTTCTATGCTACAAATCTACAAATTCTATGCTTCCACTGCTACAAACCATGGCTTCTTTTTTTTTCCAGAGAGCTGAATGTTGAACACCAACCAGCACATTGCAACCTAAGTGGCAAGGAGACAGCGATGTGAAAATCCAGGAGACGGTATTCTAGGCAATTCGTGCGCAGTTCTTACGATGCAGAATAAACTTGGCATGTTTGAGGAACACTGAGAAGGCTGGAGTTTGGTGACCCGGGGGGAGGGGGTGGGCACAGGATGAAGATGGAGATCAGCAGAAGCTGAATCCCTTGGGGCCATGTGGGCCCATCTGGACTTTGGGGGTTTTATTTTGAATGTGATGGGAAGTCATTGGAGGATCTTAAGCATAAGCATAGCATAATTTGAATTACATTTTAAAAAGATGACCTCGGTTGTTAGAGAATGGATTGGAGGAAGGAAAGAGTGACAGAAAAGAACCTCAATAAGAATTTACTGTTTATGAAGCAGTGTACATACGAGGTTATTCACTGCAGCATTGTGAAATGGCAAAATATTGGAAAAAGCCTAAATGCCCATCAATAGCAGAGAAAGACAATTGATAAGGGTCTACCCATATAATGGAACTGCTCAGCAATTGTTTAAAAAAAAATAAAATCACTCCACTTACTGTTAACAAAATATCCCCAAGATAGATTTTTTTTTTTTTTTTTTTTTTTTTTTTTTTGCAGTACTCGGGCCTCTCACTGTTGTGGCCTCTCCCATTGTGGAGCACAGGCTCTGGACGCACAGGCTCAGCGGTCATGGCTCACGGGCCCAGCCGCTCTGTGGCATGTGGGATCCTCCCGGACTGGGGCACAAACCCGCGTCCCCTGCATCGGCAGGCAGACTCTCAACCACTGCACCACCAGAGAAGCCCCCCAAGATAGATTTTTAAATGAAAAAAGAGTTGGTACAAACCAGATTGCTTTTCTGTGTAAAATAGGGGAGTGGGTCACAAATTATGCTTTGTTGTATTTACATGTCTATACATTGCAAAATAGCTAAAAGAGATTTTGAGAAACTAATAGATGAAAGCATATTCAATTGCCATTTCTGGAGGTCAAATATTATCAGACATTAGCAACTGCATATGGTTTGGCCTAAGTTGCTAATTATTTTTTGGTTTTTATTTAGTATTTTTTAGAGGAGAGAAAATAGACGTGGTACAGTATTGTGGGGTGTTTTTTACTGTATGCCCTTTCGTGCTTTATTGAACCATGAGAAAATGTTCTTTTAGTCCCTATTTTAAAATTAGGTAGATAAATGATTGGTAGGTAGATGAAAGACCAGGAGAAGGATGAGGGGCTCTCACAGAAAGCCCAATAAAATTTACAGTAGCCGGGACTAGAGTGGTGGCAGGAGGGATGAAAGGAGATGGATTTGGGACATATTTCTGAGACAAAGTCGATAGGACTTGCTGTTAGATTTTATGTTTGGGGAGATGCAGTGACGGACGAGGAAGCAAGGAGACATCCTCACTTAAGTAATTAGATGTAGTTGCCTGGGCAACTAAAGCAATGGTGGTACCATCTACTAGGATGACGACCGGGGAAGAAGCAGATTTGGTAGGGAGAATGAAGATGCTAGGAACCATCCAATTTGAGGGGCCTAAAGACCCTTCCATGGATAGGTCAATTAGGAACTGAGACAGACAAACCTGGGGTTCAGGAGAGAGTTTAGGGCTTTGAGCTCTGAAGTCAAGAGTTATCCCAATTGTCAGAGGGAAAGAAAGATATTTTTAAAAGGGATTCTGGCAAACTTCAAGGCCCTTTCTTTTCCCTTTTCTCCTGGAACATCACAGAGGTTGCACAAAGGACACTCAAACAGACTGTCAGGGAGAAACGCATAAACCAAGAACATCGGAACAAGTGTCCTCACATTTAAATGCCCTTGTGCCAGCAAGTTATGTGCTATTCAGTCCCTGGGAGCCCACGAACATCATCCAGGAAGCTGGGAGGAAAGGCCTTTCCGGGGCAGCCTCATCCGGCGGGGCCAATAGCAGCTCTCCATCGACGGCAGGTAGCTTTTCCTGAGTGTCAAACGCGGCACATCAGCCCACTACTTCAGTGGGAGGTGCAGAGGCACAAAGCAAGTTCAAACGGGGACAAAGCTGAAATGATTCTCTTTCCTCCCTCAAACTAGCTAATCCAACTCTAAAATAAATAAATAAATAAATAACTCAGAGAGAAACAGAGCTCAGTGATTGAAGAAGGCATAAATTGACCCGGTCGTATACAAGACTGTGGATAAAAGAGTACGTGACAAAAAAAAAAAAAAAAAAAAACAAGATAAATGGAAACATGATCAAAATAAAAACTCTGGTGAGATCTAAGGACTGGGATTCTCTGCCTAGGATTCAGGCTCAGTACTAAGCAGAGTTTGAAGTGAGCTTGGCGGTGGGGATGGAGCAGCCTCTGTAGGTTTGCAGAAGGAGCAGGAAAACCCAGCCTCTGAACACACCACACGCACTCATCTTCAGAGAAGATGGTCCCCGGGCACTTCTGGCAAGTGCTGAGCTGTAAGCCCCACATCCTCGCTTGGTTCTAAAAATGGATAATTAAATTCTGTCGCACTAATGAAATTCCCCTTGTCGTTTACACTGCAGAGGGTGTCCGTGGAGCATTCCGGGGGAGTAGGGGATGTACAGCCCAAGGAGGGGAGCATCTACTCGGCACAGAACTCAAGAGACGTGAGTCACTAACTGATGAGGGTGAGCCCTGGGGGTGACTCTACGAGAAATTCAGGACTGAAACTGGACAAGACTAGGCCAAAATGTCCAGAGCTTTCCCCACCAAACAAAATCCAATTTTTCTGCTGAATTGCCAAATGTATACTTAGTTTAAGGTTATGAACATCTGGTCTTAGTTCACCCTGGAGAGAAATACACATAAATTTGTAGGCTAATAGCTCTCTTGTCGACTCAGAAATCTTCCAGAAAAAGAGGATGTGACTCTTTACCTATATAAATGCATACGCTGTTCTTATGCTCCCTGCTGCTATTATTGGATCCGTGACTGACAAGGAAGGAAGATGGCATTAAACTTATGCAAAATTTTAAGCATACATAGATTTATTAATATACATTTGTGGGTTCTCATTGAAAACCAAAAGCTTGGTGCGCTGAAGATTCTTACAGTAAAAGGAAGAAAATATTAACTTGTATTTCCTCTTTGGGTGTGAAGAGATCATCAAGGTCCTCAAGATTACCTGGGGCTCTTCGATGATTCTGCCTGGTCAGAGGGACAGCACAGGCCCAGGCAAAACTGGTTTTATTTTCTTATTTATTTAAAAAAAATTTATTTTATATTGGAGTATAGTTGATTTACAATGTTGTGTTAGTTTCAGGTGTACAGCACAGTGATCCAGTTATACATATACATGTATGTATACTTTTTCAAATTCTTTTCCCATTTAGGTTATTACAGAATATTGGGTAGATCTGGTTTTACTAATGTGTGTTAAAAATGGATAACCAGGGCTTCACTGATGGCACAGTGGTTAAGAATCCGCCTGCCAACGCAGGGGACACGGGTTCAAGCCCTGGTCTGGGAAGATCCCACATGCTGTGGAGCAACAAAGCCCGTGTGCCACAACTACTGAGCCTGCACTCTGCAGCCCGCGAGCCACAACTACTGAGCCCACGTGCCACAACTACTGAAGCCCGCATGCCTAGAGTCCGTGCTCTGCAACAAGAGAGCCACCGCAATGAGAAGCCCACACACTGCAACTAGAGAAAGCCCGCGCACAGCAACAAAGACACAATGCAGCCAAAAATAAATAAATTAAATTTTAAAGAGTGGATAACCAGAAAGACCTACTGTATAGCATAGGGAACTCTGCTCAATATTATGTAACAACCTAAATGGGAAAAGAATTTGAAGAATAGATACACGTATACGTATAACTGAATGACTTTGCTGTACACCTGAAACTATCACAACATTGTTAATCAACTCCGACTTAAAATAAAAAGTTAAAAAGTTAAAAAAATAATATTAATAAAAAAATTAAAAAGGAAAAAAAAATCCGTTAATGTTTTTATTCTCTTTCTAACAGTGGGAACTTGTCACTGACCCTTGCTGGGAGGTTGTAAAAAAAAACTTAGGGATCCAAAGAGATACCAAAAACTGTACGTTAATATGATAAACCTAAGACAGGTGCGAGGGGTGGGTGGGGGAGGAATGAATTAAGCGAGGCATCGTGACAGTGAAATGCATTATTACCTAGTTATTCATGCACTCTTGGCTTTTCAGTTGATGAACTTTTCACACCAGAAGTGGGGAAATTAATCAACTTTTCCTCCCTCGGTATGTCTTCTCCCATCTCCTCTGCTGTCTCACCTAATTGCTCTGCACTCAATATGGACAAAGATATTGTTCTCATTTCAACTTTCCCTACAAAGCTCAGGTGTCCTTATCTGACTCTGAAACTCATTCTCACCTCATCCAGCATAACCTGCCTTTAGCTTCTGCAGCAATGAATCGGGAAGCTCCTCGGCTTCTTTTGGGATGTTAGTGCAATATTGGAGCCTCACCTCCCGCTGGGTCACACTAGGAAAAACTTCTCAGTTTCCCTTTCTGCACTCAACAGCCTCTCCCCTCCTCTCCCAGGCACCTGGAAGAAAACCCAAGTGTCCAAATTTGTTGGTGACGGCGATGACCAGACCTGGTGAAGGTCCTAAAAATTTTCTAACTTCACCTCCGAAGCAATAACCTCCCTGCAAAAACCATCACAAAGGTTTGCAACTCTGCCTACACTGTTAACAAAAAGCACAGAAGGGAGAGACTTTGGGGACGTACCCGATTTATGAGTATTTCATGACAGAAACACTAAACTTCTGGAAGACTAAGTAAACTTTGTAATTATTACCCAGGGTTTTCCCACGTTGTAGATCAGCCCCTCTATCCTGTGAAACAATCCAATTCCATACCCTCTGAATCCTCCTGGGAATTTAAGACCTTTTGAATACTAAGCTAATGAAGGCCCCGGACATCAGCTCTCAGGGTTAACAACCATTTACTTGCAGGCTGTGTTGACATCAACTCCTATGTGACGAACTGACAAAGGAAGAGACACAGCCTAGCACATGAAATATAAGATGATTCTGTGTCTTAAGTACTTAAAGCCTATTACCAAAATAGGTGTGCAATGTTGCCGTTATAAATATCATGCTTAACACCTTTCGATTCTTTTTACTCTGAAGAGTCCAACCTATTATGCAAGAGAGAAAGGCCACCTTTTAAATCTCACTCACTTCAGTTCCCTCAGAGATGGATGGGGCCTGCCTTACCTCAGCCTCACATAAAAGCACAGCAGTATGCTGCTGTAAATCTGTTTTACATCTACTTTTATGTGAGCCTGTGAGCCAGGCCTGGGCTGGGCTTCATTATCCTCTTTTTTCTTTCTTTCTTTTTTTGGGATTAAAAAAAAAATGTAGTCTCCAGCAGACTCAGATGATTTGCTTTGTAAATAACACGAATTCACTTTCCCTTAGAGAAAACCACTTCGGACTCCTGGGACCCATGGTCTCTGCTCTGGTTGATGGTATGAGCCACCTGCTTATGGAGGTGCCTCCTTGGACCGTCTTCCAGGTGCTGTGCCCACCTGACCACAGCCAGGATCTCTGGACCACAGGGCTTTGCTCTGTTGCGGCCACCACTGGCCCTGACTCTGCAGGAGTAGGTCCCCAAAATACCATGTTACCACCGGGGAAAATAGTTGTGTCTACGTTTTGAGTCCACCATGTGGTCCCTACAAAAACATACTAAAAAGTTTGAGTTTTGTTTTAAAGTTGCTGTTAGAATTTGTGGTTCTCTGATATGATCTCATTTGTACTTCATGAGCTGGGCCTATTCAATTTTATTTTATTTTAATCAACACCAATTTAATTAAAATTAAGGGTAGTGCAGAGGAAAGAACAGTGGAAGGAGAGTTAGAAGACTGAGCGTCATTGGCTGTGTGATGTGGGCAGGTCAGTTAGTTTCTCTGATTCCTAAAATGAGAAGTTATTACCAGAAAATGTGAGCAGTTCTGTCTGATTCTGTCTGGTTCTGGGGCTGTGGTTCTATGATTGGCAGGTGCTAGTCCTTGACTGGGTTTTATCTAGCTCAGGGTCATATTGCTAGGATCCCTGACAACTGAGTCCAGAAAATGTTTCTTTCTCAGAAAGCTACCTGATCCAGAACAGAAATTCAGAAGACTTAACTACAAGTTGGAATTGAAGACCTTTTATCCAGCAATAATTTAACATCTTCAAGAATTCTGCTAGGGTTAAAATAGTAGACTAGGTCTCCAGTTCCTTCTAAGAAACAATTGAAATGCAAGTACAGACACGTAAAAAGGAATAACATCACATGTATGAGCTATGAGAAGAGGAGCTTGGATATGGGAGTGTGGCTAACAAATAGCCATTTACATGCACTTCTTGGAGATGGAAAGCAGGGGTGAGTAATGAAGCAAGTGCCAAAGGCCACTGCCTACAAGGGGCTTCACGTGAGGTGGGGTCCAGCCACCCCAGGGAGGCCAATATGGTTCTGGGTGGGCAGCAAGCAGGCACAGCAGAAGAAGGGAATGAAAAGTCAAACTGAAAACAAAGGAGAAAAGTGTTTACTCAAGAAGTTGAACAGACTGTAGAAAGTTAAGGCTTTGAGTTAAGCAGGTTGGTGCTCTGTGGTTCTGCCCCACCATGCCCAGAGCCCACAGTCAGAATCCCCAGTAATTCTTTCCTAAGTATTAGAGGTAAACAAAGATCTCTTGCAATATGTGAACCAGAGCAGAAAAGAGAAAGCCTTAGATAAACAAACAGAAAAATAAAAAAGAACCCTGGAAGAACAAGATGTGATTTTGAAAACAGAAGACAACTTTCATCACCATCACCACCACCACCACCATCATCATCACCATCTCAGAGAGATGCAAGAAGACATTTTCTTCCTTATGAAAAAGAGTAATTGGAGCAGAAGAATGAACTCATAAATATTAAACATATAACTGATACATTTTACGTGCTATAAATGGAAAACAAACTTAAGAAAATCTCCCAGATATAAAGCAAGAAGTTAAAGAAAAGAAATGAGGGAAACTAAGAGCTGAAGGGAAACAATTCAAAAGATCTAACGTCCAACTAATGTGAGGCCTAGACAGAAAAAAAACAGAATAAATAGAAGGAAAGAATTATTGATGAAATAATAGATGAGAATTTCCAGAGCTGAAGGACATGAGTTTTTTAGATTAAAACAAAAAGACCTACATCTAGACATATTATCAGTGATAAAGAGGAGATTCTAAAAGCTTCAAAGTAACAAAAAACTAGCCAAAAAACTACTCCAACCAGATTCTAAATAGAAGATTCTAAAAGCTTCCAGAGTATCAATAAAAGAGTTACCTACCAAGTTATGAGAATCAGGCATGCATTTCATCCGATTCCCAATTAGCCACCTGGATGGAGGAAACTAGTACAATGATGCTTTCAACATACAGAGGAAATATAATTTTAATCCAGAACTTAATGCTCACCTAGACAATAAATCAACTGTAAGAATAATGTCACTTTTAAAAATGTAAGGACTGAAAAATTTTACTTCTAAACCACCCTTTTTGGGGAAATTATTTGGGAATGTACTCCATAACCCCAGAAGAGAAAAAATGTGTGATCTGAGCAACAGAGGACTTCATTTAAGAGAGCAGCAAAGGACGTTTCACGACAGCTGCTGTGTGTGAAGCCAAAAAATCACCCATAGAGACCGCGTGGGGAGGATGGAGGGATGGATGGAGGCGAGCAGGGAACACGGGGACTCAGGAGGGCAGGTGTCACTGAGAGTTTGAAAAATCATTGAGGGTGTGACAAAGGCAATGGTACTAGACAAGGTCATTAATTCCTCATGAGAAAATACTGCATAAGAAATTCATGTTCTAAATAAGAAGCAGTGTAGAGGCACGATTTTAAGCAAAGGATAGGGTCTGAGCAAAGACTCTACTTGACTCCAAATCTAGGAACAGTCTCCTAGAGGGGACCCCCAGAGAGGAGGAAATGCAATCCCAGCCCTTCCCTTGGCCAGAGATTGAATAATATTCTTCATGGTCCCAATAATGTAAATGCTCTTGATTAGTTTTCAACTCTTAAAGAAAACCTGTGGACGAAAACCAGAAGCCTTGTTTGTGCCACAGACCCGAATGTAAATGATGTATCAGGCTTGTCAAGGGTAATTTTTGGAACAAGAAAAGTTACAAATACTGAGAGATGTGTGTGTGTATGAGGAGAGCATTCATAATCTAAATTCTTGCCATTCGTTTAAGAAGTAAATGAATATTGACTAAAATTGATCAATCAAGACATCGAGTTTTAGACGTACTTCCTAGTCATCGTTAGGCCCTAGATCAGAACCTGGTCTCAGCCTCAGAGCCACATGACAATTACTGGGGGAAGCTGCAAAGAACACTGATGTCGGGTCCCACCCCAGGCTCTGCTGTCGTTCCTGTAGGGTGAGGCTGGACCGCTGAGATGTTTTCAGCCCCCAGATGACTGAAGTATGTAGTTAAGGCTGACAGTCGCTGCCCTGAAAGGACCTCAGTGGGATTGGGAATGGGGGGAGGGGGCAGGGAGGATTTATTTGCACCATCAGCCTTCTATTCTGTTTGATTTATTGCCATATGCATATATCATCTTGATAGAATTTGAGTTGACAGGGAGCATCTCCGAGGCACAGAGCCCAGGTGACGGGCAGGTCGTGTTCCAGGACATTACAGCCTCCAGGGCCATGGGATTGAGGAGGCCTCAGCCATCCCCTTGCCTTTCCTTCCCTTCTTAAGAGAAGAGGACACTGGTGTCCCGGAAGACTGAGTTACAGGTGACGAGACCAGCTGAAAGCAGGGGTAGGGCTGGTGGGTGCCAGCATGCTTCTCTCTGCTGTGTCTCTCCCACTACTGGACCGCCTCCCTCTCCCCCTTTCATCCTTGCCCTGCCAGTCCCCTCTGTGAGCCTTTCTTTCTTCTTCCCATTTTGTTGTGCTGGAAGGGAAACACAGATGGCACATCCTAGGAAACACAGCTCAGTGTCACTGAATTGGGGGTGTTTTCTCGTGTTGAGCTGGATATGCTTAGTCTGCTTCAGGCCACTTTCCCTTTCAAAATAAACTAAATTATCTGGCATTTTCCTTCCACTTGGTCTTCAATTTCCTCTCTCTGTGCATCTGTGAGCCTCCATGGAGAACTGGTTCTTCATCCTGATGCAGAGACCCCCACTTCCCAGAAGAGGAAAGCCGAGCGGGTGATCCGCCTGAGGTCACATGAAGAGCAGCTGAGTTTACTTCTTTCCTCGCTGTTTCTGCCCTTCATTTTTTCTTTGCATTTATATCATTGTGAAGGATACATATTTCTCCATTGTTCCCCCATAGCCCTGGAGAAATACGACAGGGCCAAAAACAAAGGTAAGAGATTTATAGAACCCTCGAGATCGCAATTAATAGAAGCCGCTGGGATGACGTCCCGCGTTCTGCTTCTGAGGGCCTCAGACATGCAGCGGCATCTTCCCATAAAGCAGAGCGTGTTGACACCAGAAATAAAACATTTGTACTGGTGCTCAGAAAATGCTTTATATGCATTCCTGAGCCTTACTCTGTGTTTAAACTCCAGCTTTTTAAAGTATAATTTTAGCCTTAGAACTTAACGTTTTTACTGCCTTTTCCTCCAAAGAATCAATATTGATTTTACTGTATCTGTTATTATCCTGACATTAAGATTTATTTTCCTCCTTTGCTTTGCATGAGGTTGTAGTTTACAGAATGAGCATTTATTCTGTTCTTTCAGGAAAGCTCATGGGATAATTATCTTGCCCCATTGGCAAATCATTCAGCTTATACTGTATTGAAAAATAATAATTGGCTTTGCCCCCTCATCAGGTCTGAACAGCTTTATTATTATTATATTTGCTGGTACTTTGTGATAGCATCTTTGCAGGCTTTGGAACTGCCAGGGACAGGATTCAAGGAATATACCTTAAGCCAGATGCAAGATGTCTTGGGGGGTGGGTGGTCATAAGAAGTGAGCAAGGGAGCTGACTGGAGGAAATGACAGCGTCAAGAAAACGAATCTTTACGTGCATATATTCACTGTGGCTTTTGCACTACACGCATATATTCACTATATGTGCTTTTGCACTGGAATATTTCACAGGTAGGCTAAACTTTAGAGGAGGCTGCAAGGCAGAAAGGAAAGAGCATGGAATTAGAAGTCAACGAGCCTGGGACCTATCCTTCACTAGCTGTGTGGCCCTAAACAAATGATCTAACCTCTCTGAGCCTCTGAGTCCTCTTCATGGGAACAATAACACAAGACTATGCCTATTGTTTGGTTTTGTGTGTTAAATAAATAACACACGAATAAATAAATAAATAATCATCATGTATAGTGGTTCATACCATGTCAAAATGTAGGAGTTTCTGCAAAGTGTCTAGAGAGAATATAGCTGTGGATCATCCACCCAGTCATTCCCGCTTAATTGATGCACTCAACAAATATTTATTTTGCACCTGCTATGTGTCAACTTCTGTGCAAGGTGCTACAGTTCCAAGGGGAGTTAAAACAAGATCCTTCTGCTCATGGATCTTACAGTTGCTGGAAACACAGACGTTGGTGGAACAGTCCCATAAACAAACATAAAACGACAGCTGTGATGAGGTCTACGAGAGCAGGTATGGGGAGATCTGAAAGCCCATCACAGAGCTGTAACCCTAGGAGGTGGCACTTGAGCAGAGGACTGAGAAACAAGGAGAGGAAGCTGATTGCTAAGACGCAGGGAAAAGCATTCCAGGCAAGGGAACAGTCCCACTGCCGGAAGGCGCTCAAAGAGGAACCCAAGGAACCCAAGAAGGGTCAGTGTCCCTGCAGCGGGGAGAGCCCATGGGACAGAGGTCAGAATGGAGGGAGCCGACAGCAACACCGATAACGCCCACAGAGCAGGGTCACGTGGCAAGGTTCATTCCTGGTGAGGGGCTCATGGATTGTTTGTGTTTTCCTCTTCACAATTTCTTTGCATTAATGAAAAAGACAAATAAAGAGCCAAGCAGGAGGTGAAGATGGAGACAAGAGAACACAGCAGGGATAGTGGCTGGGGAGGCTGAGCACAGACACAGAGGGGCGCGCAGGCAGGGCTCGTGCCCTGGTCTTCACGAGGGTCCCGGGTATCATGTGGGTAGAGGCGGGATTCACAGGTGCTGAGACGGGCTGGGATCACAAACGGATGCATCACTTCTACAAGAAAAGAGAGCAAACCAAATGGAAACAAAAGCAGATGTGGTTGGTGCAGCGAAGATCACACCTGGCTGGACTCAGCGCTGGCTCCATGCGATCTCTAGTATTTCCTAGAATTAAAGATTTCTGTGAGGCTACTAATCCCATCTCCAAACAAATCGTAAATGCTGGCAGACACAGTCCTCTGTCTTAGGGGATCCCGTACGTCCCCTCCTGCCCATGCTGATGTTGCCACATGGCTGCTGCTCCAAGCTCCTGTCTACGGCTGGAGAGGGAGCCATTAGAGGCCCATGCATCCCAGGAGCTGCTCTGTTTCCAGACGATCTCGGTTCTGGAGGCTTCTTTGGCAGAGACTTTGGGGAAGCCACCAGAGTGCGTGCACGCGTGGCTCCAGCTGACCTGCCGGAGACGGAGCGTCTGACCCTAACACTCAATTAGCGGAACAGACGGCATATAACGTATGCTTGACACTGATATGATTTAAAGTTAATAACTGGTTTTCAAATATTTATTACAATGGCTGTTTTAATAAATATTTCATGAACACTATTTTTTTCAAAAAACCCTCTGTTGCCAGCTTGGCTGCCTTAATTTGTCTTAATGAGGATTTTTTAAAATGCAGTGATAAATTGCTTCCCTGACGGTGTACAGGAGGTGAAGAGGGCTCTTATGGAATATCCATCATCTGGGACAGCGAACCCAGGAAACCAGGAAAAGATGAAGAACCAGCATAAAAACACCCCAAAAGAGGAACAGACAGCTGCTCTGGGGCTCCTCATGAAAGACAACCAATCTTATACAGCAGCCCACGGTGACGGGGATGCCCGTCCCTCACAGCCCTTGGACAGGCGATGGGGACGACGGCATCTCCCAGGGGATCTTGGATGCATCACGCAGAAGGAGAATCCCAACCCAGCCCTGCCTGGAGGGAAGAGAGAGAGCAGGACCATTCTGGGGCCTGGCAGCCTTCAGAAGTGAGCAAAACAGGATGGAGGAGGTCCCGAAGGCAGGGGGGCTCCTTGCCTTCCTCGCTGTCCCCCACGGGAACCGGAGGACCCCTGAGCCCACACACATGGAACGTCCCGGGGCTGCCTGCCTTTGCCTCCCGTGGGGGTGCCCACCGTGGGACCCATCTTGTCCCACTTCCTGAGGCGCCAATCACAGAGCTAATGAAAGCCGCGTTCCCCTCGGTGGAAGACTTGTGAATATTTCTGAAATCAGGACGCCTCTCACCATCCGTGTGCTCGTTCCATGTGGAAGTGTGTCTTGTTTTCCCTGAAAGCTACTTTTAAAAGGATGCTGCACCCTGTCACTGAGAGGACGGACACTGCATCTAAGAACCAGAAACTGTGGCCGGTCAGCAGTGCCCCAACACCTGGTGAAGTTCGGAATTAGCCGCCTTCTTCAACCGAGGACCCCGCACCCGGGCCCAGCTGCCTGATGACCCTGTCGCTCCAGACGGCTTCCAGCTGCCACTCCCTCAGGGAGACAGTGCCCAAGGATGGCCCTGGCCTCCTCACCACCACTACCCCAGTCTATCCTGACCGCTCTCCCTGCCACACTGTGCTCAGATGCCTGAGAGCCTGCCTGGGTCACCTCTCTCTGGTTCTGGCTGATTATCCCTCCTGGCATGACTGATCTCAGCCCTCCACACCTCACCTAGCAACCAAGCAGCATTGCCACCCTGCTCTGCTCAAGTTCATGTGCCTTTCTGGGCTGGGAGACTGCTAGCATACGCCTTCCCGGGACAGGAAGAGAGGCAATGCGATGAAAACCCCTCCAAACCCCACCATCTACCTGTAGTCGGGGTCACTCAGGAACCGTGCTTGTCTCTTCCAGCTGTGCCCCATGGCCAGCCCTACAGCTGTCTCACCCTCTAGACCTGTGTCGGCCAGGGGTGCCAGCCTTCTGCATTTCAGCACCTGGCCCCTGTGGCCTTAACTGGCCTCAACGTTATGTGTTAATCGTGTCAGAGCAACTGCTTCCTAACGATTAATTCATTCCACTGTGGCGCCCCCCCTGCCCAGCTCCAGGAGCCGCCGTCCACACTGCATCCTGCCAGAACAGACAGCCTTGGAATCGTGCAGTCCCCTCCTCTTGCTTCCCCAGCTCAAAGTGCAAAGCAGTGGCTTCCGCGGACCCATCTGGAGAGCAGCTCAACCTAGGAGATAGTCAGGCACAGCAAGTATCTTTGGACACTCCCTGTGTGCTGCGGAGGCTCGTGCCGTGAATACAAAGAGGAAAAGGCTGCAGGGAGGTAAACGCAGAATCGCATGTACAGTCAGTGGGGTTTTATCATCCAGGTGTGTACGGAGGCACCTGGAGTTAGGGGCACCTAGCCAAGTCTATAAAGGTACAGGGGTACACGTGAACTAAGTCTTAAATTGACCAGGGGAAGCCATGTGGCCAAAGGTGTGGGTTTAAGTGGCGGTGGGACACCTCCGAGAAAAGGAAGGTCAGAAGCACCTGATCTCCCACCTTCAGTGACTCGGTGACATGCACACAGATTAGTAGAGACAGAAAGTAAAATGTGAGTCAGAAGATGCCGAGGGCTGATGGCTAGACCGTACATGGAGGCGCTCATTTACCTTCTTAAGAAATTCTTGTCTTCTCCTGTAGGTGATGGGGAACCACTGAAGAGTTTTAAAAGAGGAGTAATGTGCTTAGGTCTGTGGGTTAGATCCCCAGTCATGCTGGTAGTTCTGGAAAGAGTAGCTTTGAGCAAGACAAAATAAGGAAGAAAGCCCAGTAGTCAATATCACAGTTTTATAGAGAGAAGATGACGAAGATCTGAACCAAGTGCTTGTTATGCGCCAGACATCATTCAAATTCAAAGTAGTACATAGTTAGTTTTTGCAATAACCCTATTAGGAAAGCACTATTGATACTTCTGTTTCACAGAAGAGAAAATAGAGTACAGGGAGGCCAAGAGCTTGTCCAAGGCCATATAATCAAAAAAGGTGTAGGATAAAGGAAAGGGGGAAGAGTCAAGGAAGATTTAGAAGGCCAGCTGAGACACAATACCGAAAGGCAGGCTAAGGGGTGGGAAGGCAGGGAGGAATCAAGAGTGATGCCCCGGTGTCCTGCGTCGTCACCAGGGGAGAGGGATATTAACAAGTGTAAGTAAAGTAGGGGCGAAATTTAAAATACAGGAGGAGAAAGACAATGAATTCAGTCTGGACCCTGGAGCATGAGGTGTATGTGGGGCAACGGGTCAGTAACAACAGCCAGGCAGATGAGGGCAAGACAAGCTTAGGGGAGCGGCCCCGGGTAGAGGAAAGGACTTGGGAGTCCCCCACGCAGAGCTGGTAGCCCCTCACGGTCAGAGAAGCCTGTTTAACTGCAGAAAATACCTCCACCTAAGTAACTATAATCAGGGAAGTGATTCTGACTCCCACCTTTAAGCGTCACCAGCCTAGCCTGTTACACATCACTGTTCTCCCCAGGGTCTTGGGCCACCTCTGCAGCTGAGCTGGACGGCGGCTGACTGACCCCCTTACTCATGGCTCTCAAAGTCCCCTTGCTGAGCCTTTCTTGTTTGACAGCAACTGGAGGACTGAACGGGTCACATGGTCCGATGAGCCAGTGGCCAGCGAGGTGGGCTCATGCCCAGTGACATCCTCCTGTTTTTCGGGAACAACTGAATGAGCTTGAAACACTGATGGAATTACCTAGTGAAAGGGTGGAGGCCTGCCTGACCCCCAGCTACAGGGAAGCTATTTCTGGTCCCCACTCTAGCTGTGCCATCACAGCACAGGACAAAGAATGTTTGGAAAGCACAGACAGCGGACAACAGGACTCCAATTAAAGCTTGTGTATACAGATCCTGCTGTGTCAATGGCCTCTTCTGATCAACTGAATACACTTTGGTTTAGCGGCCATGTGTGATTGCTCCTTTTTTACAAACCCCGAAGAAGTCAAGTCTGCTTGGTTTGTGGGAGTCGAGAGCAGAAGGGGAGAAGTGATCGAGGTTTGGAATAGGACGTGGTTAGAGCCCTCCCAAATGACCATGGGCCTTGTAGCTCAAACCTTGGGAGTGGGGCGTCGGATTGAGAGGAGAGCTGGGTTAAGGAGGGAACCCAGAGGGGAACCGACGTTTCAAAGGCAGGCAGAGGAAGGGAAGCCCGAAGGAAGGAGCAGCCTCACAGAAAGGATGGACAGAAGCAGAGGGGACCGGAGGAGAAGGAGGACGGCACGCGGGCTGGCGACCAAGAGGATGCTGCTGTCCTTATGTGAGGGCAGGGAAGCCCATGCCGGGCAGCGAGGAGGAGCACAGGAGGTGCAGAGATGGAGGGTTGTGGAGGATTAAACAGTAGTGAGAGTGGGAGAGATGCGGCAGCTTCTGGGGAGAGGCAGCGTGTGGGAAAAATGATTCTATACAATGAGGGCGGCTTAAAACAATACAAATGTATTCTCTCACGCATCTGGGGAACTCCAAAATCAAGGTGTCAGCAGGGCTACCCTCCCTCTGACAGGGCGCTGAGGGAAAACCTGACCCTTGCCTCTTCCAGCCTCTGGGGGCAGTTGGCTTTCCTTACCTTGTGGCTGCATTGCTCCTATGTCGTGATGGCTAATTTTATGTGTCCCCTTGACTGGATCACAGAGTGCCCAGGTATTTGCCTAAACATTATTACCGGGTGTGTCTGCGTTGAATGGATTGATTGAGTAAAGCAGATCACCCCTCCCCCCAATGTGGGAGGGCATCATCCAATTCCTTGAGGGCTTAAATAGGCCAAAAAGGCAGAGGAAGGGGGAGATTGGCTCTCTCTGCCTGACTACCTGAGGTGGATATCAACCTTCTCCTGCCCTGAGACTCTCCCGGTTTTCAGGTCTTCAGATTTGGACGGGAACTACACCATCAGCTCTTCTGGGTCTCCAGCTTGTGGACAGCAGATTGTATGGGACTTCTAAGCCTCCATAAGCATAATAAATCTATCATCTATCTGTCTATCTATCTATCTATCTATCTATCTATCTATCTATCTCTCTATCTGTCTATCTGTCTATCTACCTACCTATCTGTTCATTTATCTATCTATCTATCTATCTATCTGTCTTCTGTCTATCTACCTATCTACCTACCTATCTGTTCATTTATCTATCTATCTATCTATGTATCTATCTATCTATCTATCATCTTCTATCAGTTATGTTTCTCAGGAGAATCCTGACTGGTGCAAATGTCTATTTTTGCCTTCTCTGTGTATCTGTCTCAAAACTTTCCCTGTCACATTCTTATAAGGTCATTTATGATTGGATTTAGGGCCTCACTTGATCATCCAGAGTAATCCTCCTTTCAAAATATTTAACTTAATTCCATTTTTTGCCCTATAAGGTGAGATTCACTCTTTACCATATAAGGTGATATTCACAGGTTCCAGGGATTAGGAGGCGAATATATCTTTGCGATGCCATTTTTTTAGCCTACCACATGGGGAGCAGTTCCCCTCCAGGCAGAGGAGAAGAAATCAAAGGAAATAGTTAGAAATAGGAAGGGCTAAAATATTGCAGAGAAGTTCTAAGAGGTGGGGAGCCTCAGGAGAGGGTGGGATAGGGAGGGTGGGAGGCAGGCTCAAGAGGGAGGGGATACGGGGACATGTGTATGCATATGGCTGATTCGCTTTGTTGTGCAACAGAAACTCACACAGTATTGTGAAGCAATTATATTCCAATAAAGATCTATTTTTTTAAAAAGCAAGTAAAAGGCTAGGTTAGTAGTGTTAAGTTCTGAGAGAAGGAGTCTTTGCTGTTGCTGGGTTACACGCGTCACCTCTACCCGTTGACCCGGGGTGGGAGTAGCCATGTGCATCCTCCACTCAGGACTAGGGTTCTAGTAGCATCATATTCTGCGAGTGTCCCCTTGCAGGGGACGAGGACACACAGTCAGGGTAACCTGAGCCAGCCCGCTCCCAGCAGGGGACCAGCATGGACCAGCACCATCGGCCATGCTATTTGTTACTGTGGTCATTTCAGAGGACGCAGCTAAGAGGCGAGGACAGTAGGATGTGCAGGTTTCCAGTGGTGATCAGGGGACCGTGGGCACCGCCAAGGAAGAAGAACTGAGGGCAGGATGTGTCCTGTGTGGACCTAGGATGGCAGGGGTGGGCGAGGGTCGGGAGTGCATACCTGAGAGCCCTAAGGCAGGGTGGCAGAAGTCTCCACGGAGTGCCCGGGGAGGGAAATTGGCATTGCCAGCAGGAGGACGTGCTGAGGGGAAGAGACTGTTGGTGCCCCCGCCCCCGTTTCTCCACCATCTGTTGTGTTCACAGGATACTCTTGAGTTTCCTCAGCTCCACCCACCAGGGGCGTGTTCTTGGGCGACTCGCTTCACCACTCTGGGCTTCGGCTTTTTCATCAATAAAATGGGAATAACAAAGAACCTACCTACTTCACAGAGCCATTCTGAGGATTCACAGAGTCGCGCGTGTAGGGACAAGGGGACAGCCGGGCACATGGAAGCCCTTGAAGGCTGTTAGCTTAGCCCTCGCGACGTGTGCTATCACTGGTGTCTGGTACTTGGAGCGCAGCGTGATCCATAGGGATGAGAAGCTACATTTTTCCACACTCTCTGCAAAACCCTCCTCTCTGGGTTGCCAGCGAGCAGACTGACTCCTATGCTCCTCTCGGCTCCACCAGGGAGATGCTGCTCTCACCACTGAAGACGCAGGCCATGCGGCATCCCAGGGCTGCAGTCGCGTCCCCTCGGCCTGCAGTCAGCAGGCTCTTCCTTTGTCCACTGGCAGCCTTTTCTCACCTGCTCCTCTGCAGCCCAGGTACCTGTCCAGCAATTGGTTCCAGATGCCGGGTAATTTGCGTAGCCCTGCTCAGCATGAACAACATTTCCCAGGTGCTTCTGAACCTCTGGAAAAGCTGGTATTTTCAAGTCTGCCAGCCAGTCTCCAACACTTAGCTGGAAACGTGTGGGCCTTTAATCATCATTGTCCAAACATGGGAAGAGCAGCAGCCTGGAGATGGAATTCTTGCCGGGGAGATCCCGGGGAGCTGTGCCATCTCTCACCCACTGAGCTCTGGATAGAAGCCCCCAGATTTGGCGTTTGTTAGTCTTTCTAGATGTGTCTCCAGGACGCTGGGGAGGACGCACCTGATGGATCAAGTGGGATTCCAGCTGAAGCAGAACCAGTGAAATGTAAAACGTGGTCCAAGAAGGAAGTGGAATGAATCAGGCCCCTCCTGCCTCTACCCTCTCAGCATTGGGGGCAGAGATCGCCACGGAAATGTTGTGCCTTGTTACTCAGAGTGTGGTCCGCGGACCAGCTGTACCCTGGAGCTTTAGAAATGCAGACTCTCAGGCCCTACCCCAGACCAACTGCATCAGAATCTGCATTTTAACAAAAGTCCCGAGTGATCCCTATACAATGCAGTTTCAGAAGCACTGATTTTTGAGACACATATAAAGACCCTACCCCCTTTCCCAGCCCCAAATATCTCCTTCCATTAAGTTATGCTAGATATGCTTGCAATTTATACATTAATCACATCTCAGTTAAGACTGGGAATGTTTTTTTGAGAAAGGTTGCAATATAGAGTACTATAATAGGGTCCCACTTCTGCAGGCCTCAAACTTCTGTAGACCTTCAACGAATGATAATGTCAGATTTTTCCCTTAGACCTTCCGTCTCTCACCCACGGGGCTTTCTGAATACTCTGCAGCGGCAGCCCTCACGTACAACATTTAGTATAAGCCCATGTGTTTGTTTCCTTAATCACCAGGGATGTAAACCAGCCCAGAGGAAGCAGCTCCGTGGTGGGAGAATATCATTAACACGTCAAAGATGCCTGCCTGCTTCTCGGGCTGCATACCGATCTCCAGGCCTGGCCACCGCCTGCCCGAAGATGAGTGTAGCCTGTGGTTTCCACGTGTAAGAGACTGAAAATAATCCGAGATTCCCCAGCAGTTCCCTATGGGATGCACACTTTTCCTCCTGTGACCCCAGTACCCAGATGGGTGTGCCGGAGGGAGCCGGCTCTCAGTGTCCGCAGAAGCTGGACACTCCTCCCTGGTAATGCTGCCTGCTGTATGCCTGGCAGGGCGTTAGGCACACTCACCCTCACTCTCTCTTTCCCTTGCTGTATTTCTGGGTCTAATTACCCTCCCCAAAGGTATGCATTCCACTTAACAGTCCCACTGAATGGGTAGGAACTGTCTCCCCTTTCCCAAGGTGGCACAGCTGGCAGGTAAGGGAGCAGGTCAACGGCTCGGAAGCACATGTTTTCGCCGTGTCGTGTCCCCTCCATGGACAGGGCTGAATGGGCAGGTGAGGATGGCAAGAGGCCACTGAAGGGCTCCTGAGCGAGGCTTGCTTTTGAAGGGACTTCCCTCCACGCGCCTCGGAGAGTAAAGGCTTATTTTTATGAGCCTGGAGAAAACCCTAAACCAGTCATGAGAGGGACAGCCGCAGGCCGTGGGCAGGCCGCCTGAGCCGTGGTGGGATGGGGTGGCAGGGCTCCCGTTCCAGGGCTGCCCCTCCCACCGTTTAACGCCACCTTCACCGGGCCCGGGAGGAGACAGGCAGGTTAGGATTCAACACAAGTTCCTAAGCAAATGCCCACATCCTTCAGGGGGAGTCAAGCTATGGAAATTAAAAACAGAAGTAATGACCCAAAGTCAGTTTCAGTGAGCGTCAAGGTAAAAATCCAGGATCCGTCCAGCTCCCCAGCACCATCTCTGCTCCCCTCGGTTTGTGAAGTCCAGAACGCCCCGTGGTACACGATTAAAATTGCCTCTTTTGGTGGTATCCCCTCTCTCCTTCACCTTTTTTGGTCTGAGCCAACACCAGAGACAATTAGGGACTGGATAATCATTGCTGCTGGAGCTATACTTCCACCAACGTTGTTCTCCTCCTCAGAAGGGGCTGATTACCATATGAAGCATCTTTCACTTGGCAAAAATCAGAGAGAATGTTTCCCTCCGTTTTTCCCAAAACACAGACAAGAGAGTCGAGAGGGGGAGGCGGCCAGCCACCGATGAGATCTGAACCATCAGAAACTTCTCTCCGTGTTTCACAGCATTTATTTCCTTTGATGTCAAAATCTTCTTTCTCTACTTGTGTTTTATTTATTTGTTTTTTGATTTTTTTTCTTCTTTCCTTTTTTTTGTCTTAACTGCCATTCAGAGCAGCCGTCTTCTCCACAGAGCCCTGAACCTGCCAACGTCAACTGGAAAGGTCGGCCCAGCTCTGGCAGTTGGAGCATCACCATGTCGCTGCGGCCCCGAGGCTGACCTGTGCGTCAACTCACGTCTAGCCATTCGGACCCAGGATCACACCCATAATTGGCAGCCGGCTGGAGAACATCAGTTGTTTCAATAAACAACCTAAGAAAGAGAAGTAAACCCCAGAAGCCAACTTTGCAACAAGCTGTACTGTGCTTTCTGACTCAAGGGCAAGTGTACCAGAGATTCAGATCAATTATCTAAATAATTCAAGCCCCAAACACAGTTCCCCTAGAAACACTCAAATAATTGAAGCAAAGGGGGATCCGGGGTGACCTACCTCAATAACTGTCTTCATCTGCCTCATTACCCTGTTTACCTGACCCAGGACAGTGTCAGTATGGCCAGAGGATGTGGGGAGAATGGGAGTAATTTATGAAGTGCCTATTATGTTCCAGGCTGTCCTTGGGGGGCCTCGCATGTATCGTGTCATCTAAGGAAATGTCCACTAAGGTCCAGGCCTCCATGTGGTCCAATCTTGGAAGAGTGATTTATTCAAAGGATCATAGTCTGAAAGTTATAAATATAAGTGTTTAAAGGGATTGCAATTTCAACCGTCTTAAACGACGTAAAGAGAATCCAGGTCATAAGACAGAGCGATATTGCCTAAAAACAGACAGACAAAACACCTTGACTGCCAGCTCCAGCTCTCTACTGCCCTACAGCTGCCCTGGAATCGGGGAACCTCTCTGACACCTCACGTTCTCCCCGAAAACACCCGAGCTCCAGCCACAGGCCCTTTTGTTCCTTTCTTGTTACCACCCATGTCTCTAATCACATCTCTCTTTATTCTTTCACTTGATTCTGCATCAAAAAAACCTGCAGAACTTGCTGTCAGAGACTGAATTCTCATTAGGAGGAAGAGAAACGAGAGTCACGCAGCTGTGGACAAAGATGACGTGTTCTTTGGTGGCTGGGGCTGGGGGGCTGGGGACACACACGCTGGTGAAATTTGTCCCCGTCTCAGGAGCCATATGACAACCTCGAGAAGAAGAAATTATTCTCTCTTTTCCACGGTGGGATAGCTGAAGCCCAGGTGAGTTGTGGAAGGCCACAGACCTGACGAGTGACAAAATCAGGTACGTGTGGCACCCAAGCCACCACTTTTCCACCAAACCCCAAGTGTCCCGTGGAAGAGATGATATGAATCTGGCATGATAACAATGAGATGAAACTTCTCATCACCCCTCAGTGAAGCAGATGTAGACCTGGGAGAGAGAACCAAAGACACAGCAAAGGACCCTCCCTTGGCTTGAGACCCACTGTTACCCTTCACCCTTTACGGAACACTAGCTCAGTGGGTTCTTCCTGATTATATAGAGGTGTGGGTTGGTTTTGCTTAATAATAAGTGCAATTCATTCATTCTCAAATATTAGTTAAACTCCTCCATGTTAGAAACCATGTGGGAAGGTGGATGGGCAAACAGAAATACAACACAACCCGGCCCTGAGACAGCTGAGTGGAGTTGGAGATGCAGGCGTGTGTAACGATCAGGACTGCACAAGGTGGGAGGGGAAAAAGAGTAGGTAATGTCCAGCTGGACCTGAGTTGATCAAGAAAGTCTTCCCCGATGACTCCGCATCTCACACTACTCTTGAAGAGCCATCTTCCACTACCTTTGTTAATGGTTCCTCTTAGTTTTCAAGGTTCTCTTGAACTGCCTTCAATTTCCACACTGAGCCATTGTGTTTGACCCAATCCCTTAAGAAGTGGTTAAGTTGGCCAGGCCCCAAAGTCACACCGTCCCATGACAAGTCACGTAGGGGAATCATATGTCCTTAGCCCCTACACAGTTCAGTTCTATCATCACTGACATGGTTCCATAAATATACTTTGAGCATCTAGTGAGATACAATAGTGAGCAAATAAAGACAGCCTCTGGCCTCATGGAGCCTAAAGGCTATTGGAGGAGATACCCATGAATCAAATATTTGTAAAGTATATGCAACATTTCATACACGTGAGTGTGAAATTTCTACTGTACCTGAGAAGAAGGGAGAGAAGGACCTGACCAGGTACCACTGTGGGGCAGGTAGTCAGGGAAGATTGCTCATGGAATCAATACTTGAGCCAATACCTGGAGTCAGGAAATGAGGAGAACTCCATTCAGAGGGAACAGAGCAGCTGTGACAGGAGGGAGCAGACCAAGACCAGGGGCTGAAAGGACAGCATCATGCTTGGGGTGGGAACCGTGGAGGCACCGCCAAGATGAGGCCATGGGGTGGAACTGCAGGCCTGTGGGCATGTGAAATAGATTGGCCTTCATCCCACCAGCAAAGTGAAGCCATTTATGCCATGATGCGGCAAGATCAGATGTGTATTTTAGAAGGCCACTTGAGCTTCTGTTTGGAGATTAAATCACAGAATGGCGAGAGTGATGTGGAGACAGGAGGAGACACGGGCGGTGATGCCCCGGGAGCTGGATGGGCACAAAGGCAAGAGACCGTGAATAAAACCCGGCTCTGCTTCTGAGGTTGCCGCTTTCCAGACAAGGCCACCTGCACAGGGGACATGTGTTGTATGGGTTTCCTCATCCACCAAACTAGGGAAGATATTTCCCTACCTCTTTCCAAGGTGCTTCTGAAGATCAAATTAAATAACGAAATTGAGAAGACAAGATATACCCTAATAGGACCTTCACAGCAAAAACGCAGTTAAAAGATGCTATTAGTGGGCACCTCCCGCTCTAGGTATGAGCATTGAAGTGTGTGAGCCCACCCCCCCAAAAAAAGAAGCCTGAAGAAAATGATGTAATTTTTTAAATTAGCATATATTCTGGGGGGAATCTGAGAGGAAATTTTGGAGAGAATGTTGAACAGGAGAGAAGAGGGAGAGAGGGAGGAGGAGAAAATGGGAAAAGGAAGGAGGGAGAAAGGCAGGATGCTAGAGCAGGTTTCATTTAGCTGTTCAGACAGAGAATGGGAAAACGAAACAGACTAATGTGTGAGCATGGAGAAAAGAGACAGACATACATTCCCATCCTCAGGATGTGAGTTTTGCCTCTAGCTCCATCATCTCCTGGATCTATTTATGAACCAGAGGGACTCCTTTGTGAATAAGCCATGATGTTAGTTATGTTCCCTTTTTAAAGAGCCATCTCCAGTTTCGGCATTTACCCCCATGGGAACCTCTACATAATTACTCAATTGATAACTTCTCCTGACAAAAAAAAAAAAACAAGCCAAGCAAAGAAAGGCTCATTCTGAATTTTCAGAATGCCGATTCCAGAAAGAACAGAAGTGATTTCTTATTTAGCTCCTTTTCTGCAATTGTACAGCAACACCCTGGCTTTTTAAATGATGAATAAGTCATTCCTATTATTCATCTTAATAAACATAATTCCACCAAAACCCTTTTAGGTTTCATGACAAACTGGATGTCTTGAATTAATGAAGTATTTGGAATATGGGGCAAAAGTTTGCCATTAATTTCTAAATTGTGTTCTGAGACCCCTGCAATTCTCCTGAATATTGGCTTTGATATCTGCTCATCAGCATCCCCACCTTTTTTCCCGTTGGCCCCTTCTTGTTGATGGCTTTGATCCTAGAACTGTCACTCCACGCAGAGTATCAAATGCTTCTGAGAGTTTGGAGCGGCGCTTCGGTCTCCCAACGCCAAGCCCCCCCGGCGCCAGCTGTACACAGATCCAAGGCAACGGGGCCAATGCCACCTGCCAGTTGGATTCCATTCCCTTCTACCCCACACACTCCCTTCACCCAGGCTGTGGCAACCTCTCTCCAAGAGTGACCCCGTCACCTTGAAGCAGAAACCTATTAGTATAGGAGCTGTGCAACAATGAGATGGAAATTTTCCTGCTAGCCTGGCAGATAATTATCTTAACAAATTTCCTCTGAAAACACAGATTCCACAAACTACCTCTTGAGCTCCAAACTTGAACCAAGCAAACAGCTCCATCTCCAAATGTGATCTTAGAATGAAATTAATATTGATTACGAGAGATAAAAACTGCTACACGGAAGATAGTAAAAATTATTACAGATTAGGGGGTAGGGAAATAGGATGAGAATAAAAATGACAGATTAGCAAAGCACTATAAAATGACAATGAAGTCCAGTGTGGCTAAATCACTAAGTTGATTAATAGAAGAGTCTACAGGAATATATTAAGTTACCACTGAATTGTGTGATCTGTATTCTAGAATATTCAACAGATTAAAACGTTCAGGAGACCTTCTGAGAGAGGGGTCTCAGGGCAGGAGGCCGGATGTTTAAAAATAGGTCTGCACTGCATTAAGTTGACTCGTTCACTCATTCATCCATTGAACCCATATTTTGTATGAACCCACCTGGTAAAACAAGAGGCGCTACAGAAGCAGAGGGCAAATCACTGTCCCTAAGGTGCCTACAGACTAGCCCAGAGGAGAATACAGCAGGCACCACGATTGAATCAGGAGCAGGTTACAGTCGGGGTCAGAGAGGGGGAGGGAGAGAAAGAGAAAGAGAGAGAGAGGGAGAGAGACAGGGGTTCTACCTAGAGGGATCAAGAAATTCCCAACCACACCAGATAGCAACCTATACAATGGTGGAACAAGTGGGCAATTCCCGTTTGCACTGAGGGTTTGCTCTGTTGATGGAAATACAGAGCTGAGAGACCTGCTCTTTTGTGGAGAGAGGGCCAGCACCAAAAAGGGAAATAATTGCTGTTGACAATCTCCCAGACAGAGCAGATGCCTCAGGCTGAACTCCAGACTATAGAAAGCAGGCTCTAGGGAGGAAAGAACTCCTTTTATGTCCCTCTCTGGTCTTCAATCTCTAGGGCCTGGGCTTCTAGTGGTAGAGATGGAGGTATGTACTCCTGGGCAATGGGTGCTGAGCTGATGTCTAGAACAAGGGACTAGTTTAGGGAGGACTTACTTCCTACCTGCCCTTGACTATTTATGTAGAGGACTCTATGAACCCGTAAATCGAGGACAAGCCATCCATGGCAAGATTCCTGAGATGTGTGTTATTTTCTGTTTACTTCTTGGAGGCAACACATCAGAGTAGTTAAGAGCCAGAGCCTGGAGGCAAACTGCTTTCTTTCACATCCTGACTCCACCACTAATTAGCTGAGTCCTCTAGGAAATGTTACTTAGTCTCCCTCTGCCTCCTTCATTATCTTTAAAATGGGAATAATCACAGGATTTACCTCATGGGGTTGTTGTGAAGAGCGAATAAGCTATTGCACTCCAGATAATCCCCTGCATAAAGTAAACACTCAGTAACAACTCGCTATATTTGTCATTTAAAAATCTCCTTAATTTTAGTAAAGTCTCATTTGAATTATTGTTTATCAATGTTTGAAACAATGAATGAGAGCATTGGGCCTTGCTGCAGGGTTGTAAGGAAGGGGTGTGAAGGGGAGGGTCTTTGAGTGAAAATGTCCCCATCATGCTGCACTGGCTAAGATGATGGATGTCAGAAAGGAACTTACAAAAGGAGTTTCTAGAAGAAAAATCAGAGTCCTGAGTTCCAGGAACCCTTCCTACCATGACCTTCTCCTTTCAAAGACTGTCTTCAAGGGTTTGGGTTTTATTTTTATTATGGAATTTCATGCCAATCCTCCAAAAGAAAATTGAAAACCATCACACTCTCTTGCATAAAATCCTATACTGACTTCTGAATGGAATCAATTACGTGCTCCTAATCACCTCCAACTAATTCCCAGTGAGTCCTGGGTGTATTAGCCAGAACCTTGGTTTTGAGGTCATTTCATTGACCCAAGTCCACTTCCCCCCAGTCAGGTGAGGACAGATGCCATGCAAAGGGGGCGCAGACACACACATCACCACCGCCACCGCCAGTACCATGCACTGAACACATAAAACAGACTTTATTGAGGAAAACCTATGAGGAAGCAGTGGCAGAGCCCAGGCAGCCTCGGTCCTCTGTTTAGGTTAGACGTGGTTGGGTACACCGTGGTCTAAGAGACCCTATCATGTTGTACACGTTTGTATTACAGTCCACATTTATGGGAGAGTTGAGAAGGGGGCAGAGAACATGGAGTCAACAGTGTAAGTGGAAACTTCCTTTTCAAAGAAATGACGTTGCTGGAAAGAGGAAAAGGCTCTGGAGTTCAGCCTCTCCGTCGAGCTAACTCAGGCCTGTCTCACTGGCGTCTTGCTGTGCTGTCAAAACAGGGAGGGAATGAATCTCCAAGGCCCAGGTCACCTGATTACCAGAGGCCCAATGTGTTCTGTTTCATACGTGCCTAAGGCTTTCCCCAAGCCAACACATCCTCTTTCATTATCTTAATCACCACCCATAAGTTAATGTCTCCTAAACCCAAGTTTCCAGTCTGGACTTCTTACCAGAGATGCAGATGGATATTTTTTCTAGCTTGTCTCGCAATACGTCATATTCAGCGTACCTAAAAATCGGTGACCCTCTTTCCCCAAAACCTTCTCCTCTGCCTAATTTTATTGTCATTGATTGTCATTTCTTGTCATCTATTATTTGAGGGGCCCACCATCCAAATTAGAAAACTGGCCATCACCTTTGTCTCCTCCCTCTAACTTTTGATATTAATTCATCACGGTGATGGTTAATTTTATGTGTCGACTTGATTGGAGTAAAAGATGCCTAGAAAGCTGGTACACACTATTTCTGTGAGGGCGTCTTTGGAGGAGATAAGCATTTGAATCAGTAGACCGAGTAAAGAAGATCATCCTCAGCCATGTGGGCTGCATCATCCAACCCACTGATGGCCTGAATAGAACAGAAAATGCAGAGGAAGAGCTAATTCACTTGAGCTGAGACATCCATCTTCTCCTGCCCTCAGACACTGGGTAATAGGGCTTTCAGATGCAGACCAGGGCTCACACCATTGGCCCTAGATTATCAGGCCTTCAGACTCAGGCCGAATTACCCCACTGGCTTTACTGGGGCTCCAGCCTGCAGACAGCAGATCACAGAACTTCTTGGCCTCCATAATCATGTGACCTCATGTTCATCATAAATCTCCTCATTATCTCCATATGTATCCTATTGGTTCTGTTTCTCTGGAGAACCCTGACTAATACAATCCCCAAGTCAGACCAATCGTACTTTCTATTTTCTGGATCCTTCTCATCTCCTCCGTGCCTGCAGCCGAGGCTTGAGTTCAGATATTCATCACCTCTAAAGGCTTCACCCCAGGATCTCTTCACAGGTCTCCCCATCTCAAACCTTCCATCACCTCAGCTGCCTGGACTCCAAGCTTGTCACTTTATTCTCCACTTTAAAATTTATTAAAGACCTTCATTGCCTAAATTCTTTAATAGGACCTACAAGGATTTTCATGAACCTATTTCTTGTGATCCCTTGACCATGTCATAAGCATGACATGCTGAAAGCAATACCACATTTCTTGCTCTCAGGCTCTTGGACACAGCATTTTCTTTGCAGGAATATTTGAGAATGAACTCATTATCACCCCCCCCCATGCTTTGCCTCATTAGATCCAACACATCCTTTGGATTTCAGCGCCAGAAATCTAGTGATCATTTACCAAGAAGATACCAAAGTTTCCAAATACCTGTGAAGGACCTGTTTGTGCCAAAAGAGGATGGAGAAGTCTGTAAATCTCCACTGATCATTGCCAAACTCTACTTGACCCTGGCTGGTTTGGTTTATCACTGACACCACCTATATGAGGTAACAATGTCAGTGTCATAGTCATTGGCACACTCATGAAATGTCTCTCTTTCTTCTAAGTAAGGGACTCTGCTTGTTCATCCAAGAAACAGTCCACCTTCCTAGATACCCCACCCAATCACCTTTGTCTGAGGGCCTCCGTTTGATTTCCAGTTTCGACAGAAATGTGTTTCTGTCTTCGCTTTGTAAGTTCAGTCACCCATCCTATCTTCCTCACCCTAGGCTGACAGACAGGAAGGACTAATGGCCTTGAAGGGCTCTCCAGTGTCATTCTACCAACCACCACGTTTATCTCTCCTACGGTCATTGGGCCTTCACACAACAGGAGAACAAGTTTGGTATTCTTGTCACTTCTTCCGTGGCTCCACCACTGGGCCAGCCACAGACAGACTCTTCCGAGAAATGTGAAGTCTCACAAGTTTCAGAAGGCCAAAGAATTACACGGGATTCAAGTCAAAAACATAAGTTGCCAGGCAAATAGAGAACAATGTGATTCTCTGTGTAATGGTTCCTTCTAATCCAACCTTCCAAAGATAAAGTTAATTCCATTCCCATCACCAAGTACCCCTCTATCCTCAAAGTCTTTTTCTCATTCATTTCTACTCTGAACTTCCAAATTCAAGTACTTGAAAATCTCTTCCTTATGTCCATGTACTGTGGGAGCAATTGGCATTTCACTACTAGCATCTTGCTCTGCCTGGGAGATGATCTGCCTATTGGAGCATATACAAAATGGGTCCAGGCTCAAGAGAAATAAATCAGATAACAAGCCCGTAGGTTACTAGGATTTCATTTCTCTGCACCCACTCTCAATGTTCTGCTTCCAGATTCATCTACTGCCCTGATTAATAGCCTTCAATGACTCCCACGGCCCACAGTATAAAGCTCAAGGCTAGGTCTTCAACATGGTCTGGAAGGCTCTTTCTGGTCTGGTTCTTGTCTATCGACCCAGCCTCATCCATCTCAGGTAGCGGCCAAAGGGTGCTCAGGTTAGAGGACCTCAGAGACATGTCAGCACAACCTGCTATTTGAGGAACATACTGGGGGAAGTTTAGCTTTCCATAGAGCTCAGCTAATAATGACTCAGGCCTTAAAAACTGCCCTTTGGAACAAGCGCATTGGCAAACTCCTTTAGCAAGGAATATTTACACTAGCATAGATATTGTGAGTTAAGGTCAATATGGGAAATAGTCAAGAGGGATCCAGATTATATCAAAACCAGATAGGTTAAACCACAGTAAGGATTATCATCCATCCCTTAGTGATAAGAAGCTGAAACTCTGCTCTTCCCTTGCTCTCTACTGCAGTGTAAAATGAACTGTAGGTAGTTCTCATTACACGTTGTGAGTTCTGTCACACTTAAATCCTTTTGTCACCTTCACAAAGCTCCACGTTAAAGAATCTCTCTGGCTATTGTTATATAGAACTGCCAGGTCCGTGAGGTCAGATCCTTCCTGATGATTGGCGTCAAGATCCAGGCCCACAGCCGCGGCAGGAACAGATGCGCCCTTCACTTCCGCACAGAATGTTGTCTTAATGAGACTGAGTTCTCTCCAGGTCGATCCCACGTTGAAATGGCATTTGGTTGCAAGGCTCTTTCAGGGAAACTCCTCTCTCTGGGGTAAGTTGCATGACTGCTGCGGACCACAGGCTGGCTGATACCCCATCTTTGCCTCCGAGACTCCTTTCTTGACCTCAGACTGCACCACGGTCCCCCTGTCCCATTCTCCATACCCACATGGACTCAACTGTGACATGGCCAGGAGCGGGCTGTGGGGATGGGGCATTCCTACAAGGCTCCTACCCCCTGGTCACCTGGCCAGATGCATTTATAATCATCGGCTCCAGCTCTGGCTATCAACATAAATGCAGCCTGGCCTTCATTTTATCCTGCCTGTTGATCCAAACCCATGTTCAAGAGATGGGGTGCTCCCTGCCCAGCCCTGGCTGTTCCTCTGGCTGGAACTCTTCACCATGGCCTTGCTGGGCAGGTGGAGGAGACCACTTAGATGAGGCATATGCTTCGGGGAGGACAGTTGTGGGAAATGGGACCATAAAAGCAGATTGGGGTCAGCCTGGGGAGGACTCGGAGTGCGAGAGAAAGAAGCATCCTTGCTCTGCTCAGCAGCCCCATTCCCAGGGCACATGTAGGCCACAGCACACCTCCGCAGTTCATTTACTGGATAGGGAGTGACTCCATTAAATTTCAAAGCATCACTTGAGAGGATTATTTTCTTACCAAGGTGACTGGAGGTATTTTGGTTCTAAGACTTTATGATCACATTGTCTCAGAGGCAGCTTGACAACGTCTTATGTCTCTGACACTGGAGGGCTTTATTCACTCAAAGCGCGGCACTAAATCCTCTGCAGGCACTGTATGTAAAATCTGTCTTTATAAATAAACACCACGTTGCCTGTCCGCTTTCCTTTCTTCTGAGCATCTGTAAGCCCCACCATCTCATAATGAAATAAGCCTCCCACACCTCCCTTAATGGAAGGTAGATGCTATCCTCGCTGAGTTTTGGATGCTTCCTCCTCTATGGAATTGGAATGATAATATCCCAGCCCCTTTCCCTCCAGAGATGTAAAGAAGTTTGACTGGATCACAGGCAGAATTATTCTGCTTAGAGATCTTGTCCTAAACCCCACTGTTTCCCCCAAACCTCCTTCTGGTCCCTAATTCAACACAAATGAATGTACCCAGTGAAGAACCCGCTGGAGTAGAAGAAAGCTGAGACTCCTTATTCCTCCAGACACGATCCTCTACCTCTGCTTGAATCCTACTGGTGATGGGGAACTCACTGCCCCACAAGGCAGCCAAGTTCCACGAGGCAGCTTTCTTTTTCACTAAAGCTAAAGCTCCCTCCTTCTAACTGTTGTCTTGGGGGCCCAGCCATGACCCTTTGGAGTAACTCTGAGCAAGTGTTATTCTTTCTCCACCAGACAGCACCTTAAATACCTGAAGGCAGTTATCATCTCTACTTCTCATTATTTTCCTCTCCCACATGAGCTAAGGGCAGACCTCGGCGAGCAGGAAAAAGGGTTCACAGTGGCTTGTAATATTTCCATTTCTTAAGGAAGAAATAAACACAGCAGAAATTTGTCACCCACTTACTGTCCTATTTTTTCAGGTAGAGTAAATGCTATTTTCTGCACTGAATATACCTCCATTAACTCTTTGGTCCCAGGAAGCCACTGAATTTGGTCATGCTCTGAAGCTTCTGTTGACCCTACTCCTGGAAAATGTCGCTTGCTCTCTCCTCTGCGCTCCCAAGACACTAAATTATCGCATTGTTTTGTTTCAGTTCACGTATACCCAGGCCTGCCTTTCAAGACTTTAAAAGTCTCAAGCACGGCCCATATTTTAGTCATGGAGGCATCCACAATGCCTAGCAGAGTGCCTAGAACTTGGTAGCCACAAAATAAATGTTTGCTGTTGAATGAATGCTGTCAATACATCATAATAAAGAGGGTTGTTAAGATTTCTTCAATGCCTTAAACTATTGGGAATATGTTACTTTACAAAGTTGGTTTATTATTTCTCCTGTCAGCTTCAGGTTCCAAAAATATGGAGCACGTGTACAAATGTGAAAGCCACTTTGTATATATATCCCCCATAAAGAAGATCTATGCCAGCTCTCTGCTGTATTTATCTGGCGACTAGCATCAGTGGTGATACATAAAAGTATACAGTTAAAAGGCATTGAAGTACAGCTTAGATGAAAACAGATGAAAAAGATAGAAACTGCTCAAAAGGCTGCTCAGAAGAAAAATATCTTTAGGCCCATTCTTTAAAGTGTTTACATAAATAATCCTGACTAGGCATGTACTTTTTTTAAAATTCTGGTGGCTGGGTGTGTGTGTATGTGTATGTGTATGCGTGCGTGCGCGCGCGCGTGTGTGTGTGTGTGTGTGTGTGACGGGAGAGGAAGTAGTGTTTTTATTTTTTATTTTTTTTTGCAGTACGCGGGCCTCTCACTGTTGTGGCCTCTCCCGTTGCGGAGCACAGGCTCCGGACGCGCAGGCTCAGCGGCCATGGCTCACGGCCCAGCCGCTCCGCAGCATGTGGGATCCTCCCAGACCGGAGCACGAACCCATGTCCCCTGCATCGGCAGGCAGACTCTCAACCACTGCACCACCAGGGAAGCCCGGGAGTAGTGTTTTTAATTTAAAGCTAATGGTACCCATGATGCATACTTTTCTCTCCTGCTTCCTCAGTGTTTCAGGAGATTGTTAGGTTGTCTTGAAATATCCTTCATATCACTTGTGAGGGGGTTGGCAGAAATGGGACTGTTGGTGACAAGGACAGCCAGGGGCCCCCTAGAGAGCACATGCATATGAACAAACCTTGTAGAGTTCCGGGGAAGGGCAAGGGCTGGTAACATTTCATTGCTCTGTTCAGTTTCCTATCAACTTACAGAAATATTGGCTTATGCCAAGAAAACAATCAGTTAAGGATTCTGCCTAACCAGGCAAGTTTGAAGGAAGAAAACTACTGTGTAAGCATGCTCGAAAAATGTTTCCCTTTACTCAAATTCCATTTAAAAAAATTTTTATTGGAGTATAGTTGCTTTACAGTATTGTGTTAGTTTATACTGTGCGGCAAAGCAAATCAGCTATACGTATACATATATCCCCTCTTTTATGGATTTCCATTTTAAATGTTCAGTAGATTTAATGTTTAAACGTTTCAGAGAGAACGAGCTTAGCCCTAACCCTCTGATACAATCGCCAGTGGTCATTCACTGAAGAATTTAAAGGATGATTTCTAGCATCATATGCAAAAAAGTAATAATAATTTAATGTCTGTTGAGAGGAGGGACATTGTAGAGAGATTAGAAAACTGGTCCCTATAGGATAACCTTAATTTCACTGGAAAGAGACGTCAGGGCGTGTCACACTGGAACTGTTTACCTCTCATGTCATTTCAGACTGGAGGGAAGGCACGAGACACAGATGTGAGCTGAGTGGCAGAGAGAAAGTGCATGGAGGAAGGTAGCTCTTTTTTAGCAAGGGAGGCACCTGGATGCAATGGACAGGTAAGAGATAACATCATATAGATTTTTCCAGGCAGTTGACCAGCCAAAGAGGCAGACTTTGATTTTCTTAAATGCCTGGTCTTTAAAGCCTTAAAGCAGCTAGAGCAGCTCTTTAGATTCAAAACTGAACCCTACAGGGTACAATTTGTGGACTCTTGACTCTGATGGCCTGGGTTCAAATCTGATCTTTGCATTTTCCAGTTTTTTTTCATTAATAAATAATTTAACTTCTCCAACTAAGGTTTCCTGCACATAAAAGGAAGAGAATAATGTTATAAGCTCATATGTTTGTAGTAAAGTTAAAAGAGGATATTCTGAAGAATTCCCTGATGATTCAGTGGTTAGGACTCTGTGCTTCCACTGCAGGGGGCACAGGTTCGACCCCTGGTCAGGGAACTAAGATCCTGCATGCCGCATGGCATGGCCAAAAAAAAAAAAAGAAAGAAAAAAAAGAAAGAGGATGTTCCTCTAAAACTCTTGACGTTGTGCCTGAAATGTCGTAAATACTCAATAAATGTTCATAAAACCATGACCAGATCACAAAGCAAGTACTATGAATTAGCTGGAGGAAATAGAAACAAATGAAAGTAAAAATTTTCTTAAAAGAAAAAGGAAGCATATGGTTTTAGTATGCTGTGGCTGCAGTAACAAATTAGCACAAAATGGCTTAAAAAACAGAAATTTAATCTCTCACAGCTCTGAAGCTCAGAAGTCCAAAATTCAGATGCAAGAGGGCCAAGCTCCCCAAGAGGGCTCTCAGGGAGAACCCTTCCCAGCCTCTTCCAGGAGGTGCCAGGTGTTCCTTGGCTTGTGGTCACATCACTCCAAGTTCTGCCTCTGTGCTCACATGACCTCCTCCTCTCTGTGTCTGTGTGTCCTTTTCTGTCTCCTATAAAGAAACTTGCCTTCGGATTTAGGTTCCTCCCAGCTAATCCAGATGATCTCATCTCAAAATCCTCAAATTAATTACATTAATTGCAAAAATCCTTTTTCCCAGTAAGTTCACACTCACATGTTCTAAGGGTTAGAATGTGGACATATCTTTTGGGGGGGACCACCATTCAAACCACTACAGGTATTAATGAAACAATGATTGTTCAAGTTAAATTAAATGTTAAAATTTAGTTAAGGGAATTTTAAAAACTCACATTCGCAGTAGTATTTTTTTTTTTTTTTTTTTTTTTTTTTTTTTTTCTTTTTGCTGTATGCGGGCCTCTCACCGTTGTGGCCTCTCCCGTTGCGGAGCACAGGCTCCGGATGCGCAGGCCCAGCGGCCATGGCTCACGGGCCCAGCCGCTCCGCGGCATATGGGATCCTCCCAGACCGGGGCACGAACCCGTATCCCCTGCATCGGCAGGCGGACTCTCAACCACTGCGCCACCAGGGAGGCCCCTCGCAGTAGTATTAATTACAGTTAGTCAATCAGTCACAGTGGAAAAGTATTTATCTTCATAAAAACATTTTTTCAGAGGACAACAATGATTTAATGTAGAACTGTGTGCTTTTTTCTCTTCTTCAGCTGTGTGTGTGTGAGAGAGAGAGAGAGAGAAAGAGAGAGGGAGAGAGAGACATAACAAGTGAATTTAAACATAATGTAGGATGCTGTTTAGTGGTGCCAAAGTAAAATTCACTTTCTCTGTAGTTTTTCTTGTAAATGTTATTCTATTGGATAGTCCTGGGACCAAATCAGCTTTGGTGTAAGTAAAGGAAAGTGAGGTCACTGTGATGGAATGAAAGGTGTTGGACCTGGTTTGGAATCTGTCACCCACTGTCTAACCTCCAGCCAGATGTTTAACTATATGACCCCAGTTTCCTCATCTTTTACCTGGGAGACTCCTCTTCCTTTTCTTTACTTTCACCATGAATACCCAGTCCTTTAATTTACTAATCTGTTCTCCAGAACTGGCCTAAGCAGGGGGGCAGAGCATACAACCGAGGACAGGGGGACAGGAAACCATAAGGACAAAGTTTTCCTTCAAACGTCTCTTGGTCAAGGAACAGAGACCTTCTCGAGCTTCCTTATATAAAAGAGTTTATGCCAACCTTACAGGTAGCCTGGGACTGAAACTAGAATGGTAACAGGAGTCCAGCAATCACTAAGAATCAGCTATTAGTCCTTCTCTGGGGGGTCACATCTCTCCCCATCCCACCTCCACCTCTGTCACAGCCATCAGTTTCTGCCTGTGTCTCAGCTCCAGACTTATACCTCTGAGCATCTTCCTTTGCTTACAACTGGCTTTTCCTCCTGATAACTTGGAGCACCGTGTGCCTTTGGCTGTTGAGTCCAAATCTATGCTGCGTCATCTCCCAATACAGCCTTTCGGCTTCTGCTGCTGTGCTAACTCCTTCAATCTCCATATTTCCCAACTCCATGTTGCCTAGAAAATAATCTACTCAGGCCCAGTGTTTCCATTCGGGCTAGTACATAACTTATGGAGCATATGGATGGGTTGCCCTCGGGGCCAAGGCACAATCACCTGTAGATGGAAGATGTGACCACATGGAGAAAAACACAGCTATACCCATCCCTCAGAGTGGTGATACATGGATCAGCATCACCCAGAAGGTGGATGTGGCAACTACATGACTGTCCGCTCAGCAGGGTTCAGCCCTTCTTTGAGAACCATCTTCTTATCCCCCCAAGTCTTACTGGTCACGTGACCTATTGTGTTCTTACCTGACTCCATCTTCTGACCACAGTTGATTTTCTCAGGGTCCAACACCTAACAGCTGGAACAACAGGTCCCTCCTACTCATTTACTGAGGTTCAGTCTAGGATCGAGTCCTACGACCTTCCCTCTTTTCACCAAAACCATACATCTTGAATGTTGTAGGTGGCATGGTTTTTTGCCGTAAGTGGAAACCTGGTACCCAGTGTGAAAGAAAGTTGCCAACACGCAGAAGGAAAAACTGAGCGCAGCATAAGGAGTGTCCTGCCAGCATTTCAAGCACCAGCTCTGTTCCCTCCTGAGACCCAGCTGCCACCTTGGCCTTCCCAGCCCTGCCCTGGTACTCAAACTCCATGGATTCCACAAGATACCCCAGGGTTCCTCCATCCTGGAGGCCACTTTGCTTAGGTAGCTCATAGTGGGTCTCTGTCGCTTTCTGCCATGGCGGTCTTGAGTCTTACAGAGGCACAGGCAGGCCAGGCCAGGAGACATGTCCACAGCACCCTGTTACACTTTTGCCGCCAGCCTCGGCCCTGTAAGTGCTACTCAGAGTTGGCCAGGGTTCTGGTCAGTAGCACCAAGTCACATTCGAATCCAACAGGAGCCACTTACATAACCCCCAATAGAATTCATTATTTTACTAATATTTACTGAGTGCCTATTATGTGACTGGCACTCGGCTCTGTGCTGGGAATTTAAGGACGAAGAAAACAATCTACTGGCAAAGCCATGGTGCCTTACACTCATTTTCATCCTAGAGGTCTCAGGGAGAAGCGTTCACTCTGAGTGAACATTCCACCCCCGCCCACACGCCACCATTGCAAGACAAGAGCATCTGCAAATGCAGGACCACCCGCCCATCACACACAGGCTTCAATTATACTGATGTACTGGAACCAAACAGAAAACACCAGAGGCTGCCAGCTTCAGTGATTGCAACGAAGGTCGGGAATCTCTCTTCTATCACTACATTTGGGACTTTACTTTCCTTTGATTCCCACACACAATTATAGGAAACAAATGCAAGTCAAGTCCAGTGATTTCTAATGAGGCGCTTGGGAGGACAACTGTGTTGCTACCTGGTCTCCCCACATCACTGCTAAGCTTCTTGAAGACACAGGAGTTACTTGGTTTCTCCAACATTTAACAAACATTTTCTGAGGGCCTTCTAAGTCTTCACTCTTCTAGGGGCTGGAGATTCAGTGGTAGCCAAACAGGAAACATCCCATTCCAGGGGAAAAACAAAGAGTAAGCAAACCACAAGGAACAGAAGTCCAGGGGATGACCAGGGAGATGAAGGGTAACTGTGTGGGTCACAGGAAGAGAGAGGCTGGGCCAGCTGAGAGAACGTCTCTCTGAGTTGTAGCCTTTGAGCAGATGTCTGAATGGAGAATGAGAGATGGGCATGAATGTTTGGGGGATCCCAGTAAGTGCAAATGTTGAAGCAGAAAAATATTCCAGGAACAGCAAGGACGTTGGAATGACTGTGATAAAATGAGCAGAGAAAATGAAATGGGAATGGTAGCCAGAGACAGATCCTGTAGGGCATTGTACTCTGTAAAATAGAAGCCTAATTGTACTTTTAGTGTGGTGGTTTCAAAGTGGCCATAAATGCTTTGCTCCCACTCCCATTGAGAGGAGAGGTGTGTTTCTCCTCCCCATGGATCTGGGCTGGCCTGTGACAGCTTTGCCCCATAAACAAGTGATACTGGGCTAGCTCTGGACCTGGGCGTAGGAGAATTTCCATCTCCTATTCTGGTCTCTGGGAGCCCTTAGCTACCATGTAGAGGTGCTGCTGGAGAGATAATGTGGAGAAGCCCTGGGCTACATGGTGAGGAAGGGGAGCCCAACTGGGTCCAGTGGAGCTCAGCCTTTCAATCCTCCTGCCAAGGTGCCAGGCATGAGAGTAAAGTCATCTTGGACTCTCTACACCAGACCAGCCACAAGCTGAATCCTACTGAGCGACCCCAGTTGATGCCATGCAGAAGGGAAGCATCCCCTAACTCACGTCTGCCTGGATTCCTGACCCACAGAATCATGAGACATAATAAAAGTAGTTGCTGCTTGTCTTATCCGCTCAACTGGGTGGTTTATAAACAACAGAAATGTATTCTGCACAGTTCTGGAGGCTGGAAGTCCAAGATCAGAGTGCCAGCATGCTCTGGCTCTGGTGAGAGCCTCTTCTGGAGTGCAGGCTGACGACTTCCCCTGGGACCTTCCCACAGTGGAGGGCAGAGAGAGGAAGC
Source organism: Mesoplodon mirus (assembly GCF_964341445.2). Lineage (NCBI taxonomy): Eukaryota > Metazoa > Chordata > Mammalia > Artiodactyla > Ziphiidae > Mesoplodon > Mesoplodon mirus. The sequence goes on along the minus strand of NC_138983.1, from coordinate 137,507,938 downwards.
AAGCTCTCTGGTGACTTTTTTTTTTTTTTTTTTTTTTTGGCTGCATTGAGTTTTCATTGCTGTGTGCGGGTTTTCTCTAGTTGCAGCCAGAGGGGGCTACTCTTCATTACAGTGTGTGGGCTTCTCACTGTGGTGGCTTCTCTTGTTGTGGAGCACGGGCTCTAGGCACACAGGCTTCAGTAGTTGTGGCTTGCAGGCTCTAGAGCACAGGCTCAGTAGTTGTTGTGCATGGGTTTAGTTGCTCCGTGGCATGTGGAATCTTCCCGGACCAGGGATTGATCCTGTGTCCTCTGCATTGGCAGGTGGATTCTTAACCACTGTGCAACCAGGGAAGCCCTCTGGTGACTCTTATAAGGGCACTAATCCCATCATGAGGCTCCACCCTCACAACATCATCTAATCCTAATTACCTTCCAAAGGCCCCCCTCCTAATGCATTACACTGGGGGGTAGGGTTTCAACATGTGAATTTTGGGAGACACGTTCAGTTCATAACACTGCTTTAAGCCACTAGGTTTAAGGGCAGTTTGAAGCATGAGGGCTTAGTGGAACAGAAGCCCCAGGAAGCTTGTTAGCTGGGAAATGGTCTGACCACTAGCTATGTGGAGACCAGAGCCCAGGGCAGTGAGTGGCAGCAGGCGGTTAGTTGGTGGTCATCCTAGCTGTGCAGTGAGAGGTGCTAAGGGCTGGGAGTAGAGGCTGGACCTGGAGGAATTGAAAAGTAACCACATCCAGGATGTGTTTCAAAGGTCCAGCATGGATAGTTTGTTGATAGCTTGGATGTGGGGTGTGAAAGAGGGGTTGAGGATGACAGCAAGAATTTCGGTCTGAATTCCTGGATAAAGAGGAGAGGAGGCGGACTGGAGGAGGGGCAGGAACCAAGAATTCTGTTTTGTACTTGTTGACTCTCAAATATCTATTCGATATCCAAGTGGAGACGGTTGGACACACCAGTCTGGAGGTAAGCAAGGAGGACAGGGCCAGAGATGGAAGATGCCCGTGAACAGCTGTTGTTCAAAGCCATGAAGGAGACGAGATGGTTTAGGGAGTACGTTTAGTCCAGACAGAGGTGTGAAAACTGAATCCTGCAGCTTTCCGGTTTAAGAGACAGTAGAGGTTAGGAGAAGCGAGGAATGGACACTAAGGGGTGACCATGAGGACGAGGAAAGCAAGAGCACAGTGTCTCTGAAACCAGGTGAAGAAGACTTTCCAAGAAGGCGGAGCGGGAGAACCGGAAGATGTGGGTGAGAAGTGAGACAGATGGAAAGTGAGACACCCGGGACAGAACCTCCTCACTAGTGTGTGGAGAGAACAGAATCTTCATGGGATTGAGATCCCGAAAAATTTGGAAGTGAAAAATGGAAATGAAGGACTCAGACAAGCATCTCCAGGAGTGTCGCTCAGAGGAGTGTGGGAGCGAGATGCTAAATGGACAGCTCTCTGCTGAGGGGTAAGAGGTGAGGACTGAGGGCCCTGGGCATCCAAGTGGAGGGGACGTGGCACATAGGTGGAGGGGTGGGCTGTAGACTGGAGGGCACAGCCTCTAACGGGCAAGAAGGCAGAGCATGTGGGTACAGGCGCAGAAATTGTGATACGCTTATGGTGCTGGGTTATCCCTGATGGTCCCTCAGGGAAATAAAGGACAGAAATTTCCTGACAGTAGGAGAGCTTCAGAACTTTGAGACGAGTAATGAAGATGTGAAGTGCTCCGTCGGGGGGAGTGAATTGACAAAAGCCATGTGGTAGTGCTGGCCGGTGGCACTAAAGACCCATTTGATGTTCTTGGTCTTCATTTAAAGGAACATCTGTAGCGGTCTGTGCAGCAGCCAGGGAGGTGTGTCACTCAGACTCCGTTTCAAGAGAGAACCTGCAGTGGCTGGAGGAGGGCAGCTACCTGACAGGCTCCCCAGGGCAGTGCCTTCAGGATCGGACAGGACATCTGAGCGAAAGCCATGCTCTTCCTGGCAGTGCCCAGCCCGTGGCTGAGGGGGGGGTTCCCCTCGTAGGATGGCTCCACTGGCTGCCTCTGCTCCATGGCTCGTCACTGCATTGGCCAAGACTTTCTCCGAATTGCAGCACGATCTCAGGCTCTCCTTACTCTGTCACAGGTGGCAGACCCCCTCACATTCTGCAAGTTTTCCTTGCCGACCCCTCCCTCCCCAGCTGCATCCTTCAGAGGGGTCAGCCCTGCCCACCCACCTCAAGCTCCAGCTTGGCATCTACTTCTTAGCAACTGACTCCAGCTAACATGACGTGGTGAGGGGTCTTTTCCTCCAGCCACCCGCCCCTGCTCCCATCACGGTCCACACATGAGTAAGCAGAGGGCTGGACTTCTCCGGGTGAGCATAAAGGAGGGACAGCGGGGCTGAGGAATGGCGTTCCGAACACGTGCAGACTCATCTCTGAGCATGGAATCACGCTGGTTAAGAAGAGCAGTGAGATCCGGGAAACATGATGGTCCCTAAACACTGGGACAGTCAGCTGTGCGCCCAGCTCAGCTCATCCTTGTTTTCATCTCACAACCGTCCAGCGGCTCACCCTCCCTTTCTTTAGAGAAAACAGAGAGAGGCACCTGCCAGACTGCTCTTCAGGAGCTTCTCAGTTTGGGCCACAATCCTGAGCTGTCAAAAGAACAAACTTACATCCCACACCCTCCTTGTACCAGGCATTGCGCTGGGGACTTATTGTAACCATTATTCAATTATCTGGGCCTTAAACAATAGGTAGGTGAGGTTGAGATTATTTTACCTTTTTCTCTTTTTTTTTTTTTTTTTTTTTGCTGTACAGGCTCCGGACACACAGGCTCAACAGCCATGGCTCAGGGGCCCAGCCGCTCCGCGGCATGTGGGATCTTCCCGGACCTGGGGCACGAATCCGTGTCCCCTGCATCGGCAGGCGGACTCTCAACCACTGCATCACCAGGGAAGCCCTATTTTACCTATTTTTATACATGAAGAAACTGAGACTCAAAGAGAAGCCACATGGCCAGTAAGTGGTAGATGAAGGATTTGGACCCGATTCTGCCTCAAAGGCTTCAGAACCTGAGCTTTTTCCGCCAGATCATGCTGTCGGTACTTTTAGATACAAAGTACCTATCAGACCTACTAATTAATTTAATCTTATGTACACAGAGTTCTTACATTATGTAAATGTGTATGTAAATGATTATTTTAATTTGTGCAAACAAAGATGCAAATGTATCCTTTGGTTTACAGAAAACTGGTAAGATAACATTACCTCAATTGACCCACTCGAGGGCTCCAGCAAATCAGAATCATTCTAACATAAATAAAACCCCAGCTTTCCATATGAGAGCTCTTTCTTCAGAATTTAAAACATTGAGTCTCTGCCCGCCCCCCCCACCCCAATCAAGGATATTTTAGACTCCTCGTGATGTTCTTCAGGGCTAAGATAAATGTGAGAAACAAAACCTCTCTGGAATTTTCTCTATCCAAATAAAAAAAAAACAGAAGCCATGCTTGAGTTCCATCCTTCAGGATCCAGGCCTGGACATAGCCCTGGCCTTTAACAGTCTGACTAAAGAAATCACACCTTTACCTGAATTCAGGGCACCTCGAAATCACTTTCTCCATCCTCCCCTCCCCTAAGCCGATGAGTTTTAGGAACAGGTAGTATAATTTGAGAGGTGCAGGGAAAACTGTCTGCCTCTGCCCACCCCCGCATACACATCCCACCCAGGCCTCAGGGGTCTGAAGGCGAAGTTGTCCAAAGTTTAGGAATCTCCACTGAAAAGTAAGTCCCTTGGGCTCATCAGCCATTGTCACCTAATACCTAACTCAGACAAAAACGCTGCTGGAGGCGTAAGTTAGGATACGGTGGAGAGGGAATAGGGTGGAGAAGGTAGAAGTGAGGTGGACAGACAAGGTGGAGAGGAGGGAGACGAGGTGGAGAGGAGGCGAGGGAGAAGTGGGAAAAGGAGCCCTAAACAGGGGGAAATGGACTGCTGGGAGGCAAAGGCAGCCTGGAAGAGTGACCTCCCCGAGGACATAAGCCTCCTCTGATGGCACTTTGCAGGGTAGGGCTGGTGGCTTCCCTGCCACCTCCCCTCACAGCCCCCTGAGCTCCAGCGTACCCAGCGCTTGCCAGAGTTCCTCAACCAGATGCTCTCTTCCTGGCTCTGAGCCTTTTCACACACGGTCCCTCTCCAGGAACCCTTGCTGCCCCGCATCTGCTTGGCTACTGGCTACCGGCTGCCCTCTGGCCAGCGCTGTGCCTCTCCTCCTCCCTCAGACAGGGTCTAGCACAGACCTAGGTGCTAGGTCCCCCTGCCCTGGACTCCCCTAGCACTCTCCGTGAAGTCCCAGACCACACAGATCCTGTTGTATTTATCTTCATATTTCTAGCATCTAGCTCAGTGTCTTAAACAAATAGCTTTAATAAATATTCGAGTGACCCAGTGAAACTCCATGACCGAACTTACAACCTTGTCCAGTAGCTGTTAGGTCATCTGTCTGTTCCTGGATCCCTAGAAGCTTAGTACAGTGCCTGGTACCTAGGGGTTCCTCAATAAACAGTTCTGGGGGTAACTAAGTAACAGGCAAAATACTGGATTGTCTTGATGGTGGGAATGGCTTCTCTGCTCCCTGCGCCGTGGTCTGCAGCACTTCCTGGACGATTGTACGAAGCCACACGCTAGTTATCTACACCAACACGCCCACAGGGAGCCACCCCTCGGCTGCCCCCTGGACAGTGGGCCGCCAGCCCAGCTCTGTGCTTCATGTTCCAGAGGCAGGCTCACGTCCTTCTAGCCCCTCTTCCCTCCTTTTCCTGCTGCTTCTGGAACTAAGGTGTCACCGGTCTGGCCTCACTCTGACATTCATTACTCTGGTATTGATGGCCTTCCACCTCCCTGTTATTCTGTGAAGATTGGAGAGCAGAGGCCTTCCTTGGGCGAGGGAATAGGTTTCGTCGGTATTCCGGGTGTAACAGCAGAAAGTACAATAAATCCTGGCAGTCAATCGAATATGACATGATAAGGAATGTTAACATCACGTGCCCCCTTCGCCAACAGAGGGGAAAGTCATGTTAGATTACAGCTAAACACAGGTGCCGCGTGATTCCCATCTGCCTCCTTTTCTCTCTCCTTATTTTGCGGGTTTGACCTGCTCCACCCCTACACCCCAGCTTCACTGGCCCTCGATGCTCAGAAACACTGCTTCAATTTGCAGAGCTCCACATCCTGTCCCTGAGAAACCTGACCTTGGAGGAAACTCCCCTCCCCCGAACTTAACAGAATCCTCCACCTGGGAGCCCCTTGCAGTCCTGGGGCAGCAGCCACCGCCCAACCCCGCCCCGCCCAAGTCTGAGTCAGACCCAGTAAGATAACAAACCAGGAGGGCTCACTGTGAGGGGAATTCCAAGTTCAGAGCCAGGTTCATGCAAGTCAAGAGGCGGGACTCCGCTCCACCCCACGTGAGGCTAAGACAAAACCAGAGTCAAACACCTGTTCCCTGACTGAGTTTTCCCCCAAACTACTCAGTTTCCGATGATGCTTTGCCTGCTACTTTGAACTTTTAAAAAGCTCAGCTTCTCCTAATATAATTCCCAGAATCAGCAATTGCTCCATTGAATCATGATGGATAAAGGTAATAATATCCATTAGTGTTTAAAAAAAAAAAAAGAACTTAGTATCAGGGTTTTTTAGAGGTTTTTAACGTTCTTTAGCAGCCTCAGGTCCCCCGACTGGCCAGTCTAAACCTGCTCTCCTTGCTCAGCCAAAATATGTGATAATTGTCCTTTCATCATGGAGCTAAGGGTAACCTTCAACTAAGAGTAATTATTAGTAAGCCAGGATGATATGCCAAGCATTATGCTATTTGGTCCTTATGTACACACATGCCATATAGATTCCGGGTTATATGTTTTATCTGGCTCAGGAAGCTGTAGGCACTTATCCCAAGCATCACAGCCATAGAGTCATGAAGTGTCAGGCTAGGGAATCATCGCATCCACTCTGTCCATCCAGCATCAATATGAGGACTCACTGTGGACCAGGTTATAAAGCCAAGGTTATAAAAGCAGAGGCAAGCAATCAAGTGTTCTTGACAATAAAGTTGCGCCCTTCAGAGCACAGAGTTGATGGCTCTCAGCACGTAATGACCAATATGGGTTGCTGTTGTAAGGAATCGCGTTTTGTAGTCAAAAGAAAACACTCCTCCACAGACAGACAGTGCTGGTCTCATGCACGCCTTGGTGCTTCACTATTGCCAAGCATCCGGACTCGGGCTCAGAAGGAAACACAGACAGAGAAGGACTCAGTGTGCAGTTGAAGGAGCAGATTCCAGTTTTAACCAGTCAGGAAGCCCACATGTCAAGAAGGTGGGCAGCTGGCTAACAAACGGAGCAACGCTGAACCACGGCATCTTAGAATTCCTGGCTACTTTGAGGCAACAGCGAGCTGAGCTATGTGCAGTCCAGCAAAGATAGTTGTTCTTTTCTTTTCTTTTTTTTTAACATCTTTATTGGAGTGTAACTGCTTTACAATGGTGTGTTAGTTTCTGCTTTATGACAAAGTGAATCAGTTATACATATACATATGTTCCCATATCTCTTCCCTCTTACGTCACCCTCCCACCCTCCCTATCCCACCCCTCTAGGTGGTCACAAACTCCTTAAATGCCAACTTGTCTAGAACACCTTTTCCTCACCAGCAAAGTGCATTGTTCTTCCTCTGTGCATCCCTGGTACCTCGCTTTACCCCTTCTCAACACCTGCTAAATGGCACTGCTATTAGTTATCTGCATGTCTCACTTTGAGATCATTTCCATCTTTATGTCACCTCCTTCCTCACCATGGCTTAGCAGGCTGTGAACCTTGATGAAGGCTGATGTGTGTTGAATGAACTTGCTCCTTCCATACAAGGCTCTTCATAGGCACAGCAAAGGTTAAAGAGCCTGGACTGAGAATCAGGACAAGGGAATCACAGTTCTGGTTCTATCTCTAACCTCTCAATGATGTCAGACAAATCCCTTGGCTCCCCTTGGATTAATCTACCCATGAGCACAACATGAAATCTTGAGACTGGGAAAAACAGTAAGGAACTGATGGGGGAAATCATGACCAAGTAGCAGTAAGACACACACCCTCTCCCTCAGGTCCCCCACCTGTGCAACAGCCAACGCCTGCCTCGCTGGTGAGTGAGCTCAGGCATTGCCTCCTCATGGAAGCCTTCTATGCCTACCCAAGGAGACTTGGTACCCACTGTACACTCTATGGTTAACTACTTGGGACTCTTTATCTACACTCTACTGCAAGTTTTTTGCGAGAGGGTTCAGAGGGAAACGCAGTGAATCTGTATCTGTGTATCCCCAGGGCCTTATATAACACCTGGTCCACAGTTGGCACCCAATAAAAATAGGTGAACAAGTAAATGGGTGGATCAATGAGGGAGGGAGGGAAGGAAAGAGGGAAATCTTTGTATCTTGGGCTCTGGTTTGGTTAAATGACACTGAGCTGATCTAATGATAGAATTGGTGTCTCCAGTCTATTTGCTGATGAAATAACATGGAAGTTCTCTAAGGTTTGGGGACTTGAAATCTAAATATGATTTCTCTCTTAATCTGTCCTTGTTTATGAATTAACTTCACCCACTGGCAATACCAGGATGAATCACACCATCTGCAGGATATTTTCCCAAATACGAGTGGGAAGGGAAAGGATTGCCTGTTGGGCACATTATATATGATCTTCCATTTAATCCTGACAACAAGTGTGTACAGTCAGTGTTATTAAGTACGTTATATGGGTAAAATAACTCAGATCTAAGAGGTGAAAAATTCATCTATGGTCATCCTGCAGGAAGTGGCAGGGCCAGGGTTCACCAGAAGCCAAACCCAGTGGCCTACAAAATATCTATAAGGAAATTATTTCCTGTCCATCTCTATAGAAAATCATGGAGACGCCATGTCCACTGAAAAGGACGGCAAGGGAGAGTGGCGACTGTTTCACCGTGAATCTGATCAGCCATCACCACTCGTTCGCCATCCCATCTCTGGCCCACCCACAAGCGCTGACCAACTCTGCCCAGCCCGAGTGGGTAGCGATGGACATACTCTCACCCAAGAACATACCTGCCCACCTCCCCAAGGGAGCAGCTCTGTGATGTGGAAACCCACCTATGCTGGGCTGCTCAAGAGGCATGAAGGGGCTGTGCTGCATAGAAATGGACTCTTTCACTTAGCAGGAGGCAGGTAATTTCTTTTGTCCCTGCTGATGCATTATTGATTGTGATGAATGTCATAGTGGGAGCCCATTCCAGGAGCCATTAAACAATAATTTCATCTCCGGTGGGTAATTGATTGTCAGGGGCCCACAGTGGCCAGTTGTGAAGTGGTGGTAACGTGAATGTTTTTATTTAGGGCAGGATGTGAAGGGAAGATGGCATGATTTATTTATCAAAACTCAAGCCTGGTTTGCAGGAACGGGAAGCTGAGATGGGAAGTTGACCTTCTCCGAGATTCAGGCCGCCTGTCTGCAGAGGTCAGATTCCTGCTACTCAGATCAGGGACATATCAGGGGCTCTCTCCTCTGCCTGCTCCCAGCCGCCACCCTCCCTACCCAAACAGAAAACCCAAGGCATTGACTTTCAAAAATCAACATTCCTCCTCCATCCCCACTTCACAAGCCCTCCCAGCCTGTATACCCAACATCGAAATCCAGATGTGCATTCTCTTCGCACAGGACAGTTCAGATCTACTGGGCCCCTGAGTTCACACCATGTAGGGCCCTCCCCGTGCCTCCCCACGAACCCAGTGCCCACGTATTCCCTGAGCCCCAGATGACAGCACCTGCTGAGGGAGCCCGATCCACCTCCATCCCCAGGTGAAAGTGTGAGTTGTTCTGCCACCAAATTCTATGGCGATTCACTCATGTCTCTACATAGAGCTATGATACCATGTTCTGAATATTTGTTTAGAAGTCTGTCTTGACCACCTGGTCAATGATTCACACTCTTTTCTGGATTATAAACTTATAGAATTTGATGAAAACTATGAAATGTCTCCCTAGGGAAGAATGTGAGCACCTTAGCAGATACACAAACTGTTGCACACAGTTTTAGGGTGTCTACCAATCCCCCCAAAACCATTCCTGGGACTCAGGTTAAGAATTTCTACTCTGGGGCTTCCCTGCTGGCACAGTGGTTGAGAATCTGCCTGCTCATGCAGGGGACACGGGTTCGAGCCCTGGTCTGGGAAGATCCCACATGCCGCGGAGCAACTAGGCCCGTGAGCCACAACTACTGAGCCTGCGCATCTGGAGCCTGTGCTCTGCAACAAGAGAGGCCACGATAGTGAGAGGCCCGCGCACCGCGATGAAGAGCGGCCCCCGCTTGCCACAACTAGAGAAAGCCCTCACACAGAAACGAAGACCCAACACAGCAAAAATAAATAAAATTAATTAATAAACTCCTCGGTCTATGTTTTAGTTTCATAACCGGGAAGACAGGATGAGGAAGGGCATGAATGCTGCACAGTACCACAGAGGTTCGTAGAACTGAACTGGAAACTGCAGACAGCACCCGGGTGCGGGGACTAAGGCCAAGGAAACCCAAAGACTTACCCAAATCTCTGGGCTTCACCCTTCTCATTTCTGTTTTTAGAACTGGAAGACTTATCATATCCAAAAGGCCTGGGCACAATAATTTCACCGATAATAATAAAAAACAACCCAGCAGCAAAGGAGCTCCCACGATCAGGCTCTCAGGACATGGGCTTTGCCCTCAGCCCTGTAAACGTGACCCTGTGTTCCCTGGAACACCCTCTCTTACAACAAGGACATTTCTCAGTCTGCAGCTTTACTTCTGCTCCCAAAGACAGGGCTGCTGCAGGAAAAGTCGTACAACCTCACGTGCGGAACAAAGATGCTGGAATCAGTGCCTAAATCTGAACATTAGCTCTCACTTGGGTAAATTACTAAAACACTCTGTGCTTCAGTTACTTGACTATAAAATAAAAGCGAAATAATTCCTACTCCTGAAGACTTTGAGGAGAACGAGTGAGCACTGAGGGCTCATAACACATAAGCCCTCAGTGAATGTTAGCCATTACTGTTACTATAGCGGGGAGGTGTGGATCGATATTGTTATTGCAGTAAAGAGTTTTCAGAGCATATGTGTACGGAAGGATAGGCTTATTTTATCTTACATTTTAGCTCAGACATCAGTTGAGCGGCAATTCGTCTATCAGGAGCACCCTGTCCTCCAAAGATAAGAAGGCCACCTCCCCAACAAGCTCCCCATGATGGGGCTCCCCATCAAAGAGCCCCCACTCCCTCTACATACAAAACAAGCCAGTCCTCAAAGGAGGCCTCCAAAGCTCAGACCTGGAACCATCGTTGGCAGCTCCAGCCCGTGGGGAAATGGTCCTTTCTTTTGATCTCTTGTTGCAGTTACAGTATGTAAATGCATATTCTCTTGATACACACTATTTAACATTTATTGTATATTTCATAAGTTAGATATCTCAAAGACCGGACAATACCTCAGAGCAGAAAGTATAGCTCATCTTTTGGTTAGGGTCCTGCCAGTGCCTGCTGGGTCCCCCTTGGGCTACCCCCATGCACTGAAAAGAGCACTGGACCTTAAATCAAAGACCAAGGTTTAAGTACTTTCCCTTGCTAGTCTAGGACCCCGGGCAAGACACATGGGCATCACATGTGCATGACACTGATAGTCACCCACCCCACAATATCTGTTATCTACTTCATCACTAAATAATAAAACTCCTGCTTTTAGTTTATACATGGCCACTTGGAATAAAGACAGTATTGTCTAGTCCCCTGGAAGCTAAGTGTGGCCAGGTGACCAAGTTCTAGCTAATGAGACCAAAGGGGCCGGTGTGTGAGATTTTGTCCTTTCTTGGCCTATTTCTCCCTTCTGCTGCCTGGAATATATACACAATGGCTGGTGCTGTTTCTAGCTGCCATATCATGGACCCATTTGGAAAAGGGCCACATGCAGGAATGGGGAAGCCTGGCTTCCTAACAATACCACCCCTGGGCTGCCTACTTCCAAACTTCATTTTAAATGTTTTTTGTATCACGGCTATTATTTGAGGTTTGGTGTTACTTGCAGCCTGACTCTAATCCTCACTAAATGCTCTGAATCCTAGGTTCCTCATCACTACAATGCAGATAATAACTCACATTCACATGACACAAAAAGGAAATATTAAAAATGTAAACTCTTTGCTACAGTAGAAGTTGAATCATCAGTACATACAGAGAAAATGAAAAGACGGAAAGTACAAGGGAGGGGATAAGAAAGATAGACCAGTGATTTGTGTGGACATCAGGGTTAAGGGCTGAGCGGGGCCCTGGAGAGACCACCCCACTTTGGTATCTTCAGATTCTAACCAGCACAAGCTGTTCTTCACCATAACACCCCACATCCCTGAACATGGATGCAAAAATGAGCTGGAGGAAGCCCCTGTAGGAAAACTCAGGAAGTCCAGGGTCAAGGGGGCCAGGCGTGAAGAAAAATGGCAACCTGGTGTCACCTTCAATGTACCTGAAAAAGGTGAAGGGGGGAAAAGTAATCTCTGACATCGAGGAAGAGAGTTTATCTGTCTCCACTGCCTGAGAAGGTGGATTGATGGTAGGTTTCCGTCTTCCTCTTCATTTTTTTAGTCACAACTCCATCACCTTGTCAGCTGGAACCACCAGCTCCCCCACTTCTCCATCTCCAGAAAGTTCCTGCAGAACTTGGCCCCATCCTCTAGATCCAGCCATCCTCCTGCTGTGGCTGACAGGTGGACAGACGGTGATCGGTGAGGCCTGTACCAGGCGCTGGACTCCACTAACTCAGGCCTCTCCTTTCTGCCTCCTCACCTTAATCACTCACACATGCCTCTTCTGAGCATCCAAGAAAGTTCCCTCATCCACGCCAGCTCCTCCAGGATGTCTTCTGCCTGCCTTCCCCACACACCTGCACGAGCTTCTCTGCACGCCGGGTTTGCACATCTGTCCTTTGTCGTCCCCCAAGAGAGGACAGTCCCGGAGGCAGGAACTCGTCCCTCCCACAGTGACTTTCTCTACAACAGGTTGATTTGTTGGGCTTTGAAATAGTCTTCCACTATTCATTACCTTCTAGGGCGAAGGCAGGAAAATCCCGGGTCTGTGCAGCCTCCATCCACCCCTGTACAGGGCAAGAGTGCTAGGGACCAAGTTCTAGGCAGGGCGGGTCTTTGTCTCATGGCCACTGCCATCCCAGGGCAAAGGACAGCACCCAACTCATAGTGAGTGCTCGAAAAACTTTGATAAATGGTCCAAAACACTGTATAAAAACCTCTCAGGGGACAAACCATCCTTATACCTCCCAGTCTTCTTTTCTCTGGGTTAAAAAAAAAAAATCAGACTACGTTTTCTTCCCAACCCTTCAAATATTTGGGTTTCTGCTAACCATCTTTAAATTACCCAATGACCTATCCCCAGATTTTTTGATTCTTTTATAAAGTATAGAGCCCAGTCTAACCATGTTTATTCTTTCAGCGAATAGTTAATGAGCACCTCCTGTGTACGGATGCTGTGAAGTGCTAGGAAATAGAAACGATGGAGACAGTTGCTGCCTGCCAGGACCTCAGGGAGTGAGCCCCGCAATCATAGAAGGTGGAGACATAGCTGCCACAGGGCTCCTGGGGCCTGGGGGTTGGGCAGTCCCTTCCTGGTGGTTTCTATCTGGTGTCTAGATCTCCTATGACTTTTAAATGACCCAGCCCCACTGAGATTGCAGAGAACCACTGAGAGTATGAAGTCACAGCCTTGCTGCAGAATCTGGCTCCATCACTCAGGCCTGTGCGTGTTTAGACAAGTTCCTTAAATGCTCTGTTCCTCAGTTTTCTCCTCTGCAAAGTGTTGATGGTAAGAGGACTAAAGGAAATAAGCTTGCAAAGGGCTGAGAACAGTTTCTACACAGACTGAGTATCCAGAATGGTGAGCCTGTGTCCCCACTTGTCTCAGGCACCCCCAGGAGGGCTGGGGCTTCATCCTGGGGGAGTTGCACACGTTCCCTGGCCCTGTCCCACCACAGTGCATCAGACTGCTTTGTGCCCCTCGGTCCACTACACTCTTGGCTCCATCCCTCTGTCATACCCAATCCAGAGAGGACACTGCCTACGACCCCAGCCTCCCCGGGTCTGGCCAAGGGGACTTGATTTTTGAGTCAGTGTCTGTTTTAAGCAAAGCAGTTAGAAGCAGAGCGGTCGTCAGGGCCCTACTTCTGGGTGGTTCTGATATCCGTCATGGGATGGGGAGTGTAAACGTCCACATATGGCCCCTGGCAGTGAGGCTGCATAAGACACATCCTGACACTCTGCTCCTGAAGCCTCCCTCCTCAGATGATTCCTGAGCACATCTTCTTGCATGGGAGACACAAAATGCCTCTTAAAATTCAACATTAATAATAGTTTGTTAACATTGGAAAGCCTTTGGCTGAACAATGTTATTATGACATTGTGGATTCAAAAACTTGGCTTCTTTGAAAGGGAACCCTCCTACACTGGTGGCGGGAATGTAAATTGGTACAGCCATTATGGAGAACAGTATGGAGTTTCCTCAAAAAACTAAAAATAGAGTTGCCATATGATCCAGCAATTCCACTTCTGGGCATATATCCAGAGGAAACTATAATTTGAAAAGATACATGCACCCCAATGTTCATAGCAGCAGTATTCACAAGAGCCAAGACATGGAAGCAGCCTAAATGTCCATCAACAGAGGAATGGATAAAGAAGATGTGGTACATATATACAATGGAATGCTACTCAGCCATAAAAAAAGGATGAAATAATGCCATTTGCAGCTACATGGATAGACCTAGAGATGATCATACTAAGTGAAAGAAGTCAGAAAGAGAAAGACAAATACCATATGATATCACTTAGACATGGAATATAAAATATGACACAAATGAACTTATCTACAAAACAGAAACAGACTCACAGACATAGAGAACAGACTTGTGGTTGCCAAGGGGGAGGGGGGAAGGGGAGTGTTGGATTGGGAGCTTGGGATTAGCAGATGCAAACTATTATATATACAATGGATAAACAACAAGGTCCTACTGTATAGCACAGGGAACAATATTCAATATCCTGTGATAAAGCATAATGGAAAAGAATATGAAAAATAGTGTATATGTATGTATAGCTGAATCACTTTGGTGTACAGCAGAAATTAACACAAATTGTAAATCAACTATACTTCAATAAAATAATAAATTTTTAAAAAAACGGCTTCTTTGGGTTGTAGTTTCCTCAGGTACGATTTAAAGGGAACATTCTGTACACACTGATACCAGAAATCACAGTTCTTCACTGTCCAGTTAACCCAGGTGCAAAACCACTAAAATTGTGTAAGCCATTAAAATCCCATGGAACAAGAGACTGGGAGAGGATCTTAGAGTCTGGTTTGGGCCAATCTGTCTCAGTTTTTAGCTCATAAGGAAACCAAGGCCCAGAAAAGGCAAGTGACTCTACCAAGGCCACCAACAGTGTCTGGTCCTTTAACCTTTTCATGATGTGATGGGTGAGGGGAGCTGGGAGGGACCTGATGATCCATGATGGATCAAAAGCCATGATGATCTTTCTTGTGGAAGGAAAAGAGCCTCCAAATCTTCAAAATGATGATAACGAGAGAGCTGTCGTGAGGACTGAATGAGATAGTGTATTTGAACAACTTAGCCCAGTGCTGGGCACGTTACAATGCAGAAAAAACAAGGTCACCTGTGCCAGGCCCAAGAGAAGATGCTTCCACAGACGTTATCTCACAGCCACACTCTGTACCATTCCCCTACCTTCTGAGCTTCCTTTCTCTGTTGCTGACCAATTCATTGGCATGCCCTAAAGGAGAGGTTCCAGGTTGCCGTGTGTGGTGGTCACCAGAACTGCCCCCAAGAGCCCTGCCTCTCCTCCATCAAGACACGTGACAGGATGCCACTTCCCCTCCCCATTTCCCAGCCAACTACATGAAAGCAGCAGGGACTGACTCCCCACCGTCTGTGATCCATTGCTCCTCTCTTTATCTCGGTCAAGGAAAGCCACCAAGTGTGAGTTGATGGCTCTTCCATCAGCCTGGTCCCCAATGGCAAACAATGCCTCTACAGAGGCTTTGTAAACAAGAAATAAAACTTAGCTATCTCAAGCCACTGAGGTTTTGAGTTTGTTACCATGACTTTAATCTAACTTATCTTGGCTGATACACTCTGGAATTATGAGGATAAGAGGTGTCTTTTTTTTTTATCCTTTGCACCCCTTTTCTACAGTTTCAAGCGGATCTTTCCTACACATCACACTAGCCCGGGACTGCTTTTTCTTCTAAGGTTAAAGCATTTGCCAACCTGAAAGCTCTCCTCTCCTCCCCAACACTTGACCCCTTTAGCCTAACAAATGACCCCTGAATGAAGGGCAAGAAAGCAGTTCAAAGACTCCTCCCCTTCCCTCCCCACACCCTGCCTCCCCGGCCTCTGCCTAAACTAGCAATAGATGAAGCAGTTGTGTTTTAATAAAGAAAATTGATTTACCTTTTCAGCATTTGAACAAATGGCAGCACACACAGAGCTCTAAAGATGTATGCCCACAATTTGCAAAATTATTTCTCTATCGATCAGCATGGGTTTGTTTTTCATAGGTTCAGTCCGTTAAGTAGTATCATTCAGGTGGGTAATTGAGTCAAGGCTGTGAAGTCCTCAGTAAAGCAGATACCTGTGGATTCCAGGACTGAGGGCGGTCAGGTGCACAGCAGGATGCCTGGGACCTCCCAGGGCAGGAAAGAAGGCCCCAGAGAGTCTGGGGAAGGAGCTGATGCTCAAGCCCCGAAGCGCCAGACTGTTTGACGGTAGAATGTCACGCTGCTGGTGGCTCTGACAGCTCGAGCCCGCAAGATCGATGGTCGGCCTGGGCTCTTCGGTGTGACCAGGGCAAGAAATGCCGAGGGTGGGATCAGGGCCGGGCAGTCGGCAGCCTCTTCGACGTCATCTCACCACCTCAGTCCCTACCCAGCACGGGGCCGTTAACCCCACCTCCACCCCTTCCCTGGTTTTTGCACGTAACCCAGCAAGTGGGGCCTCTCAAAGGCCTGCGTTTTAGAAGAAGAGTTCAGGAGGATAACCATTAAAATATGAACAGGTATTTTCTTGGGGTGGTAGCATAGAGCAGATTTTTATAGGTAAGAAGGCTTACCTATATTTTCTAATTTTTTATAGTGATCTCATGCTGCCTTGATGATAAAAGCAAAAGCTTTAAAAAAAAAATCCAATGACTTGGTTGGCTCATGACTCAGTAGAAATCCAGCGCACGCGGGATACGCCCAAAGACTTGTTGAGCTGCACGCGTGCTCTCTTAACGACTGTCACCCTGCTTAATTAAAAACAAGAGCAAGAAAACGGGGGGAAGGAAGGGAGGAAAGATGAAAAGAAAAGAAGGAAAAGAATGCAAGATGCCGTGAGCACTGTGTGCAGACACCGTGCTGGATGCGGAGGGAGGAGATGAAGGTCAATGTTCCTGGAATCAAGGAAGCCGGGTCTGAAAGGAAAACAAGTGGAGATGGGGTCCAGGGCGTCGGCCAAACCGTGAGAGAGGGAAGAGAGAAGCTATGGGTCCTGCAAGAAAGGGAGTCAGGGAGAGGAGTAAAAAAGGCATCTTCAAAAAGGTGGCATTTGAACAGGAGACTTGGTACTGAGAGAGGAGACGGTATAAGGGGTTTACCCCCATCCTGCTGGAGAGAAGACTGCTAAAGAGTAAAGTTGTTTTCAAAGCTCAAGAAGAGGATGGACCTGTGATGTGGAATTCCAGACCCTGAAACAGAAGGCAGAGAGGTACCTGGGCAGGGACCTTGCCTCAAACCAAGCCCTGTGAGAAGTGCCTATTCTGCGTCTCCAGAAAAACAGCCTCATTCAGAGGGGCGCTGTCCTTGCCTGTCCAGGCAGGAGAATCACTGCCTTCCCCCAAAGAATACAGGATTGCACGCTTTCTATCGCTTGCCCTGTATCCTTTTACTTTTCTGCTCCTAGCACCAAGATCCACCCTCTGTTTGGAGGACAAAAAGCAAAGTAGCCTGACAGCTAATTGCTTTTTCAGTGGGAAGACATCCCTCTCTTCTGAGCAAATATGGACACAGGATGTTATTCTAGGAACTCTTCATCTCTGTGTAGTTACTTGTGTGATTCAGTGATATTTGCTCTTTCAATCACCCAATAAGGATTTCATGTATTCATTCAACAAATATTTACCTGCAGATATGTTTAATGAATGCTTAGGTGTGATGTGATCTTTACTACTCAAACCCTACAAATGTCTTCCATGTTACACGGAATGAAAGCCAAAGTCCACATCGTGGTCCCTGAAGCCTCTGTGATCTGGGCCATACAACCTCCCTGAAAGCATCTCTGTTCTCTTCACTCCTTCCTTCCGGCTACACCGGCCACCTTGCTATTCTCCTATTCCTCAAGCACCCAAATATATTTCTATGGCGCTTAGTTTTTTGCTTCTAGCCTGAAGACCTCCCCCAACCCCCAATATACAAGGCCAAAGACAGCTATCTCCCACGTCTACCTTCAGACAGGCTTTTCATGCCCTTACAATGCCTTCAAGCCTTTGAAATGTCACCTTATCAGAGACGCCTTCCCTGGCCACCAGCGAGCCAGAGAACCAACTCCCCACCACTGTGCATCCTCTTTACCATGCTGTGTTTTTTCTGTAGTACTTCTAACAATTGACATAGCATTTGTCCATCTGTTTAATCATTATTGCCTGGATTCTCCCAACCCAATGCAAGCCCATGAGAGCAGAGACTTTGTCCACCATTGTGTGCCCAGTGCCTAGCACGGCTCAGCATACAGTAGCTGCTCAATAAACATTTGTTCAACGACTTAACGAATATGGGTATCAGGGCTGGGACTGGGTGGGAGCTACAGTCATACAGTGGGTTTCTGTGCTGCCCACCATCTCCACGACCAGCTCCGTTCCTTAATTTAAAGGAGAACAAGCTGGTGTGTCTGCAGGCTGACAGTAAGAAGTGTCTGAGTGAAACTCTCGGGCCTGACTACTGTCAGAGACAAGACACAGAACTAAATGATCCATTGTTGGGTTCCGGTCTGGCAGTTCCCATCTAACCTGTGAGTGCCGGGTAATTGGATTGGTAATGGGATATGGAGACTTTCACCTTGAGGTCACTGCCTCGCTTCCAGCCCAAGGGACGGCTGTGGCTGAAAGTCATTGCTCTAGGGGAACAGTTCCAAGATCACCAGGAAACGTCGGAATCTGAGTTTCCATTGAAGACTGTGCCCAGTTTCAAGGAGAGAGCTTGCGCGTCTGTTTCCACACTGTCCTGCACCCGTGATCCCCTAGAAGGTAACGTGAGGCCTTGGCGGAAGTCCTACCCAGGGCCACAGAGGAATATAGGAGGCCTGGCCAGGCCCAGGAGGCCCGACTCTTCCTCAAAAGTGCCCCCAAAACACGGAGGTGTCACGGGCCAGCGGGTACTCAGGCTACGACTTTACCTTTTCTTTTTGATTTTTCCCATGTAACAACCAATGGGTAGAAACTGGCCTAATGGCCAGATTGTGCCACTTGGTCATAAAGAGCAGGGGAAAGACCAGGGCTCTGAAGACTGAAAACGTGGTTTTGCATCCTGGATTGCACTTCCTTGGTTATGTAATCCTGGACCGATTAGTTCACTTCTTTGCATTTCCCTTTTCTCATCCATAAACTGAGATAAAAACACATGCCTTGCAGCACTGTCGTGAAGGTTAGAACTGCTGCATCTAATTCATTCAGCAGACTGTCTCACGCACAGTAGGTGCTCAAGAAATTGTAGCAACTGATCAATAGAGACCCTCCTCCCAAGAGGAGGAAAAAGATATGTCCAAAAGTTCCAATTATGTATCATTTATCAACGGTTGATTGAGGACCAACTAAGCAAAGGGCACAGTGCTGGGTGCTAACTAAACAGCTGGTTCGCCTAGAGTAAACAATGGGGGCTCAGCCCCAAAGGGCCACTGTTTCAGGACACTCTTACAGAAGTCAGGAAATAAGCACATCTCCACAAAAACCGCAGGCGATGGACATTTAGGTTGCTTCCATGTCCTGACTATTGTAAATAGAGTTGCCAATGAAGGGTGAGAGGGAGACACAAGATGGAAGGGATATGGGGATATATGTATATGTATAGCTGATTCACTTTGTTATTCAGCAGAAACTAACACACCATTGTAAAACAATTATATTCCAATAAAGATGTTTAAAAAAAAAAAAACCCCGTCGGCAAAGGGCACTCCACTTGCGAACAGGAACGGTCCCTGAGGGCAGGGAGTTAGTCTTGTACACTCATCTCTGCCTGGCCCTCCCTGGGGCCTGTTACAGGGCTGGACGTGCAGTAGGTATTCAACATATATTTGACCAATTTAAAGAAGAGCGAAAGGGATGCAGGCAGAAGGAAAGTCTGCGGCCTTACAAACTCCTTCCTGCACCACGAGAGCTAGTTCTCTGGGGATCCACGGCAAATCTCCCCACCCCGACACTGTAGCCTGTTCTGCAGGATCCTCAGCCAGGCTGGGCCTGACTCACTATGGCATGTGGCTGCAGAGCTGACAACGGTGGCCAGATTTCGGACATGTGACTGCACTACAGGCTGCAGGAACAGGAGGCAGGTGGGCTGAGGGAGGTGTCTCCCTGCTGTATAAGCCGGGCCATCTGGGCACATGGCCGGGCCAAGAGAGGGCTGGACGGGGGCTGCGAGCAACCCTAGCGCCCCAGCTGTCCCGGCCTCACCGCACCTGCAGGCCTCAGGTGACAACCCGAATGTGAGTTTGTCCTGCTCTGAGAGACCTATAAATGAAGCACAGAGAGTTCTCACTCTCCTGCTCCAGGAGGGCGGCCAGCTCAGCACCTGAGCCCAAGGGGGTGGACAGGGAAACCGGAAGGTGGGCAGGGACACTTGCCAATGGAACCAAGGGAACTTCTCACCCCACCAGCTGGACTCAGAAGAGGAAGAGCTGCCCCACTTCCCTTCTCCCCTCAGAAGAGACGGTCCTGATTAAAAAAAAAAGAAAGGGGACTTCTCTTGCGGTCCAGTGGTTAAGACTCTGTGCTTCCAATGCAGGGGGCGTGGGTTCGATCCTTGGTTGGGTAACTAAGATCCCACATGCCAAAAAAAAAAAAATTAAAAAAACAGCGAGAAGGTCCTGGAAGATCCTGGTCTGTGGGGTGGAGCCTAGTCTCTGGGCCATGCCTTCTCCATCACAGGAGTAACCCTGGCCCTCCTCAACCCCCACAGGAATCTCAGGAAGAGAAAACAAGGGGGCAGCTGCGGGGACCCTGGAAGCATAAGCACAAGCTGGTGTGTGTGCTGCTCTGACCCCAGCTCCTCTGGGGTCCTCGGAGGAGGTTCCCGTCCAGACGAGCAGCAGTCAGACCAGCACCGACGGCAGGAACTGGAGACCTGAGTGGAGGTCGGCACCACCAGATCCAGCATGAGCAGAGCTGCAGTATGGGGAAAGGGTGTCTTTGCCCTGCCTTTGCCCCAAGGCCCATGACCCCTTCTATCTAAGGCTCCAGGGCTTCTCCCAGTGACAGTTGGGGCCACCCATCCAGGAGACACCAGCCTTTGCAAAGGCCACCTGGAAAGGACATGATACCTAGTTAACCCACAGCACTAGTCTCTGTACCACTGGAAGTTCAGCCGAGGGACTCCCAGATGGGGGTTCCGTTCGAGAGGGAAGGTTCTACCTGTTGACCTTGAACAATCACGGTCCCTAGTGAAGTCGCCAGGCTCCAAGTCGATGCAGGCAACCAGGCGATTTCCCTCTGCCTGCTTTCCTCTGTGCGTCTGGGTTTTGCGTTTCCTCCCCACTGACCACACATGTGCTGCTGCCTCCGGGTGCATTCAAAGCAGAGATTTCACAGAAGGCAAGAGTGAGCTCCAGGAAGGAGAGCAAGAAGGGCTGGAGCGGGGAGGGGAGAGGGGGAGGGCTGCTTTCCAGTGATGCATTTTGGGAACAGCAAGGACACACGTGAACCCTATTGGTTTTGTGCAAATTAAACAACTAATCCACATCCTGTTTTGGCAACACAGGCTACCTCACATCTGTATGCCTTACCTACAATCTGTAAAGCTAATTTGTTAAACAGCTTTCTTCTCCCATGGGAAGGAGGTCATTGGTCACAGAAGATTGATTAAGCTCTTGGAGAATCAACATTAATGAAAATCAACACTGCCTAATGAGTGTTTTTATGGCAGACTCATAAAAAGGATTTTGAAAGAAGAAACAAATAAACAAAAACAGCAAGAAAGGCCAGAAGCCTTCCCTCCTGTTGTCTCTCAATCCTTGTTGTAAACTCAATATCAGGACAGTGGTAGAAACCCCCTGGGCTATGCCAGCCTTCGAACCCCTCTACCCAACACTTGATTCATTGGCATCAGGTCTGAAAAGTCTGTGTATGTGCATACATTAGTTCCAAAGACATGTCCCTCTGTTCAGGCCAACTGTTGTATAGAGAGAAGAGAAATTCCGGTAGGAAACATGCTGTTTGAATGCCAGCACCATTTACTGTGTGATCTTGGGCAGGGCATCTCACCTCTCTGACCCTATCTGCATATCTCTACAATGGGGATTCTAGTTTCCCCCCAGGAAAGTTGTTGCAGTGAAAATCACATAAGCTAGTGTGTGTAGACATTTTTTTAACCATCAAGGCCTCTGTAAATAGGATTCTTGTTTTAAGCTACGGCTGGGTAGTGGGTAATAGGCCATAGGTGGGAGTCACACAAACTGGGTTTGAATCCAGGCTTACAGGTTGGCTCTCTAGCTTACCAGCTGCATGACCTCAGGCAAGCTACTTAACCTTGCTTAAGCCGTGCTTTCTCCATCTCTGAAATGGAATCACCACAGCTTTGTACTTTCAGAGTTGGGGGAGGACTGAAGGGAGTAATGAATGCAGTGTGCTTAGGAGAGAACCTGGCCCATGACGAACAGTTCAGAGATAGGAGTTGTTGTGATTAGGGTTCTCATTCTCCCTCCTCTACCAGCCAGCACCAGCCTACCCACGGACCAGGTGGGAGAGATCCGTGGATCCGCACGGAAGCCACACGGAAACAGACAGCTGGGCAACACCTGCTCCCCTTGGGGCCCTGGGCTTGAGAGCAGAAGAAGGGTGGGAGGAGGGGAAGGATGGGAAAAAATAGGGATGCCCAACTGTAACAGGGAGACACCTGAGACGTCTCTAAGTAACTGTGACTTGGGAGGATGTTTTAAGGGAGACGACGGGCAACTCTTTTCCACTGCTGAAACTGTAACAAGAAAATAGGCTGAAACTGAAGAAGGAGTGTTTTAGATGAAGATGTGAAGACCCAAGAGGGAAAAAAAAGGAAGGAAGGAAGGAAGGGAGGGAGGGAGGGAGGAAGGGAAAGAAAGGAATATATCAGAAGGAACTTTCCACCCCCCACCCAGGATGTTTTTTTTTTAAATAAATATACAAAGAAAATGAATCAGTAAAAAAATCTGTTCTCTCTTACTTTTTCCATTTTGTTTTTCCAGTTCTTCTCATCTCTAATTTTACCTAAATGATAATTTTATGAGCAAATCAAGTTATACATAATACATTTTATGTTTCTTCTTAGCGAAATGATTTTAGATATGTAAATCGTACTACAAAAATAAATATTGCATGTTATTCTAATTCTTCACCAAATTTACATTCCCCACCACCAAATTCTCTAACCCTCTATCTCTGATGGTTTTAAGGTTTCCAAGACCTTGACATTTATACGTTTCGCGTGGGTCTAAGGGAGAAGTGACTTCACATTAGGTTAGATGGTGCAGTGAGTTAACTGGCAAGGTCTAAAATCTCTTTGGCAAATATCATTATTTCATCTCTGGACCAGTGATGGATATAATTGTATGGAATCGAGTAGAATGGAATCTGATGGGCCTCCTGCATTTCTGTGGCAAGATTTTCAAAGCCTCTCCACTATGTATAACATCTTCTTCAGACTCAGGCATATTTGAAATCCCACCAAGACCCAGCCTCCTTCTCTGAGGCAGATGTCCAGGCAGATGGGCGTGTGGATTCCCCCCAGGCCTCAGGGCAGAGAGGCATGGAAGCTGCCCCTATCTTGGCCATATTTCTAGACGCTCTCTGTGTTCATAATGGTATCGAATCCCTCGGGGAAATATAGTGAGGGTGTATAGCCAAAAGCTTTGGCCTCTGATCCCCAGACTGAATTCTGGTTCATCTTCTGGACACCCTGGGTATTAAAAACTGCTGGTTAGTTAATTTATAGAGAGCTCTGTCAATATGGTAGCTGCTAGCCTTCTGTGGCTATTTAAATTAATAAAACTAAGTAGAATGAAAATTTCAGTTCCTCAGTTGTGCTGTCAACAGTTCAACTGCTACCCATGCAGCCCATAGCTTCCACGCCAGACAGCACAGGTATAAAACATGCCCATCATCAAAGAACACTCTACCGGACAGCACTGATTGGGGGGAACATTGGAAGTGAGGACACTAGTCATAGTTAAGTGCCTGCCGTACACTGGGATCTCTGTACTGCAGTACTTCGTTAAATTATGAGATAATCTACAGCAAACAATGTCATCCTCACTTTCCAGATGAAGAATTGGAGGCTCGAGAAGGTTAATCTGCCCAGAATCCCCCTAGTTAGTGGCAAAGCTGGTAAATCTAGGACTAGCCTTGAAACTCAGCTACAGTCTTATGATGGGACCAAAAGGATAAGATAGAGCAGGTGTATATGGATGCAGAGGTGGCAGATGGTGAAGGATTGGGCCAGAAATGCAAACAGCTAACTTTAGTAGAAGAAGCAGCCCCCTCCCCTCACCAGGCACCTCCGAGGGGAGGAGCAGAAGCTGCCATCTCCATGGAAAGGTCAGCCTTGTTTCACACGGGAGGAAGGACTGAGAGTCCCTCAAGACTACATGGCTGAGGACTGGAAAAGTGCAAGATGGGGATCAGATAACATCACTGGCTGAAAATTCATCATCACAGGGGTCCTCCAGGGGGTCCCTGGGCTCAGCCCTCTGTCACTGGGGCTCGAGAGGAACTCGGTGATATTAGGGCAATGAGAGCAGGTCTGTCTAACAGAACCCAGGTTGCTGGTAGAGACTTGGAAGTGTGGGTCTCATGCCCTGTGAGGTGTTGCTATGGAAACAGCTGCACAATAGGGTCCATATGACCTGTTTACAGAGAGCTTCAGCAGCCAGAGTCACCTGGAGCAGCCCCTCACATCCTCTGAAGAGTGAAGGATGCTTGGTACCACTCTTCTGAGCAGCAGTGGTGTGGGCCAATCAGAAAAGTCCATGAGTTGCTGCAACAGCTGTCCTGAGGCTGCAGAGTGGCAATGCCTTTTAGCAGTTGGTCGCTGCAGCACACATCATAGTGGCTTTGGTTGGGGGTTCAGGATGCTTGGGTTGGGGATGGAGACCACGACCCAGGCAAAGGAGGCACAGTGGATGGAATGCTGGGGGCTCAGGGAAGGAGTAAGAAGATCCTGCTGGATGATGAGATGACATCCATGGTCGGCTTTACAAGGAGCACAGCCTATGGTTCCCGTCAAAGAACTATATGGGCATGGTGTGTATGGTTGATGGTTTGTCTCCCCTACTACATCTCAAGCCCCCTAGGAGAAGGAGTCCTGTGTAGGTTACCCTTTCCAGCCTCACCTCCATTCACAGAACAGGGAAGACACTTGGTAAATGCCCTGTTTCTTAACGCTCACCCAAACCAGAATTCCTCAAAGTTCACTTCATGGAAAACTAGTTCTGAAAGATGCTAATGAGTATTTTTTTTAAGTGAAGGAAATAAAGCAAAAGAAAACCTTCCATGGTCAACTTAGTTTGGAAAGCATTGGATTAAACAAGGTTCAACAGGGCAATTTACTGTACGATTTCTCTGAGCCTTTTAAATGATAATGAGGGGAAGATAGAAAGCAGCACTTCCTAAACCTAATTGGCCATGGAATCCTTTTTCCACAGAGCTTCTTGTGGGACTAGTGTTCTGTAGAAGCACCGATCAAGACCTCAAACTTCAGCTCACTATTGCAGGCTTTAGATAAAGTAAGTATGCCACTCTGGAATTGATTGGCCAATCAATAAATTGTACCACCATATAAAACATCACTGAGGCACACCATCCCTGGGTTTATTTATCCATGTAGGCAACTAAAGAGTGCCTCACCTGTATGAATGTTGGTCCCAAGAATATAAATTTCTTCTTTCTGTTTCCATCCCAATGATACAATGATTACCAGCCTTGTAATCAGCCAAATTCATCACCACATCAACAATGAATTAATTTAGCTCTTAATATTTTGAGCATCTGCTATGTGCAAAGTATTGTGTTATACAACCTGGGGAAAAACACATTTGTAAGAAATGAAAAGGTTCTCCCAGCTCTCCAAGAATCTGCAACCTAACTGGGGAGGTAAGAAACAGACATTCCCCCCTCCCCAGGGTACCTGTTCCCCGTTGCTGCATACAACTGCACCTTCCGATGCCTTCTCTCTGTTCCCTTTACTCAATTATATTTCTCCAAACGCCTTCATTTTCACAATCTCCACTGGATATAGCTCTGTGTTTTGGGGGCTGTGTACAGTATGTATTATTCATATGCTTGCTGGTTTCTGAACAACTTATGAAAACCAACTAGAGATTAATTCATAAAAAATAAGCCTTTCTTCCTCTCTCCCTTTACAGGACCCAGTCTGTTTCTCTGCACAGTTAGTTGTATTGGCTGATTGCATTTCTGCTCTCCCCCTGCCCTCATTCTGTAGGAAAATCATGTCTCTTTAGTATTGTTGCCACGCATCCTTTCGTGGGCCTGAAATATATACCATTGTGTTCTCACTTTTGTTTTGTGCAGAATCCCTTTCATGCTCCATCTTCTGCAAGGTCCCTCTGTCTCGGCAGCCAAAGACACTTCTGTTTGCAGCCAGGAGATTTCTATTGTACTTTGCACGTTACAAGTTTTTTGTTCTGCGAGGTGGCCTTTTGTAGTTGAGTTTGCTAATGTTTCTAACTGAAAACAGGAACAGCCACACTTCATCAGCCTCATTCTTCTCTAAGACACGGTTGTCAAGTCCACTGAGGGAACCATGATCCTCCCTGCTCACGAGGGATAAGGTGAGCTCAAATCAGCATCAAAAGGAATCCATGTGTTACACATCCAAGGTAGAAGAAACAGAGGTCTTTGATCGCTGGGAATGTTAATCTTCTGAATGGCAGACACTTTAAACTTTTTTCTACCGGGGAACATGCTCACTACTCTTCCTCCTCAGCTTCTCTTCCCTCCTCCTGCTCTAGGGTAGCCACCACCGTGTGGCTCCTCTGATTCCCAGCAGAGCTTGTGAATAGACTTTAGCCACAGTGAGGTCCCTTCCCTGCCCAACTCCCTACATTTCACTCTCGATTATAGACACAAACACAACTTCAACTTCACTGTGGTCACAAACCATATTTGTCCCACTCTCCAGCACCTCACACCCAACTTATAGGTGGGATTTGGGACTCAAAAAGTATCTATTGAATGAATAAATCCACTTATCTCTTGAGATTTAGCAGCCCAGGCTTTGAAGGAAGCTGTCGGGCATGTCCGCTGCCTCCCATCCAGCTATCATGCTTCTGTCACTTCTTGCTGGCACCGTTCTCCAGGAAGCTGGAAGGTCAGTAGATGTGGAATAGACTGTGGTCTGTGAGGCGGAGAGGAAGTAATGAAAAGGCACTGACCCGTGGGGACACAAGGCAACCCCACATGCAATGCATCAGTTCAATCAGGAAAGGCACTCTTGGCAATTGTGACACAAAAATCACCTAAGTCGTTTTGGCCTTGCATGATGGTTCAAACTCCTCTCCTGGAGGGTGTGTGCATGTGTGTGTGTGTGTGTGTGTGTGTGTGTGATATCCTTCTGGTTTGCTATCTCAAATCAACTCTCTTTTAGAATTTTCTCTCACTTTTCAATTTTTTTAAAACATATACCCTTACACAAATGATTGTCATTTTCATCTCCCCTTCCATATTTTAATTCATTATCCTATGTCCTTCACCACTACATTCTAAAGCACATTTTTATATCCACATCATTGTACACTGAAAGCTTACTTCCCTTCCTTTAGATGTCTTCCTTCTTTCCTTCCTCTCTCCTTCTCTCTCTTTCTTTCTTTCTTGTTTTTGTTTTTTTGTACTCTTGACTCTACCCCCTCCTTTGACTAATCACAGTTTATTAGTTGTTATGGCAACTCCGATGGCTCTCAGTACTTCTCTCTTGTGATGTGGCTAAAAATGAAGATGCCAGCAAAATAAAGATGGGTATTACTCTTCCCAGTCTCTTCCCCAAGCCCTTTCCCATCCTCATTATTATCTCTACATGGCAGTCCCCACCCGCCCCCTACATACAGGTAACAAAGAAGCAAAAAAAACAGGTAAATAAAAGGCTATGTCTCCCTGTTTGTCCACAGTATTACTTCCTACTATAACAAACATGGAACCATAGAAGGCTTGAGCTGGAAAAGAGAGTCATGATTTGTGGGACCTTGGAATATGTGGGACCTTTAGAGGCAGCTTCTCGGTGTCAGAATAGCAATCACCACAGCAGGCCAAACATGTTAGTGGAGACAAGTGGTACATTCAGTTCTAATTCTCTCTGGCTTCAGCTCCTGCCATTCATGCCCGACCTAAGACCCCTATGGGGTGACGCAGATCACTGCTCATTAGAACTACCTCATTACCTTAATGCTAGCCAAGCTCCTGTCTGAATCAGGACTGAACTGCCTACTTACTAAATTCATAGATCTCCAAACTTTTCACTAAATGATTCCAGACACCATGCTCCACCCCCCTTTAGGAATGCACTTCATTTCTATATGTCTTCCTAACAAGTTATTTTGCTGTCACATTTTCTCCGACGTCTGTCACCTTGGTATCTAAGCACTCTGGCAAATTCATGAAGCTAAAAACAAACACTTATGTGGGAAGGGGGAAGAAGGCTCTTCTCTTCTGTTCTCTCATCTCCATAGGGACAGAGCAGCACAAAGAGGCTATGATTCTCCAAGGTCACTCTGTGCACAGACAGCTAAACAGCCAAGAAAAGACTGCAGACTCCTACCTCCAGTCCCTGACCTCCATAATTCAACAATACTCTGTCTGGAGTCAGTGTCTCTATAGAAAGTACCAAATGAGATTTTGTAGCTGCTAGCCATAGGCACGAAGGACTCTTCACAAAAATCAAGTGTGCCTCCTTCCCTTCCAAGCTCTGGATCTTGCCTCTTTCTCACTGCTGAGTATTCAACCCCTCTTTCAACTTTAATATTTGGTGGCATTAACTGAAATCTTCAGAGGTTTCATTCATTTATCAAATCATTCAGCCATTATTAATTGTTCTACAGGCAAACAAATGTTTGAGATGGGTAAGACACTACATATCCTCAAGGATTTGTAGTCCAGAAAGAAGAAATGAGATATACATGCAAAAAAATATATTTACTGAGAACCTACTGTTAGCCATTCTAGACTCTGAAAAGAGAGCAACTGATAAAACCCACAAGGATTCTGTTCTAATGGACCTGACCATGCTAGTGTGGAAAACAGATGAAAAACAAACAGATAAGTGAGTAAGATCTATTACATTAAAACATAATACAAGATGAAATGTGATAAAACGTAATAGAGAAATAAATGAAGTGCTCAATATTTTTTTTCTCATGAGATTTTTTGTAGCGGAACCAAAAGTATGATCTCGTTTTGGAATTGGGTTTGTAATATCCCAGGCCTCTGAATGTAAAATTTTCTTCTCTAATAAGCAAATACTATTGCAATTGTTGCATTTGTCCATTGGTGACCTATGCAGAGCAAGAGACTCAGCACCTATAATAGACTAATGACCAAAAACTTTAGAATAACCTGGAGGCCGCTGAAATATAAATGACCCAATTCTAGCAGAGAATGGGTAAAAAAATATATATAAAGGATCTGTGAGAACTACTGTAGTTCACTGGCCACCTGACAGGCTGCTATTCAAAACAGAATGGAATGTTCTACCCTAATTATTTATCAGATTCCCTTGTAGTTGCTGAAAATCAAAGTAACAACCTTACCTTCTTTGTCTTTAGAAGTGAGATTTTAAAGTTTTTTTAAAAAATATTAAAATATTCAGGAACACACTAGATGGTGATTTCTCTTCCAACATTCATTATTTCATTAGTCCACTTTATCTGTCCCTTGTGATGCAGTCAGTGGGCAACATAGAAACTTTAGCTCTTCAAACAAATGGCTTCAAAGAAACTTGCTACACAGCTCCATTGTATACTCTCTGCTGACCAAGAAGCTGCCATTCAGAATAGCCACCAACCCCTCATTTGTAGAGGTATCCAGGAAGATAATGAATGTTACCAACATTCAGGGGAGGTATTGTACTGAATGTATTTCGAGCAGTGGAAAAGTGGGCAAATTCTGAAAGTGGCTGGTATTATAGTCTTGATGGCAGAAAAGGAAGGAAAGAAGGGAGGGAGGGAGGCAAGGAAGGAAGTAGGGAGGGAGAAAGAGATGAAGGGAAGAAGGAAGAGTGGAGAAAAAGAAAGAAAAACTATATAAGTATCCAAAATAACCTGAAGCAATTGTGAGACTTTCAGTTTTAGCTTCCCACTGTACACAACTATAAAACCAAGTAAATGTACAAGGAAACTCTTTATAGGCATTGGACAGCAGGAAGCACAGAACCATAATCCTAGAGAGAAGGAAAACATACAAGGTGAACTTCCCATTTGCATATGCTTTCTGACCAGTAATACTTTTCAGAAAATGGCATAGGGAAGTGGAGTTCGAGCAGAGCTCTCTGGAAACAGAGATCAGTGTTCAGGATGAGCAATGCTCCTCAAATTTACAGGACAAGATAAAGGAGAGAAGGGAGCTACACAGAAGGGTGACTTCAGAAGGGGGTGAGTGTCTACAAGGCCTAGCAGAGAATGGGTGCTCTGGGAGATGGAGATGAGTGGAGATCCCAGAAGTCACACAATTCTAGGAGACAGTACAGATATCTCACTGAGAACCTTAGGCATTCCGCTGAGACCTCAGAAAGGGCATTCCTTAAGAGTAAGGACCAGGTTCTAAAGTAAGAGCCGCACCCTAGGGCTAAAGACAATCTGAATTGGGTCCACCTTAATAAAGAAGAAAAACAATCCTAACAGGGCCAAAAGGACCCACCAATAACTTAACTGCTTACTAGAATAAACTTCAACTTTCTTTTTAAAAGGACAACATAACCCAGTCTCCTTATGATGCATTACCCACAGAGTCCAGCATACAATAAGAAATTATTAGATATGCAAGAAAGCAGGAAAATGTGACCTATAATGAAGGGAAAAAATAGTCAATAGAAACAGACCCTAAGATGACCCAGGTTTGGGATTTGTAGACAAGGACTTTAAAGTGGCTATTAATAAATATGTTCAAAAATAGTATAAGTATAACCAAGTAAATATATAAAAGTTTAAGGAGAGATTAAAAGGACTAAATGGAAATTCTAACACTGAAATTACAATATCTGAAGTGAAATGTATTGAATGAGCTTAAGTACAGATCAGAGACTTCAGAAGAAAGGGTCAGTGAGCTTATTTGATAGATCCATATTTATTATCCAAACTGAAGAAGAGAGAGAAAAAACCTTTTTAAAATAAAATAATATAGAATCCTTGTTCTGTGAAACAGTCACAAGTGTTATACACATAGTTCATTTTCAGAAGAAGAAAAAAACATGGAGAAGAAAAATATTAAAGAAATAATAACCAAAACCTTCCCATATAAACCAAGAATTCTGAAGTTCAAGTCCAAGGCCAGTGAACTCATGAAGAATTTTTAAAAAAACACAAAAATGTATGTACATCATATTTAAATTACTGAAATCCAAATAGAAATAGAAAATCTTTAAAAAGCCAGTGGAAAATACATTACAGACAGTAGAACAATGACACAAATGATGCCTGATTTCTCATCAGAAACACTGAAAGCTAGAAGACAAAAGAGAAAATTCTGTAAAGTGCTTAATGGAAAAAGAAAACAAAACAAAATCCCAAAATTACCTAAAATTTTACATTTAGCAAAAATAATCTTTAAAATAAAAGTGAAGGTGAAATAAACATATGTTAGGTAACTGGAAACTGAAAGAATTCATGTTCAGCAGAACTTCGCTACAGCTGCACTAAAAGTTTTTCACACTGAAGAATGGAACATCTGATATACAAGAAGGAATGAAGAGCCCAGGAACAGATAAATATCTAGACCAATATAAACAACATTATTTTTTCTTCTCTTAATCCCTTTAAAAAACAGCTGACTTTTTAAAGCAAAAATAAAACAATTATTTTCTGGTTTTAATACATTTAAAAGTAAAATACGTGAAAACAGTAGCACAAAAGATGAGGGTAAATGGAATTGTACTCTTAACGACATGTGATGAGATGCACTATTAACTTTAAGTAGACTGAGAAGTTAATTCCTAGAACAACTCTGAAAAAATACCAAGAGGCATGGCTAAAAAGCCAACAGAATAAATGAAATTGAATTCTAAAATATCTGGAATTCAAAAGAAGGCACGAAAGGAGATACTAATAAAATAGAAAGATGAAACAAGTGGAAAATAAATAGCAAGATGGTAGATTAAATCCAAAATCTTCATTAATTACACTAAAAAGCAAGTGGATTACAACTCCAATTAAGGGAAGAGACTTTCAGACTGGGCAAAAAAGCAAGACTCCATCATATGCTGTCTACAAGAGATGTTACTATAAATATAAAATCCCCAGATATCTTGACAAGGAATTACCAGAGACAAAGAGAGAAATATCACAATGATAAAAGAGATCAATTCTTCTGGAAGATAGAACAATCCTGTCAGTGCTAGTAAAAACAGAGCATCATAATACATGAAACAGGAAATGACATAAATAAAGGGAGAAATAGGAAAACACATAGAGTTAGAGATTTAAAAATCCCTCAATCAGAAATTGTTAGAAAAGCTAGAGAAAAACATCAATAAGGAAACAAAAAGATTTGTACAACACTAAAAACTGCCTTGATCTAATTAAGATTTTTAGAATAACATAACCATAAAACTATGGAATACACATATTTCATGTGTACATGATATAACATATGTACACATATATGTCAATATAGACTACATATTGGACCATAAAATAAGTTTCAATACATTTCAGAAGGTTGAAATCTTGCACATATGTCCTCTGACAACAAAGGATCAAATAAGAAAATAATAAAAACATGTAGAAATACTTGAATATTTGGAAATTAAGCAGCATGCTTCTAAACAATCCATGAATCAAAGTACAACTCATAAGACATATTAGAAAATAACTTGAATTGAATGATAATAAAAATACAACATGTCAAAATTTACGTGATGCCTCTAAAATGGCGCTAGGAGAGAAATTTATTAATTTAAAGGCTTATATTAAAAGTAAAATAAATATTTAAAATAAGTGATCTAAGTTTCCACTATAAGAAGCTAGGAAAAAAGAGAATGTTAAACCCAAAATAAATAGAAGAAACATAGAACACAAGATAATCTTTGAAAGGTTGATAAAATTGAGAAAATCTGAGCAAGAATGATCAAGAAAAATAGAGAATAGTTTAATTATCACTATCAGAAATAGAAAGGGGACTATCACTGCAGATCCCACAGACTTATAAACAGCATAATAAGGAACATTATAACAACTTTATGCCAATAAATTTAACAACTTAGATGAACTGAACATATTCCTTGAAAACACAATTTTGTAAAACTGACACAAGAAATATAGAAAATAAAAGTAGCCCATATCTAGCTTTTTTAATGTGAAATTCATAACCAAAGAAAATTTACAGTCCATATGGTTTACCAGTAATTATATGACATACTTAAGAAATAATGAAGTCATTCACACCCTCCCTCAGAAAATGAAAAAAAGGACCATGTTACATTTGGTTCATGAAGCCAGCAAAATCCTCATTTCAAAACCTTAAGACATTTTAAGTAAGAAAAATTGTGATCAAATATCCCCCCTGAACAAAGACACAAAAATCCTTCACAAAATATTAGCAAATCAAACCAACCAATATATAAGAATTTCAAATTATGTCCACACAGAGTCATATATACCAGGTCATATGTACCATTACACCTGGAAAGCAAGGTAGTTTTAACATTCAAAAACCACTCAATAGAGGAGACCTTCAAGATGGCAGAGAAGTAAGATGTGGAGATCACCTTCCTCCCCACAAATACATCAGAAATACATCTACATGTGGAACAACTCCTCCAGAACACCTACTGAATGCTGGCAGAAGAACTCAGACTTCCCAAAAGGCAAAAAACTCCCTACGTACCTGGGTAGGGCAAAAGAAAAAAGGAAAAACACAGACAAAAGAATAGGGACAGGACCTGCACCTCTGGGAGGGAGCTCTGAAAGAGGAAAAGTTTCGAACACTAGGAAGCCCCTTCACTGGCGGAGACGGGGGTGGCGGGAGGGAAGCTTTGGAGCCATGGAGGAGAGCTCAGCAACAGGGGTGCAGAGGGCAAAGAAGAGAGATTCCCGCACAGAGGATCGGTGCCGACCAGCACTCACCAGCCCGAGAGGCTTGTCTGCTCACCCACCGGGGCAGGTGGGGGCTAGGAGCTGAGGCTAGGGCTTCAGAGGTCAGACCCCAGGGAGAGGACTGGGGTTGGCTGCGTGAACACAGCCTGAAGGGGGCTAGTGCGCCACAGCTGGCTGGGAGGGAGTCCAGGAAAAGGTCTGGACCTGTCGAAGAGGCAAGAGACCATTGTTTTGGGGTGCGCGAGGAGAGGGGATTCAGAGCACTGCCTAAACGAGCTCCAGAGACAGGCGCGAGCCGCGGCTAAAAGCGCGGAGCCCAGTGACGGGCATGAGATGCTAAGGCTGCTGCTGCAGCCACCAAGAAGCCTGTGTGCAAGCACAGGTCACTTTCCACACCTCCCCTCCCGGGAGCCTGTGCAGCCCGCCACTGCCAGGGTCCCATGATCCAGGGAGAACTTCCCCGGGAGAACACACGGCACGCCTCAGGCTGGTGCAACGTCACATTGGCCTCTGCCGCTGCAGGCTCACCCCACATTCCATACCCCTCCCTACCCCCAGCCTGAGCGAGCCAGAGCACCCGAATCAGCTGCTCCTCTAACCCCATCGTGTCTGGGTGAGGAACAGATGCCCTCAGGCGACCTACACACAGAGGCACGTCCAAATCCAAAGCTAAACCCCACGAGCTGTACGAACAAAGAAGAGGAAGGGAAATCTCTCCCAGCAGCTTCAGGAGTAGCAGATTAAATCTCCACATCACCTTGATGTACCCTGCATCTGTGGGATACCTGAATAGACAACGAATCATCCCAGAATTGAGGCAGTGGACGTTGGAAGCAACTGTAGACTTGGGATTGCTTTCTGGGTCTAATTTGTTTCTGGTTTTATGTTTATCTTAGTTTAGTGTTTAGAGTTTATTATCATTGGTAGATTTGTTTGTTGATTTGGTTGCTGGCTTCCTTTTATATACATATATATATATATATATATTATATATATATTTGTTCTTTTTGTGACTGTTTATGTGTATACTTCTTTGTGTTATTTTGTCTGTATAGATTTGTTTTTACCATTTGTCCTAGGGTTCTATCTGTCTGTTTTTTGTTTGTTTGTTTTAGTATAGTTTTTAGTGCTTGTTATCGTTGGGGGATTTGTTTTTTGGTTTTGTTGCTCTCTTTTTTCTTTCCTTTTTGTTTATTACATTTAAATTTTTTTATTTTTAATATTTTTTTTTATTTTAATAACTTTATTTTATTCTTTCTTTTTTTTTTTCCTCCCTTTTCTTCTAGCCATGTGGCTGATAGGGTCTTGGTGCTCCAGCCTGGTGTCAGGCCTGTGCCTCTGAGTTAGAGGAGCTGAGATCAGGACATTGGTCCACCAGAGACCTCCAGACTCCAATAATATCAAATGGTGAAAGCTCTCCCAGAGAGCTCCAGCTCAAGGCTAAGACCCGGTTCCACTCAAAAACCAGCAAGCTACAGTGCTGGACACACCATGCCAAACAACTAGCAAGGCAGGAACACAACCCCACCCATTAGCAGAGAGGCTGCCTAAAATCATAATACATTCACAGACACCCCAAAACACACCACCAGACGCGGTCCTGCCCACCAGAAAGGCAAGATCCAGCCTCATCCACAAGAACACAAGCACCAGTCCCCTCCACCAGGAAGCCTACACAACCCACTGAACCAGTCTTACCCAAGGGGGCAGACACAAAAAACAATGGGAACTATGAACCCACATCCTGTGAAAAGGAGACCCCAAACACAGTAAGTTAAGCAAAATGAGAAGACAGAGAAACACACAGCAGATGAAGGAGCAAATTAAAAACCCACTAGACCAAACAAATCAGACATGGGGATGGACACACGCAGAATCCCCCAGCGGGTCTCATCACGCTCGTCCGCTCTTCATCCAGCCCTTCCTCTCATCTACCGACCCTGCCGAACAGCCGCAGGCTCGTGCTCAGCACCTGCTGAGGACCCACAAAGGGGACAGCTGCAGAGAGCAACATCTCCCCTGTGTTCCCAAGGCTGGACATAGTCTCAGGTGGTCTGGTTGGTTGCTGGCTCATTTTCTCTCCCTCCCACTCCCTTTCTGACCTTCGCTTTGCCAGTTCCTTCCCAACTGTGTAAGATCTAACCGTCAAAATAAGTCCCTAGTCACTGACACAGTGACCCTGGCTCCCTGCCTCTGATCGAGCCACCCTTTCACCCCCAAGGTCAGGGTGGATTCACTTAATGAGAGCAAAGGGTGATGCGGGCTCAGTGCACTGCATGCTGGCGGCGAATGGGGCACATTCATGCAGGCAAACCACCTACTGCAGGGGTAGAGGTCAAGCAGGAGATTAGACTTCAGGTGAGCTTTCCTGTATCATCAGAGCATCCGAAAACCGTAAGATGCAGCCTTGTATTAAAATATGCTACCCCATGAAGCCATCTG
The DNA here is from genome assembly GCF_964341445.2 of Mesoplodon mirus. Taxonomy (NCBI): domain Eukaryota; kingdom Metazoa; phylum Chordata; class Mammalia; order Artiodactyla; family Ziphiidae; genus Mesoplodon; species Mesoplodon mirus. Next base: position 137,471,890 of record NC_138983.1, on the reverse strand, counting down.
ATACAGATTCTGATTTCAAAAAACAAGGTCCCAGGGCACCCTGTCTTGAGTCTGTGAGGAGGCCAATCCACATAGCTGAAAAGTGAGACAAAGTGTCAGAAGAGGGTATAGGTTCGTGTGCACAGAAGCATATGTTTGTATTTATTTCCAAAAAAAAAAAAAAGGAAAACCCAGGCACATCTTTTTGGACAGAAAAAAGAATCACATAACAGAAACAATTAACCTGGCTTTTGTATTCAGAAAATTATAGAACCTTAGAAGAAGCACCTTACATTCTTATTTCTTATTTTATTTACCATAAAATTGGATATAAGACCAGTCCCAACCTCTTCATAAAAGGGTAGACTGTAACTTGAGCTTCCACTATGTGCTAAGCAGATTTACTCTTGGCAACTGTCCAGTGAAGAAAGTGTTAGTAGCCTCATTTTATAGATGAAACTGACTCAAGAGATAGCAAGTAACTTAATTAAGGCCACACAGTTAAGTGGGAGAGCCATGATCTGACCTCATGTCTGTCTGGTGACCCTGAGGCTCATGATCTTTCCACTAAGCCACCTCCTGCTGAGCCTGGACCTCCATTTTCGGAAAGGGGAAGAGCTGTTGTGTAGATGTTACCCCTGGGAAACTGTTTTGAGATAATTATAGAGGAAATAATTTTAAAACACCTCCAGACTTTTATATGCATGTATGTGCTCCTGGTCAAATTAGTCACTTTGAGAGAGTATAGGTATATCCCAGCGGGTTCCAACAATAATGCTATTTTCCAAAATATTTTTGGAAGTCCTCTCTCAGAATTGCAGAATTGCAGCACAGTTGCTACAAACATGTATATATACATACATACATATACATATGTGTGTGTATATTAGCATAAGCTAATTTCTTTTGCATTTACAAATCATTTGTACCCATAATGTATTAATATATTGCTATTAGGTTAGTCGGTTAACCGAATGCTCCCTTCAGCATTGAGGTTTCACTGAACTCTAGACTTCAGAACTGGTGCAGCTTCTCTGTCCTTCCCCCGCCTAGACTTAACCCCTCACCAGAAACTGTCTCCAGAAAAGTCTTTATACACATACAAAGCCAGGAAACATGGGTAATTGTCTTTCACAGCAAGTCTTCAAATAAAAACTTAGAGTTTTGTTCAGACTTAAAAAGTGCATATATATATATATATATATATATGCATGTGTGTGTGCTTCTGTGTGTATACATATTTACACATATATACACATATACCCATATGTATCTATATATACAATATAGATATATATACAAATTTTATATATTGATAGATGGGTATGGCACCTGCCTTCTTCTGTACTCGCTAAGGTACATGTATATCCAAGGTGACTTTTCTGAAAAACATCACTCCTCGCAGAATGTTCAAACACATACCAGGCATGTTGTACACGGAACAGCTGCAGCGGAAAGAGAGTTGAACAGCATGGCCTTTAAGATCCTTTCCAACACTGAGGTTCCCTGTAATATGATTTGTTATGTTTGTTTAAAAAATAAAAAAGCATTCTATTACATTATGGTCACGCCTCATAAAAGGCACTATGCAAATGAAAGGTGGGTCTTTGTTATGAATAAAAATGTTACGATTGTCCTTTTAATACAAGTTCTAATTGCTGAATGGATTCCACCGACTCTCACGGTGAGGTCAGATAGGCCCCCGGTGGGTGCTCCTACAGCACCCAGATCCTCTCTTTCACTTTGCAGGAATCATACTTGCTTGTTCAGTGTCCAAAGTCTCAAAGTCTTAAGTTCCTTAACTGCTAAGGCATACCTGTTCATCACTGTCATTTGGACTGGAATCAGAGAAAAACCTAATAAATATTTTTCAATGGACAATAAACATTTGATGCATGACAAAATTGTGGCTTGTAGAATCAACCTGCAAACTTTCCCTGTCCTTTCATTCCTGTGGGAATAGTCTATGTGGCATTTACTCAAGGCCCCCACCATGTGAAAGGCGGGCAGAGGGTCTTCTGAGGGATGGAGAGTCCTTGCAGGCAGGGAGCACACAGCCCAGCAGGAAAGCCAGAAAGCACCCTGCCCAACCTTAAGTAAGCGAGCTGAGGAATGGCACACACTTCACAGGGATTTACTCCAGCTCGGGTGAACGGGGAGGGCAGGTAACCATGGGGGAAAGGAAGCATTTCTGGTCCAAACAGAGAGAAAATCATGAGTAAAGACACCAAAGCAGAAATATGCAAAACTTTTTGAACAGAGCTGAGCAGTATGGTGGGAGTGGTGGGAAATCAGATGGTGACATTGGTCAGGTGAAAAGAGCCTTCATTGCCAGGTGCGATAGGCTGGATGATGGCCCCAAAGATACTGAAACTCTGATACCTGGAACCTGTTACTTTATTGGCAAATGTGACTTTGCAGGTATGATGAGATTATCTTGGGTTATGCCAGTAGACCCTAAATGTCTTCAGAAGTGTCCTTATAAGAGAAAGGCAGAGGGAGGTTTCAGTGTAGAAGAGAAAGCAATGAGAAGATGGACCGGAGAGACAACCAGAGATGCTATGCTGCTGCCCTTGAAGATGGTGGAAGAGGCCCTGAGCCAAGGAATGCAAGGAACGCAAGCCTAAGAGTGGGAGAAGGCAGGGGAAAGTCCCCTCTGGAGCCTCGGAAGAAGCACAGCCTGCCAACACCTTGGTTTCAGTCCAGTGAAAGGCATTCCGGATTTCTGACTCCAGAACCGTAAGAGGAAAAACATGTATTGTTATAAGCAACTGCGTTTGCAGTAATTTGTCTCCGCCACCATAGGAAATTAACACAACCAGAGTAAGACATCTGTGTTAGGCAATGAAGAGTCATAAAAATTCAGGTGGAAATGGAGGGAGGGACGGCAAATAGAAGGGGTGTGGTGAGAGGAAAAAGTAAGAAAGAGCAGCTTGATTTTAGAAATGGGTAAAATCTCCCTGGATATTTTGTTAGCAAAGCATTTTTGTATCCTCTGGGATGAAAGGTGCGGGAGAAAATGTAATAACACTAAGAAATATTCTGTGATTTCCCTGGAACATGTCCTCGGGTGAACTACAAGGCAGCTCTAAATGTTGGGATCAGAGATGTGAGAGGCTCAGCAGCGTGGGGTCTCGAGGGTGCCATAGAAACCATGACTGTGTTTGTCTCTGTTCCCTGGGGACTGGCATCCTCACATGTCTTCCTCCCCAAACCATAATTCACAGGAGCTCGGGGGGCGGCAGAAAAGAGCAGAGTCAAGAGCCGTTGGAGGCCACAATAGCAGGACCAGAGCATCATGAATTACTTAGCATTTACCCAAGGCAGCTTAAGACCCATTTCAAATACTGAGCAAGCAAGCACTGGGTTAATCGGCATGGATTTGTCATGAGTGGTCGGCCTAGACCCCTAAAGTTTGTGTTGGGGACACTTGTTCATGCTGGGGCCCAAGACCTGCTGATTCATCTCCCCCACAGGTCATAAACTGGCAGGTGGGGCTCCTACCCCCACAAAAGCTGATTTTTAAACCAGAGATTTGAGGTTCCCAGCACTTCTGACTCTTCATCATCTTCTGAGAGTCCTTAAAGACTCAACGGAGGCCTTGACCTTGAAGGTAAAAGAGCCCCACATTCCAAAACAGGGGTATTTATTCTCTCTTCAACCTGAAGGGAACCTTGGAGATCGTATCACACAAGTCTCTAATTCCACAACAGAGAAAGCCCACGGTCAGGGAAGTCAAGTGACCCAGCAGAAAGGCCATCCAAAGGGATGTTGCTACTGGACCACAGCCTTGCAGTCAATTTCTCCTTGGGAGAAGGAGACTCATGCATCACCTGGGGCTGACACTTTGAAGCACTATGGACCCATACATATATCCTTGCCCTCTGGAGGAAGAAGGTCCTGCTCTACAGGGTCCTGGCTTTTCCTTCTGCATTAGGGTCTATTTTGGAGCTGAGACCACTTATAAGCAGACTTAATGGAAAAGGAGCCATGAGCATGGAGTCAAACGGACCTGCATTTAAATTCCAGCCCCGTCACTTACGTGCTGTGTGATCACAGGCAATTCATTTGATCTCTCTGATCCCCAGTTTCCTTAGGTATAAATACCTCTGAGTTGCTGTGAAGATCCAATTTGGTGATACGTCGAATGCAAAAGTGTTTAATAGAATGCTGAGAATAACCTAATGCTGGATGAGCACTTGCTGGATCTGAATTTGAATGAGTTTTTAGGAACACGAGGATGAATACAAAGGCTTCCAAAAATACCTTCACTCACAGCCTGTTGTAAAGATCTAAAATTCTGCCATTAGCAATATAGATTCTAGAAGAACTGTCAGTCTTTGGGAATTCACATTAAAACAAAAATTACCCCAGAACCTCAAACCAATTATTAACACCTCAGCAGGAATTAATTGCTAGGGGGAAACAATCAAGGTCCTGCAGAGATAAGAGAAAAGAGGTAAAAGAGAAGGGAACAGAGAAGTGAGCTATGCTGAATGGAACCAAACATCTGTCAGATTCTGTTTTCTTTGGACCAAAGGGACATGGGAGCTAGAAATCCAATGGGATTTCTAAATTATAAAACAATCCTAGAAGCAATGCTTGTTTTATTTTCTTGTTTCCGTGTTTTGCAATAGCTGAGATTGTTGACAGGGAGAAAGGGCAAGGCCCACCCACCTCCCCTAGATCTGTGCACTCGTTCGCACTTTGTATTCTGAAAGCTGGGAATCTGCCACTTCCGCCATTTCTTCATTCATACACTTGGCCTTTGGCAATGTGACACACACTCACTGAACTCTTGGAGACAGAGTAATAAAGCAACATCCTTCACTTGAAGAGTTCACCTTCGAGCAGAAGATACAGATTTGAAGGAAGCAATGGTAACACAATGTGATCCTTGCTTTACAGAAGAACGAACGCTGGAGGAAAACAAGCAAGGAAAGGCTTTTTTCTGGCTTGGGAACAGCCTGGAAGGCTGCACAGAGAGGAGACATTGAGTGTTGATGTGGACCAATCTGTGGGTGGAAAAAAAATTGCAACAAGGTAGGATAGCATGAGCCCCAACTGAGATGCACAGGGGCCAAGAGTATCCGGTGACGGGCATCCCAGCCTCGGGCCAGTTATCGAGCTGCCGTCTCTCAGCGTGGAAGCACCATCCTTACTCAACTACGTGGGGCCAGGGCTGGGGAGCTGCCCGTTACCCATCTCCTCTCTCAGCTGGTTCCCTCTTAGGCCGCACCAACAGGGGACACGGGGTGAGGCCGGAAGGCAGGGGCATGCATGGGACTCCTCCCTTCCTGTGGGCTTGTACCAACGGCTCGTCACCCTGACAGCAGCAACCATTCCAATCTCTAGGACCCTTTGACTCCTGGACTTCTTATATCCCTCAGAGATACAAGCCCCCCTCATCAGAGAGGTAAACCCAGGAGCACGAGGGACTTTCTCCAAACTCCTGAGCTACCGCAGAAGCTGAGTAAGCCCTGCTCAGCCCCCAGGGGTGTGGGGACTGCCTCTGAAGGACCCCCTCTGAGCTCCTGAGGTTCCAACAGCTGTGGGGTAGCTCCCCCTCCTCCAAGATCTGAGCCGCATTTCCACAGAGCTCCTCGGAGCTTCCAGGTTCTAATAATCCCAATCTCTTCCCTTTGACCTTCCAGCTTTAGGATCGTAGCTGCTTCCTGTAGTTCTAGCCTCTGTGATACCCCAGTGTCCCCTTTTTGCTTTTTCCAGTCCTCCAAAACCCATCTAATCAAGTCCCTATTTTAAACTGTCTCTGTTCAAATACCTGGAGAGGTTTCTGTTTTCCTACCAGGATGCTGACTGATAAATCATCCTTGAGACACAAGATGAAGGCTGGAGATGCAGGATAGGAACTGGGGTGTAGAGGGCTCTGTATCCCATCAGGAGTGTTTGACCCCATTTGATAGAGGAGAAATGGGGAGTCCCTGCAGGTTTCCAGGAAAGAGAGGCTGTGTTGGCAGGGGTCACAGAGCTGGAGGAAGCAGGGGCTGAAGGCAGGGAGGTGAGGCAAGGGGACTTTCAATAACCCAGGCATGGCCTGTCAGGAAGCTGGCCAGGGCAGAGGAAATGATAAGAAAGGAGCATATCTGAAGACCACTCAGAGGCTCCGCTCTGTTGGTAGGTAACACAGATGCCTTTGGCAGGAGCAAGGCTAGGATTCTGCACTTCATCAGACACGTGGCCCACCCTTTCCCTTGAAGTTCAAGAGATGCGGCATCTAAAAGAGAAAGAGGTTCTGGAAGAGGCAGCGTGACACCAAGGTAAAGAGATGGGCACTAACTGGAGCTCTGCTTTCACCACAATCCAAGGAATATTGCATAAAATACTTAGCATATCAGGACTCAGTTTCCTTACCTTCAAAATGGAGCAAATTATATCTACATTAAATGGGTTTTTTAAGTGCCATGTTTCCCAAACTGACTGATCATTAGAATTATCTACAGATCCTTTGGAAAATGTCCATTATCGGACTTTGCCCTAGACATACTGAATAAAAATTTCCCAAATACAGGTCCTGGAAACTGGTTGTTTTTTTTTCAGTCTTCCAGGTGATTCTAGCAGAAAGCTATGTTTGGGATACAATACGAATAATGCAAGCGACTGTCTTCTAGCTCACAGTTTGCTGTGGCCACCCCTGCTGATGCCCACGAGGCTTGCTCCTGGCCCTTACACACTAGTCCACGCGGGTAGCCGCTCATGCAGCACCCGTGCCTCTGTGCGAGAGCTTCCTCTGGCTTCAGGAGCACACTTGGCCCTCGGGGCTGACAACTCAGGGGCACTTTGGGACTGAGTCTGAGCTTCTCGCGGAAACAGCCTCTGACTCTCACACACTGTGTGGGCATCCGTCCCCTCCCGTTCACGCAAGCGCTGCTCCACCTGCATCCTGGCATCACCCCCCACGTATACTCACACTCAGGTCCTTTCTGAAGGTCAACTTCCAGATGGGCCAAACCTAACACATGCATACTTGGTTACTGTCAGAGTCTCACCCCTTCCACCCCCTACAATCTTGGATCCACAGGGAGGAATGACTGCCCACCCCATGCTGATCAGGTCCCGCGGAGATCAGGTCCCTCTAGAGGCAGTATTTATCTCCTGGGACCACTGCAGCAAACATGGACATTACGAAGTACTAGTGTTCCGTTTCCACACGAGGAAACTGAGACCCCAACTGTGAAATGATTCACGTGAGGCTGCACAGAAAGGAGTCATACCCAGGCTTAAAATTTAGGGTTTTTTTTTTCCATAATAGCAATGGTTCTGAGAACCTGATGAAATGTGTACATCCTCCCTTTACTCCTTCCCAGAAAAAAAATTGCAGATGCTGATCTTCTCATAAATTTTCATACATTTCAGGCTATTCACGGACTTCAAATATGTCCACAGACCCCTGTGGGAACAGGACGCAAAGGTTAACAGACACACGGTAAGAAGCCGCGAGTTTCTGGCAGGCCCTCCATTCACCTTTCCCCCAACATCTCACTCGAGGCCACACAGCCCACCAGAAGCTCCTCTCTGTGGTTTTGAGTTAGAGTATCAGTGGAAGGCAGTGCTTATCAACACCTGGTCAGTGGGGCAAACACAGAGGAGGAGAGAGGAAGGCACCGCTAGCTGGGAGTACCCGTCAATGGACAGCACTGGCAACCAAAAATCAAACTACAAGAACAAAAATAAACAAAGAAATCTATGGTTAGATTCATTTTCAGAACCCAGGCTGCAACGATCACAGACACTCAATAAACAGAAGTCTTTCAATGCAGGGGGTGTTAAAGGAGTTTCCTCTCAGAAATAAATAATATTTCTTCTGTATCCATCAGAGGAGACTTTCTAAAGGTACCAGCTCATGTGATATTTGAAACATGAGTGTCGTAGCTGATGCTCTGACAGTGGCCGTTCGTCAAGAGGCAAGACAATAAATTCAGGAGCCGGAATGTCTGACCTAAATCTTGGTTCTTAGCTTGACTAGCATGGGGACCTTGGGCAAGTCAGTGAAACCCTCTGTGTTTCACTTTCTTCATCTGCGCAATGGAGATGGAAATGTGCCCACTTGGTCATGCTAACCTGGAGAAGAAAGGAGTTGATACCCACACAACCCTAAGAGCAGCATCCAACTCACCGAGAACTCAGTATGTGTGAGTTGTTTGTCTTGGCCTGGGTTCCCTGGTAAATGGATTGTGGGGCAAAGCTCACGTGATAACCCTTAATAGGGGAGGTGACAGGCAAAATGCTAGGAAACAAGAAGGAGAGGAAAAGGAAGAGAAACAGGGAAGGAGGAAAAGCAAACCAAAGGTCTGAGATCGTGCATTAACAAGATGGCCACAGCTTCACAAGGAAACACTGCTGGCTTTTCATCCCAAGGGTCACCTCCAGAGAGGCCACCAAGAACCACCACATTTAAGGACAAGACATTGGGAAGAAAAGGGCTGGACGAGCCATCTCTTGTCTCCTCTTCATCACTTCTCTTTTACTGGTCATAGTTCACCTCGCAGAGAATGACCTCTGTCCTGAGCCATGTGACCAGGCCCCTCAGGTCACTTCTGGAGAAGCCAGGGCCTCTGTGCGACTGATCAGCTCAGGCCTGGGCCCAGGAAAAGCAGTGAAGGCTTGGAGACTGTAGGGGAGGGGCTGTGGTGGGGAGATGGCAGAAGTGGTCAAATGGCTCTAGGACCTCACAGTAACTGGGTCTGGTACACTTATTACTGTTGTCCTCTCAGAGCTGTTATTTTCAAACATCTACATTTATCCTTTTCTGAGAAGTTGTTACTTTTAGCCATCTGGCCTCGAACAGAAGGTTCTCTCACATTTTCTGCTCCAATCACAAAGAGTGGATGAAAGTTCCTCCAGTGAATCAAATCTCAATTCCATGAAAGGACCCCAGTGAAACTATGAGAAGAAACAGATTTGTGGCCAAGAATCAGATGTCTGGTCAAGATTAATGGGGGATTTTCTTTTTCAAACTCAAAATAGAGTGTTTTCCACTCAGGCTTTCTCCACACTAAGTTTCAGAACTGAGTGGGAGCCACAGAAGAGTGTACCATGAAGAATGCAGGCTACGGAATCTCAGCACTGAGAACAGATGCCGAGCGTGAGACCAAGAACATCCTGGCCAGAGGCAGAAAGGCTCGTGCCAATGGGCAGTGCCACCACTTGGGTCTCTGAGGCAGACTGCGAGGCCGAGTTTGGGGTGCAAGATGTCCACTAGGGATCAGAAAGAGAGGAAGAAAGGGGAGGGAGCAGGCTGGGCAGGGGGAGAGCAGGCAACATGAGACAGCCCAACAAGGTCTCGGTCAAGCTGGCGGGCACTTGGGAGTGGGGGTTGCCCATCAGGGTTACCTCGCGTTGGGCCCCACCTGTCTCGGCACAAGCACGTGCTACCTCAGTAACACGAGACCTCGGGTGAGGCCACCGCTTCAGCCGAGGTCCACCTTGAGATGCTGAGAGCAGGAAGATGTCTCACATCTGGGCAGTAAGTCCTTCCCTGAAGGGAAGCTGGGTAACATGTCTCCATGTCACCCACGGCCCTCCCCTTTGCCACCTGGTTCCACTTCTCCACGTTTGTTTAGGGAGTGGCTCCTCCGAAACTTGGGCATCCTGTGCTCCTGAGGAACAGGAGGGCTGTTGGGACAACCCTCGGCCAGTCCCTCTGAGGGGTGGTTAATGATCATCGTCTCCATCCCCCAGAGTCCAGTCTAGACTCCCCTCACCCTTAGCCAGCAACCTCTGCTGCCCACAGGGCGTATCTTGCTGTGTGACACTAATCCAAGAGGGTCCTGGGCTTCTGGCCACAATGCCATACTCAGGGCTGGGTTGCTGGACCTGTCCATTTACAATTAGACGAGTCAGTGCCTAGAAATAGCCACACCTATTGCTCCCTGGACCCACTGTGTCCTCCGGCTCCACCCGTTCCTGATTATTGGGATCAGTTACTGATGCAAAGCTATGACTCCTCTTCTTGTCCACTAATCCACAGACACAAGATGCCCAAAGTGCCAGGCCACAGCCACAGCATATAATTCAACGTGACTCTTGCTGTGTTCCCTGTAAAGCGCACTCTGAGGGGGTCCAGGACCTCTAACCCTGAGGAGCCTAGATCCGCACAAGTTCCCCAGTGGGCATTAGCGGCGCCCTGGTGGGTTCAGCCCTGCTCCCCACCCCTTGACTCCTGGACTCATGTGTTTTTTTTTCTATTGGGGACGCAGTTGCATGTACGTGTCTTTGCTTCAGTAGTTATACTGCATCCCAGAGAATGGTATCCTGTCCTCCCATAATGTCGCCTCCAAACTAATGTCATCTACAACTTGAGCAAACCATTCCAACGCTCTATCAACTCAAGAGGACCTGGGCAGTGTGGAATGTGAGGTGTCTAATGGATCCCATGGCCATGGGACTGCTCCATATGTGCTTTGCTGCAAACTGGGTTCCCTGGTCTGGCTCAGTGAAATGGGGGATTCAGAGTTAGTGGATCAAAGCCCCCATACCCTCTCTGATGGTAGCACTTGCTGAGACCTGTGGACCAGAAAGGCAAACCAATGTCCTAAATACATACCAATTCCTGTGCAAATGAAACCCAGGCCCTTTCAGAATGGAAATGTAGTTGCAATAATAAATGTTTAAATGCCCCCCAAATCCTTATGTTGAAATCCTGACACCCAATGTGATGGTATTAGGAGGTGGGGCCTTTGGGGGATGCTTAGATCCTGAGGGTGGAGTGCCCATGAATGGGATTAGTGCTCTTGTAAAAGAGACCCCCAGAGAGGTCCTTCCCCGCTTCTGACCAGTGAGGACACAGGGAGGAGACAGCCACCTGTGAACCAGGAAGTGGGTTCTCACCAGACACCAAAACTGCCAGCACTTTAGTCTTGGACCTCCCACCACCAGACTGTGAGAAATAAACCTCTATTGCTTATAAGCCAGCCAGTCTGTGGTATTTTTGTTATAGTGGCCAGGATAGACTAAGATGGTAGCCAAGTTACCATTAAATGTCCAGTTGGTCTCCTTAAGGGATAGGGCCATTTTGGAATCTGAGCAATAATCTCTGCTGCCAGTAGGTTGAACAGCGGTGGCAGAAATCAGCCTTGGTGAGTGGGAGTCTGTGTTGTTGGGCCCATGCATGCCCACCATCCTGGCCACCATGGCTCCTTCATTCATATGCCCGTGGCTAATGTCCACTTGTCTGTCATTTTATCTCGGCAGTTGTTTAGTGCCTCTTCCCTGGGGATGACCTCAGGTGGCATTAACGTGTGGTACAAAGACCTTCACACATGGCTCTCACTTCCCTGTGCCCAACCCCCCACCCTCCAATCTTCCCACCTTTATCATTCCAGGCCCCCGACCAGTCAGCCAGAATCCCAAGTGTTACTAACCTGGGCCCTGCCCGTCATATAAAAGGCTTGCCTTTTACCTAGTAATTGAAGCTCAACTGTTTTCTTTTCTTTTCTTCTTTCTTTTCTTTTCAAGAGCTTCATTGGGGGTATACCTGACATGCGATGAACTGCACATGTTCAAAGCATACAATTAAGTTTTGACATATGTAGACACCTATGAAACCAACAGCACAGTCAAGATAATGAGCATACCGGGAAGTTCCCAAGTGCCCTAGGTAATCCCTCTTTCCCCTCTGTCTCCAGGCAATCACCCATCTGCTTTCTGTCACTTTAGGTTAGTTTGCATTTTTCAGAATTTATATATTTTGAATCATACATTGACCTCGGTGGTTAACCTAGTAATTGAAGCTTAACTGTTCTGCCCGAGAGCGCTGGCCCTAGTCCTGAACTTCCTCAGCCCATCTGCTTGACCTCCTTTGTTCGCAACCAAAGACACCCTCTGGCTTTCACACCTGGCTTTCAGTTGCCTGTTACTCTAAGCTGTTTCTTTTCATTCTGCAGAGCATCAATAACCCCTAGCAATAGCTATCCAATCCTGCTGTCCTATAGCTAATATCTTCTCCATACCTTTCAAACACCTGATATATTGTGCCCACTAGTGTATCCCCTCCTGCCAGTGCCCCATCAGTGGGGTTTAACCACTGGACCCTGACTTTGTGCTGGAGACTCTCTAGTCCACCTGCCTGCAGTGAAGGACTCCTCTTGCCGGCCAGAGAGTGAGCCAGCCAGCTCCAAAATTCCCCCGTAGACTAACTGCATCTTAGTACCAACCTGGGTCAGCTGCATCCTAGGTTGGATTCTCTAAAACTGACTCTGAGATGGAGTTTGGGGTGCAATATATTAGTCAGGGGTCAACATCTGTGGAAACAAAGAAGAGAAAGGATTGGGAAGAGGGAAGTCCAACTGTGACGCAGACCTGACAAAACCTCAGCCAACAGCGGGGGCTCCGCGGTGACAGCTGCCATCACTGTGTCCCTGGCCAGGCCAGGATGGCGGGGCCTCTCTATTCCTGTACCTGGCGTGGTCACCAGATCAGGCTGCTCTGGGAAGGGCATGATGAGTGAGGCGGTAAGGAGACCCAGAAGGGGCTGGGGGTCGGAGGCTGGATGCCGAGGGCCTTCCCTGGGCTGAGCAGCGAGCTCCAGGGACCCGGGCAGCCCTTCGCAGCTTCCCTGTGTCCCTCACACTCAGGAAGTACCATGTCCACATCCAGGCTTCACCTGGACCATTTCCAAGCTAAAGCAGGCCTGCAGTAGCATCACTGTCTCCCCCTGTCCCTCTCTGTGCCTCCTTGTCCCTGGTTAGACCTCGCAATGAGGGGGACCAGTCACCGTCTGTCTGTCCAGAATCCAGGGCCCTTGATGACTAGCCCCTGATTCTCAGCCCTTTGCTTATGCAAGGGTCCCTTTATCAAAGGTTCTCCTCACCTTCAGGGCATGTATTTGTTATGAGGACATCTGTATACTCTGAATATTGCACCTTGTAGGCAGCCTCCGGCAGGTGGCAAGCAAACTGCCATGTGCCCTGCGGGTCTTCATTTAGATAATAATTAACTAAAAGGGAGAGATTGAGGGCCTGCTGTGAGCCCCATAACTCCTGTTCTCTCTCTCTCTCTCTCTCTCTCTCTCTCTCTCTCTCCACACACACACACACACACACACACACACACACCACTGCAGAGCCGGTGCGAATCGTGGCTTCTGTCTGTCCACTCAGCACTTGCAGGGTGACCATTAGGTGTTCGGAGCTGGGGAGACCAGTGGGGTCCCTGCCTCATGGAGCTGGTCATCTCTCGGGGGGACGAGCAAGGCGAGGAAGCCTGACATTGCCTGCGACAAGGGCTCCGACAGAAAGGTGTAACACCTACACCCGTGGGGACAGGCGAGGCTAAGCCGAGGGATGAACATGGGTCTCTCCAGGCCAGGATGGAGAGGGCGTCTCTGCAGCATGGCCTGAGGGGGCTGCAGGCCAGGCGAGGCTGGAGCATTCAGTGTCGGGGGGACCCCAGGAGATGAGCGGGGGACAGAGCGCACCTTGGGAAAGGCCTGATGAGACGTGCTGGGGTCTGCGAGGGCTTTCGAAGAGGCGAGGGGCAAGGGCACGTGGTGTGTAGGCAGATCAGACTACAGCCATGCTGTGGATGGAGTGAGATGCGTGTGAGTCTCAAGACTGGACACAGGGAGACAAGTGGGAGACCATGGCTGTGCTCCGGGCCAGGATGGGAGGTTTGGGTTCCAACAGCAGCAGGGAGAACAGGGAAGCCCAGACAGCTAGAGAGAGAGAGCAGGAAGTAAATTAATCAAAACTGAAGGCAGAAACTGGGAGTGAGGGAGATTGAGGACTCAAGGACTCTAGGTCTCTAACTCGGACAAGAGGAGGTATAGAGAGAACGGGCTTGGGGCTAAGGCTGGGATCCAGTTGTGCACATGTTGAGTTGAAATTGCCTGTGTGCACTTAGGTGGGGATGCCCGGTGAGCAACCGTGCACATGGGTGGGAAAGGCGGGTGTAATTTCTGTGTTAGAAATACAGATCTGGGGGTCACCACGTGTGACACCTGATGTGGTAGTTGCAACCTACCAGGTGGTACAGCCACCCCGTCCTTAGACCCTGTGTTGTAGGAAGGAGAGGTAACAGGCAGCAGGCAGGCTGCTGTGATGAGGTCCAAGACAAGGCCTGGATTTTGAAGGAAGAGTCCAGACCATGCAGAGGAAGGTAAACTTACCACTCACAACAGTTTGCAAATCAAATCCCTCCCTTGGCCCTTACACAGAGGAAGCAGAGAGCAAAGAGTGGCAGAGGGTTTTTAAATAAATCATAATTAGTAACACACACATGGGCTCAGTGTGGGCGAGCAATTAGACAGCTAATTACATGGAAGCTGTGTGTTCACAAAGCCAGAGTCTCACCCCAAAACGGGGAGCTTCAGGCTACAGAAGAGCTGCCTGGAGAGACTGCGGCTGCCAGTGGGACTGGTCCAGGCCTCAAGAAAATAGCTGGTAAATGTAGTGGGTGGGAGCGTGTGCGTGCGCGCGCACACACGCGCATGCACATAAGGATGCTTGAATGACTCCATACCCAGAATTCTTGCGCACGTGTGATAGGAGCTGGGCTTCTGGCCTAACTGGAAGAGAAATGGATTCTCTTAACCAAGTACCACTCGAAAACTGCTGGCCCCCCACCCCATCCCACCCTCAGCTAAGGGCTTCACTCCTACCCCAGGGCCCTGGGGGCTGGACTTGTGCGTAGCAACGGCTCCATCTAGCGATGGGCGCTAGAATCGCTCACGGCGTCTACTGCCCCGCGGACCTCGGGGGACCCCTTCTGGGGGTCCATACCCCAGAGTTCTGGGGTGGTGGGGTCTGCGTGGCATTAGGGGACTGGTTCCTGGTTAGCCACGTCCTGAGCCACTGCTAGGATAGAATGTTCATCCACAGTGGAACTGTAGAAACAGGCCAAGCACAGAGAAAATTATGGGGCATTTTTGCCTGTTTCTCAATTTATTTTTCACAAACCTTTTTGTCTTCAACAGCCTCAGGCTCTATGTGGGGTTTGCAGCTTAATTGTGGTTTTCTCTCCTTTTTTATTTCTTTTCCCTCACAAACAGGAGGAAGAAAGGCTTCCTCAGAAACAAAAGGTTTTGCATTCCAACAGGCTGTGTGCCAGGGGCAAGTATCCATCTGGAAACTTCAGTGATGGAGAAACCCCTGGAGGGGCAGAGGGAGAAGGGGTGGGGGCGACGTCCCCCCGTGCCTCAGTTTCTCCCTTCGCCTCAGCCCTGTCCCCCACGACTCCTGTATCCACACACAGGCTGCTCCCTGCCAAGGACACACTGAAGGAAGATGCCAGACAGAGGCCTGAAAAATGGCAAGAGGACCAGTGTGGTCAGTGCTGCAGTGAGAGAAGGGAAGTTGGGGGGTTGAAAACAGAATTCAGCGGAGTGTATTTTAAAGGCCTTATGGTCTTGATTCATGAATCGGGTAGCAGCTCACCCAGCAGACAGGAAGGAGCTCTGAAGAGCTGTACAAAATGGAAGACTTTTCTAGGTAAAAGAGGGCAGGACAAGGACGTTTCCAGCAAAGAGTGGATTGTGTCAGGCAAGGTCACCTTCCCCTGGGGCGGTGTCAGGGGTCTCCCAGGCAGGACCCCTCACCAGTGCCGACCAGGTCATGCCAGATGACCTGAAGACCCCACTCCCTGGAGAGGTTGAAACTGCAATTAGGTGAGGTATGAAGTCACGGTTTGGTGACTGAGCACAAGTGACTCCCTTTGGGGCCTGTTATCTCTGTTATCTATTTAACAGGGGCAAACTCTTTTTTCTTGTTTCTGGAGAAAGGAATTTGGGACTGAGTGCTGAGGACAGGGGACCACCTTAAGAAGAAGTACAGGGGCTTCCCTGGTGGCGCAGTGGTTGGGAGTCCGCCTGCCGATGCAGGGGACACGGGTTTGTGCCCCGGTCCGGGAAGATCCCACATGCCGCGGAGCGGCTAGGCCCATGAACCATGGCCGTTGAGCCTGCGCATCTGGAGCCTGTGCTCCGCAACGGGAGAGGCCACAACAGTGAGAGGCCCGCGTACCAGAAAAAAAAAAAAAAAAAGAAGAAGAAGTACAGGGCAGAGGGCAATTGTGAGCAGAGAAACCAGCAATGAAGAATGCTGCGGGGTCTCGAGACGGGGGGCTGCCAGCAGGTCTGGGAGCCGCAGCAATTCAGCAAAGCCATGAGCCTTTAAGAGATCTCACCTTGGGTGGCGTGATAGCAATTTCCTGTGTATTCTGGATCTAACACACTAATACACAGAGCAAGCTGGCTGTCAACCCAGCTGAAGGTGATTCAAGGATAAAGAAGCAAACCCTCCCCTGTACGTACCACCCACTATGAAATCAGAGGTAAACCCGCAAAAAGGAAGGGAGAGCTGAGACGAACACCCTTCCCCGACATGCACGTCGCATCCCTGGCATGTCTGCCGCTGACACAGACCACATCCCTCAAGAACAGAACTACCCTCCAAATTCAAATGCGCTATTTTGCACATAGATGCAGAAACAAGGCTGTTGCCAACACTTCTAATGGAAAAATGGCAGTCTGGCTACAAAGGGAAAGCAGACTCTTTCACTCTATGAAATCGCCTATATGAAATCAGAAATAAAACTGCAAGAGAAGCAAGAAAAGCTTGAGCAGGAACTCTCCCCTGGGCATAAAAATGAGTTGAACTGAGCAAAATCATAAATGCAAACCATCCACATCACCTTTGCCACAGGGGACGATGCCCCAGAATAGAATTTAATGCCAAATTAAATGTTCCATCCACCTCTTCCAGCAACAGAGCTGTAAAAGGGGAAAACAAATCAAGCTTGCTGTTACTCTTGCTGAAGGGTATTGGCTGATGGCACATAAATAAGCGCATGGGAAGCAGCTTATCTGGGCATGGGATGCCTTGGGTCCAGAGGGGTCCGCAAATGGGGGGCAACCATCACAGGGGCTGTCACATTAATTCTCCTCTGGCACCTCAAACGGCATTTTCCCTTTCTTTGCAGAGGTTTTAGAATCTCCCAGACTTCTGCTTTGCAAATAAGTTCATCTGTATCATTTTTCTAGATTCCACATATAAGCGATATTGTATCATTTTTGTTTTTCTCTTTCTGACTTACTTCACTCTGTATGACAGTCTCTAGAGAACAAACGTATGGATACCAAGGGGGGAAGGGGGCAGTGGGATGAGCTGGGAGATTGGGATTGACATATATACACTACTATGTATAAAATAGATAACTGATGAGAACCTACTGTACAGCACAGAGAACTCTACTCATTGCTCTGTGGTGAGCTAAATGGGAAGGAAATCCAAAAAAAGAGGGGATATATGTATACGTATAGCTGATTCACTGTGCTGTACAGCAGAAACTAACACAACATTGTAAAGCAACTATAATCCAATAAAAATTAATTTAAAAAGAAAAAAGAATCTCCCAGACTTTACCCAATGCCCTGGAAGAGTATGGATTCCAATCAGAGCACCTGGGTCGGGGGAATAGCAGGGCTGGGGGTGGGGGCATCTCCAAAGCAGGCATCTAATGACAAATACACAACATGCCTCCTGCTTGCTTCAGCAACCATGGCGCCACCACAGTAAGGAGATACGTGAATAGCACAAACCACCCCCGGCTTGCGTTCGGATTCGAATTCAGTGTGGGGTGGCCTTGATCAGCTCTGTGGTCCAGGGCAAGTCCCTCCTGGGAGCACTGGACCTCAGTGTGCTTTCTGGTTGTGTAGGGTGGGACTTGCACAAGGTATTCTCAACAGTTCCTTTCCGGTGTGTCATTTGATGTGGGAACCCTTGCAGAAGGGTAGAGGGAGGCATGGCTCTGAACTCAGTGCCACGGAAGACAAACAGTGGTCGTGTCCACTGACAGATCGAGCATCACTCTCACTCCTGGGGGGCTTATGTGTATTTCTACTGGGAAGAACTATCATCTTTATCCTTAGAAAACAAATAACAAACAAAAACAGCCACTTGCCTCTAGTGAAAATGTATACCGTTGCTTCATTGTGTAACTGCATTCCTAGAAATCTCATACTGAAGTGGATTGTTACGAACCAAATACCATTTCCCTACAGGAAGACTGCTATAATTGGGACTTGTGTTCCACATCAAGAATCTGGCATCAAATAAATCATAGACATTGCTAGCAGTATGATATAAGGGGGGAACTACAAACTTCTATAATCATTTAAAATAGTAAAATTGTGCTCCAACTCACATAAAATGGGCATAAGTGTATTGTACATGTTGATTATGCAAGAGACCCCAATGTGCTATAAAGTACAGATAGAACACATAAAACTCGAAAATTAGTGTACCATAAATTCAACCTGAAACCAGCATACTAGCTATAATAAATTTCATTAAACATTAAATGAACAATAATTTGGTTTTCTTTCTTAGAACTTGGAAGGGCTGATTTGGCAAACTTGAATCTCTTAAAAACAACCACAAAAGTTAGCTTATGTCCATGTGCTATTTTTCCTGTAGATGGTTTCCAGTAACAAGCAGAGGAGTTTGGGCTATTGCAGTCAATGTGGAGGGAGCCATGTCAAAGGAAGAGAGTAGATGCCGATGTACATTTGGTCTTTGAAGGTGATCAAGATGGCATTTTTCCCAAAATAGACATCATTTAAGTAACAGCTTATCTAACATATTTCCCCTTCACCCTTTCTTGCCTCCTCCCTTTTGTTCAAAAGTTGTTCTCTGTATTGGATCAAATAAAGGCCAACCAATAAGAGAAGAGTAAGTGCCACTTAAATCACTCCACGACACTTTGTTGACAGCTATTAGAGACCTTCACACCTTATCAGGAAAAGGAAAACAATTATAAGTCATTCAAATGGCCTTTAAAGAGAATGTTAAAACATTTCTCTCTGACATAAGACAGTTGTAGGAATGCACATTGACTGGCCACAGCTTTTGTGGAACACAAAATAAATCATCTCTCATATTTTCATATACTTTACAGTTTAATACTATTATGTAGTTTGATTATCATAGATATCTGGTTAGGAAAATATGTCAGGCACTATGATTTCCTATTTTATGATCAAAGAAACAAAAGTTTAGATAGCTGAAGGGACTCATTTGGGGTTACAAAATGAGAAAAACGTATTAAGAGCTGAGACATTATTATAAAAGTATGGAGAGACGGTGTCCACAAGTATTTCATAAGCATGAGTCCACGAATCCTAAAAGAACAATAATGATGGGAGGTAATTTAGAGGTACCACCCCATACAAGAGTCCCCTTTGTAATAGTTCATTTCAAATCACCCCATGGTCCACGGCAGTCCACTCTGTTCTACCGGGACGCTCCTAAGGAAGGTTTGCCCATGAGGCAAAATGCTCCGTTTTCTGACAAACTGTTTCAATTGTTAGAAAAGTCTTCCTTCATTTATACTAATGTTGCTTTATAGCATCTCAAAGACTATGCCTAATCCTTCTTCCACACACTATTTTAAATATTTGAAGGTAGCTATCGTGTTTCCCACTCATAAGGCATGACTTCTAGACTCTCTGTCCTCCTGGTGGCCATTCTTTGATTCATCCATGCCACTCTTAAAACCAGGTGCCCAGAAGTGACCATAAAACTCCTAGAGAACTCTAACCAGTATGTAGTGGACTGACATTTCTATTAATATAACTTAACACAACAGTAACTTTGGGCAGATACGTCGTGGTGTTGGCTATTATCAAGCTTGCATCCAACTAAAATCTCTGTTTTTTCCTCCATAATCTGCTATTGAGCCAGTGCTCTCCCATCATAATCATATTAGGTTGTGACATTAGCAAATGGGGGAGGCTTATCTTCATGTATTCAGTGTTTCTCAATATGGAGTGCTAACGGGATTTTGGTCAGGATAATTCTTTGCTGTATGGGACTGGCCCATACATTGCAGGATGCAATTAGGTATCAGTGACAACATTTGATTGTCTTTGTGACAATCAAAAATGGCCTTTACACCTCCAAAACTCCCTTAAGAAAGAGATTCCACTGCAGTAGAGACTCTTCATCAAACTATCCACTGACAAGTTGCAATATAAAGAAAGGAGCCCTTGGTCAGGCCAGTATAGCCTTCCTTTAAGGTTTGACATGTATTTTATGGTGAAAATAAAAGACATATCCTATGTCTATGATTTTTATCCAGCTACACAGCCACCTAAATGTACATCAGGAATCCTCATTTCTCTTTCTTATTAATGAAGACAGGATGAAAACGTTTGAAAATTACACTTCCGGAACAACAGCAGAGAAACTTAGCACCGGTAGAACATGACAATAGTTGGCTATAGTTGTGGGAGCCAATCTCCGAAGTTGGCTCCTCATTGAGCCCTGCCACCTGGTGCTCGTGACCATCTATTATCTTTTCTTGGACATGGGCTGGCTCTTTGCACGCTTGAATCACTAAATGCAGCTTAAGCAATGCTCCCAAGGTTAGGCGAGCAGTCCTGAAGCTTCTGCTTTGTTTTTTTGGAACACTCTCTTTGGGAGCCCTTAGCTGCCATACAAGAAGTCTGACTACCCCCAGCCCCTGTTCTTGTGAGGCCATGCACAGATCCTCCCAACTGAGACTGATCCCTTTTAGCTATGGCTTACAAGGTGCCAGTCATGGAAGCAAAGCCATCTTTAACTTTCCAGACAAGCTTATGTGCAAGCCGTATACCACTGAGGTGACTTCACTCAATGCCACGTGATGCAGAAGAATTGCCAAGAGTAAGTTTTCCTGTATTCCTGACCCACAGAATTATGAGATGTAATAAAATTTGATAAAAGGGCTTGTATTCCTTCCTCCCTAAAATTCATATTCTGCAGCAAACTGTGCATTCATTTATTCATTCATTCATCATACATTTGTTAAAACTCCTATTGTGTTCCAGCATTCTGAGTGACGTTGGGAATAAAGTAGGTGATAAAAAATCCACTGTCTCTGAGCTCAGAAACATCACAGTAGAATGTAGGGGATTCATACACTAATAATTAGAAGAGAATTTAAAGAAGCATGATAGAGGTAAATGTGAGCTGCTGTGCAAGTACAGAGAAAGACCTAGAGTTGGGGGGAAAAGATGTCATGGAGGCTTTTGGCAGTAGGGAGTCATAAAAGGCAAGACAATTATCCAGGCAAAATAAAGAGGGTTAAAAGGATTTTTCAAGCAGAGGGAGCAGCACGTAATGGCCAACAGTTTTGAAAGACACAGTGCATTGGAAACTAGAGGCCAGAGTATGAGGAAGTAGTTAATGGTGATGAGGGAGATTGACAGACTATAATAAGAAAAGAAGCAGGAAAAGTAAGCAAAAGCAAGATCTTTGAAAGTTGCTAAATGCCATATATGGTACTCAGCCTCCAAATGGACCCACCATGACCCCTACATTCTAGCATCTAGACATTTGTGTGGTCCCCTCCTGCATGGAGGTTGGTCTGTATGACCAGAGCATAAAGCAGAAGTGATGGTGTGTCACACCTGAAATTAGGCTATAAAGCACTGCGGTTTCCATCTTTCATGCTCTCTCTCTCTGGAGAGACCCATGAGGCAAAAAAGTGAAGATTCCTGCCAACAGTCATGTGAATGAGCTTGAAGTAGATCCCACAGCCAAGTCTCCAGAGACTGAAGCCCAGGCCAAAAGCTCGATAACAGCCTCACGAGAGACCCTAAGCCAGGACTCCAGCCAAGCCACACTCGCATTCCTATCACTCGGAAGCTGTATGACAAAGTAAACGTTTGCTGCTTTAAGCCACTAAGTTTGGGAATTATTTTTTATGCAGCAGTAATAATACACGATGCTGAGAGGTTTAAACATTATCCTGAAATTGATAGAAAGCCTTTATAGGATTTTAAAGGGCTAGACAACTATTTGAACATGGGAAAAGTAACTGGGTTAGCAGAGTGGAGGGTAATGTGAAAGAGAAAAAGGGGATCCCTGAAAAGAGACCACCATAAAGTAGTTCTGAGAGGATAAAGAACTGTACCAAAACTATTGAAAAGGAAGGAAGAAAAAGATAGAGATTTAGGCTATATTAATAATCCCAGGTTTCCAGTTTAGACAATTGGGTAAGCAGAGGCACAGTCATTGAGGCAGAAGACAGGAAAGGGGTAGGACTTGGAATCTTCAGCAAAGATGATATACTTAGATTTCAACATGTTAAGATTAAGAAGCCCATGAAACATCCCAGAGGGGCTGAAAAGACACATTGGATATACGGATTGTGGACTCAGTGCTGGTCTGGGCCATGACAGTCACCAGCATGACATTGGAGACTGAAGCCATGGATTAGCACATGCACCCTGAGGAGACGGTATGGGGCAGGAATAGCAGGAAACTGGCAGAACCAAAGCCCGTTTCCCAGTTGTACCCTGTCTCCTCTAAACCCTGGACTAGATGTATCAGGGATTTAGCCGCTTCTCTGTAGCCCAGGATTATAACAACTGTATTGTCAGATGAGAAAATCACTCTATTCCAAGTTCATGGAAGAAAGCAAATATTTGAGTATTCTATAATCATTTTTATCTTGCTTATTCCTTTGCTTAAGTCAAAGGTGATTCCTGCAAGTCTGGATGCTCCCTGCAGAAATCCAAGGCTAAAGATATAGATTAATTTCTCTGCCAAGTCCCCAAGGAAACAGAGAGCAATGCTGCTATGGGAGAACCTGATCATAGACAACTTGCACCAGGGGAAATGTGCCCTAAAAGTAGCAAATCAGATGAAAGAGAAAGGTGTAAAATATCTGTATTAATCAGGGTTCTCCAGAGAAACAGTCAACAGTGTGTGTGTGTGTGTGTGTGTGTGTGTGTGTGTGTGTAGAAAAAGATTTATGATAAGGAATTGGTTCATGTGATGGTGAAGGGTGGCAAGTCCAACATCTGCCAGGTCGGTTAGCAGGAGGGACACCCAGGGGAGATTCAATGTTGCAGTTCCAGTCGGGAAGCCATCTGCTGGCAGGATTCCCTCTTTTTCTGGGAGCTCAGACTTCGTTCCATTCAGGCCTTCAACTGATTGGACGAGGCCCACCCAACTTACAGAGGGCAATCTGCTTTACTCAAAGTCCACCAGTTTAAATGTTAATGTCATTCCAAAAAAAAACCTTCACAGGAACATCCAGAACAATGTTTGATCATGTGTCTGGCACCATGGCCTGGTCACATTGACACATAAAGTTAACCATCCCAAAATCTGTGGCAGGCAGGGGTAGGGAGGTAAAACTGATGTTTACTGTTGTTCACCACTGAATTCCTCTTTGCAGCCAACACAGCACCGTGTATAGTGCTGAGCACATAGTAGGCCCTCAGCTAAATGGTTCATGATGACATTCACAGTCCTGGACATGTCCAAATATAGCTAATTTGACAAAGACAACATCAAAGTCACGGAGGGACCTTATTCTCCAGTGTTTGTCGGAAAGGTCAACAAAAAGCACATCCCAACTACCATGTGCTTTTCTGACTGTACCCCTTTCCCTGTGTTCTTCACAGCAGCAGGCGGTGGGTGAGGACGGTGACTGTTGGGGGTGCCCCTCCCCCATCCTTAATGAACCATCCTTGTGTGTTGCTGATCAAGTCCCCCACTGCTGTCTAAAGTGAAAAGAAAATGTCCTGGAAAGAGATGATTTGTCTGCATCTGGAAAGATACCGGTCATTTTGTGTGCATTTGTTTTGTTTTTCCTTCAGGAGACGGTGAGGGGAAACTAAATGAGCTTTTCTCACTTCGGAACATTGTGAAATTCAGAATGAAGCAGGCTGTGGGTGGCTGCTCAGGGCACCGTGAGCTAATGAAGAGAGCAAGAAAACTCAAGTCAGGGCAGATCTGGAACAGAGCATGGGGTAGGCGGAGGCAGCTGGGGCCAGAAAGACACACTCCCCCACCTTCACTGACTTTAATCCCCTGTGGAGACGCATCTGGAGGGATGGTCGAGATACCAGGGTCTCTGTAGCCCAATCGATCCCTTAAAAATGCTGGTTGATGGTTTTCTTGCTCATTAAGTTTCTTCCTAAGGAAGGACTACTTAATCTGGTCCACAGACCCCTCGGGAAGCCAAGGATAGAATTCAGGGAGTCCATGAACTTGGATGGCAAAATAACATATATATTTTTTCACTACTCCTTAGCTGAACTGAACGTTTCCCAATAATCTGAATGTAAGCAAGGAACCCCAGAATTATTAGCAGTATCTGTTGCAGACATCTGAAAATATCTTTTATGTTCATCTCTTCTTCATCTTGGTGGTCCCTGCCCACGCCAGGGTTCTGCAGGTCCCAAAATTTAAGGTAACTGAATTTTCCTGTTTTCCAATGTAGATGTACCAGTAAAAAAGCAAATGCTGCCTTTTGATCTCCATGTAGATCCTTGGATCCACTTTTAACTGGTTAGAAGTCAGAGAGCAAGAGGAGTAAGTTCTCGGGCCAAAAAAACTTCCCAGGGCAGGGGGTGCTTATCATTCATTTGGATACCAAATTATAGAACCGAATTACGGGGTTGAGCCCCCTGATTCACTGTAAGGAATGCAGTCCCTTCCCCCGGTGGGAGTACTTGAACCATGCACAAATCTGTCTTCATGCTGTGCATCAGCTTTCTCTGCAAGTCACTGCCTCAGGTTTTTCTGCCCATTCCCTCCAATTTCTCACGGCTGCTTCTCAGCACCACCCCAGCCCTCTGCCACCTCCACCCCCCAAAGTGTAGACTTCGACCCCTCTATTACAGCTCTAAGCACAGCTCACCCAGAACTGCAGTAGTTTAAAAACGTGATTGAAGTTTAGGGAGAAAAGGAACTACAAGAATTAAAAAGAAGAATTAAAATTAAATGATGATGTATAACTCTCCCAAATCCACCGACAAGTCTCTCCATAGGGGTCATGAATGGTCATCTTTTTTCTAAACCTTTTGCCATGTGACTGGCGACCACTGACCACCCAGGTCGGGAGTCCCTTCAATTTGTCCTCCTTCCCTCAAGGTCAGGTTGCCCTTCCCAACTCTCAGGCTCCAACTAGAGGAATCAAAGCCCATGAACTTCATGATATTCTCTGCAAACGCAATAGGAAGACAGCCTTATTTAACTATTAAATAGAATATCTAAGTCTGAAGTATGGGAATTGAGATCATGTCCCCCAGTTCCAGGCTTCCTAAGAACTCCAGACAATGTTGGCCTCAAAGCCGTGTAAATACAATGCTTGAAAAGGTGACCCTCCCGGTACAAAGGAAGCTTGGCAGGACACACCCAAAATGAACCATTTGGGGAATCCTATGCAGCTTCTACGTTGTTCTACATTGTTGCAATGTAGAAGCTGCATATAATTCCCCAAATGGTAAGTTTCAACCATCTTAAGATCCATTTTCTACCTTGAGAATAGGAGCAGCTATTGTTAGCACTCACACAGCATTTTGGGGGCAGAGGGAAGGAGGCGTCTGCTACAGAACAGAGACAGAGGAATGGCTTGTTTATTCCAGTGCTCTGAGGGGAGATTACAGAAGGCTCCATGGAGGAGGTGTCTCTTGAATTAAAATGAAGGATGAGCGTACATGTCTGTGGGCACCGAGGAACGGCCGGCCAGTTCACTGTGTGGGTGATACAGAATGGTGAGGATGGGCACCCGAGGCTCTGTGGGCCCCCTCACCTCCACGACTTTTATTGAACCTTGAAATGGCTTTTGAAGTTAACAATCACCCCAGAGGATACAACAGCAGACACTTAAAAGACATGAAGGGTTTGTTAAGTACCCCCCAGTTGATCCCACAACACACCTCAGTCCTTGGTGGCTGTATATAAACTCTACCAAGGGTGTGTGTCTTAGGTTCCCTAGGAAACATCTATAGCCAGACAAACAGATAATGCCTAATAGAGATAAACAGAGTCTAAGGAAAGCTATGAAATCAGCTTTTCAGGCAAGGTATGTTCATTTCAAGCATATAATTTTTTGTAAAATCCTCTCCGTATCGAGAAGGAAAGTGTCAGAGGACAAGTTAGAATGGGGGTGTGGTGTGGGTCTGCCTCAGCCCGTGTGAGCAGAGACAAACCTGTCCGGTTTGCATCTGAATTTGTCTTTGCTCGGGGTACCCAGCTTATTGTCCCAAACTTCTCCGATCCAGCAAAGGAGCCTGGAAATATACCGTATCCTTTCAAAGCACAATTGAAAAAAAAACTGAGGCAACTATGTGACTACTTCCTGATGGATACAGCATAGCATTCAGACTGCTTAACAAACCTCTGGAAGAGAACAATGTCTGAGGAGCTTTGAGTTTGAGTTCTGTATATTTTAGGAGAAAAAAAGTTTTCTTTAATTAAGTGATGGCTAATGAACTATTAAAGCAACATCCTTGCTAATTAAAGAAATAAATTGAACTTGCTGGACCTTTCAGCTGCTTGGAAACTCTCCGCTTCTGATGTTTTCTAGCTGGAAAGAAGGTTTCCATCCCAAAATGAGTCAACGAGTTAGAGAAAAGAGGTATCAAGGCCAGGTGGCTGGACGAAGCCTCCAGAAAGAGCAGCCAGATGTGCCCGCAGAAGTGATCCAGGCACGCTGTGGATGGTTTAGCTCAGGTAGATGCCTGTGTATCACTACTGTATCGCCAAGCAGCTAGAATAGCTCTGGTGCTAGTAAATCTAAAACAAAACAAAACAAAACAAACACACACACAGAAAAAGAAACGCGTGTGTATGTGTGTGTGTTGAATGAATAAATGAATGACTGCTTACCTAGCAAAGAGCCCTTTTGTTTTCAATATACCTTGGGGGTCTGACGTTTCCTAATCCGGAGTGTGAGTCAACCAGAGTCAATAGCAGGTGATATGTGAAGTGATCAATATTAGCTTGGCAAAAGAGGTTAAGAGCCTTGTTCCATGTCATAAACTATCATGCAGGCCAGGTCAACATATTCCCCCTCTGAAGACCCTATTGAGAGAATGTCTAAAAAGTGTGCCCTTGATTCTGCCCATCTTCCACCAAGGGAAGGTACGTGGTATAACGAGGACGCTTTGCAAGCACTCAGCATCTCCGCTAGAAGTCATCAACAAAGCTGTTTGTTTCCTTCTGTAATTCCGGACTCGGTGCATTTGTCTCAGGCTCCTGGTGATCTGGGGCAACACATGACGTGGTGTCGTCCAGGGACGTGCCACTTAGCAAGTTTTGCTTATGTCAACATTATGCACTGTACACATTTTCTTTCTTTTGCTGGGGGCAGCTGAAAGTAAGTGACACTAATTTCTATTCTGCAGTTATCCAAATATTGCACTCACAACAGAATCCATAAACGTAACGACTACTCATCAGTAAAGCAGAGGAATGTCTGAGAAACCCTAATTGTCACCCCCCAAAAAATTTAAAAATAAAAACAAAAACGCTGCCAAATGGTAGGTCCCTTATCTTAATTACAGGCTTATTTGCATTAAAATGAAGGTTATTCTAGAATTACTACCAAATGCTTTGTGTTGAGGTGGAAATACCTCTCTGCAGGCTGTCTGTCCGTTTCCTTTCCATTTTCGCTTGTCATTCATCTCCTCTATAATCGTTTGACAGAGAGTGCTGGCTCTCAACTCCCTTTCCGAAAGCATCACCACCTGAGGGCACCTTGTGGATTCTGGGGCATCCCACTGCAGTCCTTCTACAGGATGGCATAGAGAGAATTAAAGAAACCTTGGGACTTCCCTGGCAGTCGAGTAGTTAAGACTCCACGCTTCCAACGCAGGGGGCGCAGGTTCCATCCCTGGTCGGGGAACAAAGATCCCACATGCCACATGGCGTGGCCAAAAGATAAAAAATATACATATAAAAAAAAAAGAAAAGAAACCTCTCTCCAGCCACAATAAACAACCTCAAGATCTGCCGGCTTGAGAGCAGGATTTGCGTGGCCTGACTCTGCACTGGCTGTGATGCTGAGAATCCCCACTACCTGCCCTGTGCCCCTACCATACCCTGAACAAACCGCAACATTTACCAACAAACACAGTCTATATTTTTTTTCCTGGCTGCGCCGCGAGGCTTGCGGGATCTTAGTTCCCCAACCAGGGACCGAACCCAGGCCCTCTGCACTGAAAGCGCAGAATGCCAACCACTGGACTGCCAGGGAATTCATTGGAT
The DNA here is from genome assembly GCF_964341445.2 of Mesoplodon mirus. Lineage (NCBI taxonomy): Eukaryota > Metazoa > Chordata > Mammalia > Artiodactyla > Ziphiidae > Mesoplodon > Mesoplodon mirus. Next base: position 137,443,904 of record NC_138983.1, on the reverse strand, counting down.
GAATTCACTGAATGGATGTGCATGGCTTTACAGGCTGCAGTGGCATCCACCCTCCTTAGAGAAGCAGCGCTCTACAGGCTCGCCTCAGGCCCCCATCCTGCTCCAAAATGGTGAAGACGTTACTACCGTGGGGCACACCTCCTAGAACCGCCGGTTTCGCTGCAGCAGCAAGGCTCTGCCTGGCTCCCTCCTTCCCACTGAAGCACTGCCGGTACCTGAGTTCACCACCTTTTCTTCAAGTCCCCATGGAATTAGCAGCAGCTGACAGGCTAGGTCGCTAAGCAGGCTCCACAGAGGTCTCTTCCCTGCACCTGGGGCTCCCTGACCCCAGCCTCACCTCCTCTGTGACTTCTAGAGTTCAGGGCCTTGGTGGTGTGGAGAGGCTGCCGCCTCCCCTGCTCTCCCCAGCCCCTGGTCCACTGCCGGCCCACCCACCGGAGAGAAAGAAGGCTATTCCCGTAGCTTCCCAGGGAGCAGGGCTTTGTGCCTTGTGCTGCCTCCTTTGCACATGCTCCCCCTTATTATTTCCTTCCTGCACACAGTCCCTTCATCTCCTCCTCCTTTGAAAGCAGCCTCGGCGAGTTCTCCCCTTGCTGCCCCGATGGTGGGGGGACGACCCCGGACCCCCGCCGGGGGACCTTGGCTTTGATGCTCCGACTTTACTGCGCGTCATTTGTATTCCGTGCTTCCCGTTCCCGCTCTTGCCCAGTGTGTTTTGATGAGCTTCTCTCTGCACTCATATTGTCTCAGTCGTTAACCACCCATTTGCAAGTCTGTAATTTACTTTTGATCATTCATTTTATGAGGCGCACAGGGTAAAAAGCCGCCGACGCTGTTCTTCCCTTCGTTTCCCCTCCGACTCGGTCTAGTTTGCCGCTGAAGATTCTCTCCCAGTCCTGGACCCCGTTGCCGTATCATCTCGTAAGGAGGCCTGTGCTGCCTTGACCTTCCTAGGAGAGATTTTCCTTCTGCTTCGCCTTCTGATGTGGTTCATTAGCTCGTTTCCCCTCGCCTTAGGGATCAGCTTCCCTGGGAAATGGAGGAGTTGGTGCAGGCAATTCTTTGGGGGTCTATTGATTGACAGAACGGGGAATCGCTAGCAGAACGATGGGATTGCACCAAACCCCCAGGAGAAGGAGTTACCAGCGAAGGCTCAGCAACACCTCCCAAACTGACATTTCACAGCCGTTTTCTGTTTGGCAGAAAACAGCGTCAGCCCAGGAGGAGGAGGCGCTCTGAGCATCTGGCTGCATCTCCCTCCTTCCCGTGGTCAGCAGGATTTCCAGGGAATAAAACCTGCTGCTTCTCTCTTATCAGAGGGGAGAAGAGCCGGTAGCAGGAGACGCCCAGGCTCACAAAGCCCAGTTTGAAATGAGCTTCTCTGGTGTTCCTCCCATTTTGTGCTCTTCCCTTTTCTCTTTGGAAGCAGACACTGTTCCTGAAGGAGACATCAGCCCTCACAGGATTCCTCACGGCAGAGCCTTCGTTAGCAACCTTTCTGGCTGGCGTGGTCACAAGAGATCCGTGGGCCCCTACAGACATTCCTGGGATAACCCTCAGGCTCTCCCCCTCCCCCTCCCCACCCTCTTCCTCCCCTGGGGTCGCTCTTAGAACCTCCGAAGTAGGGACATGGGGGGGGAGCATATCTTTCAGGGATTTCATGGTATTGTGCAAATTGGGAACGTTAGAAAATGAAACCAGGCACTAGTCACAGGTGAGCAAGGACACAAGGTCTGAACCAGAACAGTCCCTGGCTGTCCATCTGCCAAATCCCACTCCCAGGTCTGAGTCTCAGTGTAAGAGAAAATGCGAAGACTCCTTCCTTTCCCAAAACTGGGCTAGGGGGGAAAAAATGGGTGCTTGAGGTCTTGACTTGAAATTCAAAATGGGTTTTCACATAAAAATAATGGCATACATGGTGGTTAGACGGAATTGTCCATTAAGAGTTATGAGATCACTTTTTCCCTTTAGGACTTGGGTTGAGGTAAGGATTCTCAACATGGTACCACGCTCTGCTGTGAGTCAGCAGTTTTGTTGTCTGTTTTTAGATCCACCAGTTCTTCCCAATGGTCTCAGATAACGCACTGCAGACCATGCACACAGCTACAGTCATGAGTCAGTGAGTTGAAGGTAAAATCCCTGGCCAAAAAAATAATTTAAATGAAAGGCTTTCTTGTATTTCAGAAGACGCTGGGTGCAGTGAACTTCAGAGATGCAGTTCTGAGCTGCTAGAAGCCTCAGGGTCAGGGTTCCAATCAGGAAACAGCTTTCTACAGATGCCTTCTGACTTGGGAAGCCAGCACAGAGAGGTCTTTCCCAAGATGAGAGTGCAAAGGCCCCATGCATAGCTGGATTACGCCTCAGCAGGTAGCCTCCAAATTTTAAGCGGAGCAAACAGCTTACTCTCAATCCCTTTGTATTACGAGGCCAGACAATCGTTAAAGAAATTAGTAAATCTAACATATCTTCGTTGCTAATTAGTATCCCTGGATCCAGAAAATCTTAAAAGGAGAACATTATCGAACCTAGAACACTGTCAGTGTAATCGCCCCAAAATACAACTGGGTGGAACTGCCGGTCTGTCCTGAAAGTTCTACTAGGCACGTCAAGATGGTTTCCCCAGGCTTACTGTTACCTACCCTGTGTGACCTGGCCCTGCTGCTCCAAGCAGCCCTGCTTCCCCGTGGGCTCAGCACAAGCTCCCCACGAGGCTCCTGCCAGCCCGCCCCAAACACAGAGCTTTCTTAGTCCTCCAGCGTCTGGGTGTGTTACCCTCCAGAACACGACTCACCCACTTTCAGGACCCAAGGCAAATTCTGCTTCCTGGCCTCCCAACAATCCAAACACACATTACCTCCCTCAGGAATCCTGCGGTGGTCCTATCACCCTCCTCTCAGCTCTGCATGTCCACCGAGCAACCCAGTTACATAAAAAACTCCTTTGGTAGGGCCAAATATTGGCAATTCCAAATAAATAAAGCGAATTTACATCTTTGTCTTCTGCCCAGTCCTCCGTATCACTAGTGCTAGGCATGACACGGGGGCTCAATAGACCCGAGCTAATAAGTTAATTGATTCATCGTTTGAAAAACACCCTCCGACTAAGTGCACCCACATGTATAACCTACTACTTAGTATGGATAGAATACTGCCCTGTGAAAACTTAGGCTGAACGACAATACCCGTGTATCCTAATTGGCAGTGATGATTCAGCAGCTGGGCCCTGGGTGAGATGCGGGCTCCCAGGACTCCCAATGAAAGGCTCCAGCTCTGAAGGCAAAGAAGAGTAGAAAAAAGAAAGGAGAGTGGGCTTCCCTGGTGGCGCAGTGGTTGAGAGTCCGCCTGCCGATTCAGGGGACACGGGTTCGTGCCCCGGTCCAGGAAGATCCCACATGCCGTGGAGCGGCTGGGCCCGTGAGCCATGGCCACTGAGCCTGCGCGTCCGGAGCCCGTGCTCCACAGCGGGAGAGGCCACAACAGTGAGAGGCCCACGTACCACAAAAAAAAAAAAAACAAGAAAAAACAAAAACAAGAAAGGAGAGTGAGTGGGTGGGGTGAACTATGTAGAAAAGGAAGACGTGGTCAGACAAGTGGCCCAGAGACTCAGACCTGAGATGCTGTCTTCGTTCCCTCGCTGAACCCCGAGCATCTGTGGATCACGTAGCACATGCTGCTTCTTTGCTACGTGCTGCATGCGTGTTGAGGGATAAGGCGAAGGCTCTGGCCTGGAGAGCTCCCAGCATGTCCAGGAGATGTGAAAACAGCAAAGCCTGATCCTCGGTAAGCAGGGCTATAACACAGATGCAAACAGAAAGCTACGGGGGAAAGGTGGTCATTCATCCTTCCTGGAGGAACCAGGGAATATGTCACAGGACATGAAACTTTGGAGCTGGGTCTTGAGGGATGAGTGGGTGTTTACTGGAGAGGAAACCAGCGGAGAATATTTCAGGCCAAAGGAACGGCCTGTGCAATAGGGAGAGAGTAAGATGGAACCAGGAGCAAGATGGGAACCCAGACTTGCACAGCCAGGGGCTGAGATGCTGAAGAAAAGCTTAGTTCAGATCTGGGATGACCCTGGGGAACAGGAGAGAAACAGAATCTCAAGGAGTCAGGGAGAAAAGGGGCAGGAATAAGGTGGTTACAGGTGGCCCCAGAGGGATAGCTCAATATGACATCTCCAAACCAGGCCTTTGGTCTCCTCTGGAACCAACTGCCAAGCTGTATCCTGCCAAGCTGCATGTATCCTCAGGGGTGCCCTCACACCTGTATTCCTTCAGGAGTAGACAATAGCTCCAGGTCCCAACTATCCTTAAAAGCATTACTAAGTCCCTAATACTTACCAAACATGTGTTAGGCCTAGAAATGCAAAGTCAGAGAAGACAAGAGTATGAACAAGGCCTGCTACCAGCTTACGGTCTAGTCCAGGAGACGAGAGGTGATAGGGCTTGTATGAGTGTGTGGGTTAGGGTGGGTAGAATGAACGACAAAGGTCCAGAGGTGACCATATCAGGAAGGAGCCTCAAGAATCTGGGGCTGGATCCACGCAGGTTTTGGGGTATTTTGTTCTGGGTTTTTTTTTATATAAATTTATTTATTTTTGGCTGCGTTGGGTCTTCATCGCTGTGCGTGGGCTTTCTCCAGTTATGGGCAACAGGGGCCACTCTTCATTGCGGTGCACGAGCTTATCATTGCGGTGGCCTCTTCTCTAGGTGCGCAGGCCCAGCAGCTATGGTTCGCGGGCTCCAGAGCGCAGGCTCAGTAGCTGTGGCTCACAGGCCCAGTTGCTCCATGGCAGGTGGGATCCTCTCAGATCAGGGCTCGAACCCACGTCCCCTGCATTGGCAGGCAAACTCCCAAACACTGAGCCACCAGGGAAGCCCGATCCATACGGTTTTAATGATCCTTTTGTCAGTGTAGAGACCCATAGCTTAAGCTGGATCCTCTCCCTTCTGCTCCATGGTAAGGTGTTGGTGGTCAAGTCAGAAGATTCATGTCTTTTTTAAAACATTCTAATAGTTTTATCCTTGACGTTATCTGGCTTAGTAAGATAGAACACCACTTAATCTTATTTTCCCCTTCCCCCTTTCAGCCTCCTCCAAAAGAATAAAGAAAAACAAAAGAGCAAAACAAAACACTTTCCTTGAAGGTTTTCCACGTACAGTTGTGTAGTTTGTGATTGGTGTGTTTCAGTTGAAGGACACCTCTTTCAGCCCCACTGGAAAGTAGCTTTTAGGAAAATGTATGTATATGTTCCAAAATTTTGTGTATGTATATGTGCATGTACCTATGAATCCCGAGAAAAAAAATGGGAAATTATTCAATGTTAAAAGAAATAAGAGGGGGCTTCCCTGGTGGTGCAGTGGTTGAGAGTCCGCCTGCTGATGCAGGGGATGCAGGTTCGTGCCCTGGTCCGGGAAGATCCCACATGCCACGGAGCGGCTGGGCCCGTGAGCCATGGCCGCTGCGCCTGCGCGTCTGGAGCCTGTGCTCCGCAACGGGAGAGGCCACAGCAGTGAGAGGCCCGCGAACCGCAAAAAAAAAAAAAAAAGAAAGAAAGAAAGAAGAAACAGGCTAAACAAAAAGAAAGAAGGTTGAGATGAAATGATTGTGACGGCTTTTCCAACTCTGTTTTGGACACTGATGCTTGTCCTCCTTGTCTAACACATTGTTTGAGTCTTTCTTTTCTAAAATAAAAGCGGGAGGAGGAGGAGTCATCATCACCTACGGGCCTTGTCTCCTGCCCTGGCCTATGGTCTCCTCTCCCTGAAGGAGTAACTGATGTTTCCCCTTTCCCTTCCTCACAAGGAGCCTGTGATAAACACTGGGCGACCACCCTGCCTCCACCTCTTCCTTTCTAACAGGATTCCTAACTGGTTCAGGTCTCAGGTGGCCACGTGTTTCCAGGCAGACTGGGTCCATCCCAAGCCCAGAAATAAGTCTTGTGTCTTTAAACCAGCACTTCCCAAACTCTTTGGTCTTAGGACTCCTTTACACCTTCAGAATAATCGAGGGCCTCAATGTGTTTTGTTTATGTGGATCATATCTATTGATATTTACCAGATTAGAATTTTAAATTGAGAAAAATTTTAAATATGTGTATGTAAATTTTTCTAAAAGAACCAGTACACATTAACATAATTAACATATTTTTAATGAAAAATACATGTTCCAAAACAGTTTGCTGAGACAAGTGGCATTGCTTTACACTTTTGTAAACCTCTTTCCTATATGGCTTAATAGAAAACAGCTGAATTTTCATCTTTGCTTCTATATTCAATCTGTTGTAATATTTGTTTTGGTTGAAGTATATGAAGAAGACTTAGCCTTTAATTACATAGGTATGTAATTTTAAAAAGAGAAGAGTATTTGCTTTTCAGGTAATTGTGTATATTTTTTGATATTTGAAAACTTGCAAGTGGTGGTTTCTTTAAGCTTAGTTGCAACGTGGAATCTTAAACCAAGTGAATTACCTTTTCATATTGTATTGCACTAAAATCCATTGATTTATCTTGCTATTTGAGTGGACCATTTACCCATGTGTGATTTTATAACAGCATGCCTTGGTCATTTGGAAAATACTGGTTCACTAAATTTTGCAGATCTTCCAAATGTTCACTTATTTCACTTATGCAATATCAAAAAAGAGCACATTTGTTAATATCACCACTAATTTCATCAGAAAAAGTCTTTAAGCATTGGGACAATGTCAAGCTGCCAGTAACAGATACAGGTTTTTCTGAAACGCTAATTTTCATTTGAAAGCTGAAATTTTATCCTTGCCAACAAATACAGTTGGCCTCCTGTATCTGTGGGTCCCACATCTGCAGATTCAACCAAGAGATTGAAAATATTCAGAAAAAGTTTTTTCCAGAAAGTTCCAAATAGTACAACTTGAATTTGCCATGATCCAGCAAATATTTACATAGCAATTACATTGCTTTTACAATTATTTACATAGCATTTACATTGTATTAGGTATTATAAGTAATCTAGAAATGATTTAAAGTATGCAAGAGGATATGTGTAGATTATATGCAAATATTATGTTATTTTATATAAGGGACTTGAGCATTCATGGATTTTGGAATCTGCGGGGGTCCTGGAACAAATGCTCCACAATTACTGAGGGATGACTATACTGTCAGTTGTTTTCTTTTTGAAGTGACTCACTTCATTCCTTTGGGGGAAATTTTCTGCCAAGTATCTAAGTCTGAATAACCATAGTTTGTCTGTTGTTCTTTCAACCGAAAGTGGTGTTTTGTGAAAAAAGTGGATACTTTAGCTTACCACTCAAATAATCACCCAAGTGTTTTTGCCTCAAGATAACCTTTATACTTCAGAATGCAACAGAAGTGCTTTATGTGTACTTCCCATTTTGTCACACAGAATATTAAAAAAATAAACATTTAATAAAATCAGAAAAGAAAGATGATAAATAACAACAGATACCATAAAAAAACAAAGACTTATAAAAGAATATCATGACTATCTATACACCAACAAATTGGACAACCTAGAAGAAATGGACAAATTCTTAGACTGATACAACCTTCTGAGACTGAATCAGGAAGAAATAGAAAATCTGAATAGACTGATCACTAGTACAGAGATTGAAACAGTAATCAAAAAGCTACCCAAAAAACAAAAGTCAAGGACCAGATGGGCTTCAGAGGTGAATTCTACCAAATATTCTAAGAAGATTTAATACCTATTCTTCTCACACTATTCCAAAAAATTAAAGAGAAGGGAATACTTTCTAATTTATTTTACAAAGACAACACACACAATAAAGAAGATTACAGGCTAGTTTCTCTGAAGAACATAGATACAAAAATCCTCAACAAAATATCAGCAAACCAAATTCAATAATACATCAAAAAGATCAAGTAGGATCTATTAGTGATGCAAGGATGGTTCAACATCTACAAATTAATCAACATGATACACCACATTAACAAAATGAAGGATAAAAATGGCATGATCATCTCAATAAATATAGAAAAAGCATTTCACAAGATTTAACACACATTTATGATAAAAACTCTCAATAAAGTGGATATAGAAGGGACACACCTCAACATAATCAAAGCCATATAAACCCACAGCTAACATCATACTCAATGGTGAGAAACTGAAAGCTATACCTCTAAGATCAGTAACAAGACAAGGATGCTCACTCTCACCATTCCTCTTCAACATAGTATTGGAAGTTCTAGCCAGAGCAATTAGGCAAGAAAAATAAGTAAAAGTCATCCAAATTGGAAAGGAAAAAAATAAAACTGCCAGTATTTGCAGATAGCATGATTTTATATATACAAAACCTAAAGACGCCACACACACACAAAAAAAAATACTATTAGAAATAATAAATAAATACAATAAAGCTTCAGGATAAAAAATCAACACACAGAAATGTGTTGCATTTCTATATGTTAACAACGAACTATCAGAAAGAGAAATTAAGAAAACAATCCCATTTAAAATTGCAACAAGAAGAATAAAATACCTAGGAATAAATCTAACCAAGGAGGTGAAAGATCCGTACACTGAAAGCTATAAGACACTGATGAAAGAAACTGAGGCAGACACAAATAAATGGAAAAATATTCTGTGTTCATGGGTTGGAAGAATTAACATTGTCAAAATGTCCTTATTGCCTAAAGCAATCTACAGATTCAATCCAATTCCTGTCAAAATCCCAAGGATATTTTTCACAGAAATGAACCAAAAATTCTAAAATTCACATGCAACCACAAAAGACTCTGCATAGTTAAAGCAATCCTGAGAAAAAAGAACAAAGCTGGAGGTATCACAGTCCCTGATTTCAAACTGTACTACAGATCCATAGCAATCAAAACAGCACGGCACTGGCAGAAAAAGAGATACACAGATCAATGGAGTAGAATTGAGAGCCCCAGAATAAACACACGCATATATGGACAATTAATTTATGACAAAGAAGCAAAGAACATACAATGGTGACAGGATAGTGTCTTCAGTAAAAGTGGTGGGAAAACTGGACAACTACATGCAAAATAAATGAAACTAGACCACTATCTCACACCGTACACAAAAGTTAACTCAAATTGGATTAAAGACTTGAATGTAAGACCTGAAGCCATAAAACTCCTAGAAGAAAACATAGGCAGTACACTTTTTTTTGTTTTTTTTTTTTTTGAGGTACACGGGCCTCTCACTGTTGTGGCCTCTCCCATTGCGGAGCACAGGCTGCGGATGCTCAGGTTCAGCGGCCATGGCTCACGGGCCCAGTCGCTCCACAGCATGTGGGATCTTCCCGGACCGGGGAACAAACCCGTGTCCCCTGCATCGGCAGGCGGACTCTCAACCACTGCACCACCAGGGAAGCCCTGGCAGTACACTCTTTGACACTTGTCTTAGCAGTATCTTTCTAGATAAGATTTCCCCAGGCAAGGGGAAAAAAAAGCAAAAACAAACATATAGGGTTACATCAAACTGAAAAACTTCTGCACAACAAAGGAAACCATCAATAAAATGAAAAGACAGGGAATTCCCCTGGTGATCCAGTGGTTAGGGCTCCGTGCTCTCACTGCTGAGGGCCCAAGTTTGATCCCTGGTCAGGGAACTAAGCCACACGTTGTGGCCAAAATAAATAAATAAATAAATTTTTTTTTTTAATGATAAGACAACCTACGGGATGGGTGAAGATATTTGCAAATGATATATCCAATAACTGGTTAATATCCAAAATATATTAAGAAACTCATATAACTCAACAACAACAAAAAGACAAACAACCCAATTAAAAGATGGTCAGGGCTTCCCTGGTGGTGCTGTGGTTGAGAGTCCGTCTGCCAATGCAGGGAACACGGGTTCATGCCCCAGTCCCACATGCCACAGGATCCCACATGCCACAGAGCGGCTGGGCCCATGAGCCATGGCCGCTGAGCCTGCGCGTCTGGAGCCTGTGCTCTGCAACGGGAGAGGCCACAGCAGTGAGAGGCCCGCATACCGCAAAAAAAAAAAAAAAAAAAAAAAAAAAAGATGGGCAGAGGAGCTAAATAGACATTTTTCCAAAGAAGACATATAGATGGCCAACAGGCACATGAAAAGACATCACTGATAGGGAAATGCAAATCAAACTCACAGTGAAATATCACCTCACTCCTGTCAGAAAGGCTATTATCAAAAAGGCAAGAAATAACAAGTGTTGACAAGGATGTGGAGAAAAGGGAATCCTCCGACACTGTTGGTGAAATGTAAATTGGTGCAGTCACTTCCTCAAAAATTTAAAAATGGAACTATCATATGATCCAGCAATTACACCCCCGTGTAGTTATCCAAAGAATACAAAAACACTAATCCGAAAAGATATCTGCACCCTCATGTTCATTGCAGCATTATTTACAATAGCCAACATATGGAAACAACCTAAGTGCCCATTGAAATATGAATGAAGAGAATGTATACATACGTATACATATATACAATGGATTATTAGCCATAAAAAAAGATGAAATCTTGCCACTTGTGACAACATGGATGGACCTTGAGGTTTTCATGCTAAGTGAAAGAAGTCAGATGGAGAAATACAAATACCGTATGATTTCACTGATATGTGGAATATTAAACACTAATAAACAAACCAAAGAAAAACAAAATAAATACGGAGAACAGACTAGTGGTTACCAGAAGGGAGGGCGTTGGGGGAGAGCAAAATGGGGAAAGAGAATCAACTGTACCCTGGAAAATTAATTTTTAGTGGTAAGCATGTTGTAGGGTATACAGAAGTAGAAATATAATGCTGTACACATGAAACTTATGTTATAAATCCATGTTTTAATTAACAATTAAAACAAATTAAAATTTTTTTTAATATTTAAGGGCCAAGATTTAATAAAATTAGTCATTTTTACTGCTTCATCAAGGATATTTTAAAGTGAAACTGGCATCTTTCTAGACTATGAGCTTGTGGCAGTGGAGAACACAGTGGCTATTTGTGCAGTTTGATACCTTTGCCTTGATTCATGATAAGGTACCATCTGTTTTACCCATCATTGCTTTTATACCAAATATCTACACAGTCAAAAGGACCAATAATGTCTTAATCTTATTTCAAAAATTGTTTGATTCTGCTGACCCTCTGAAAGGATCTTGGAGGCCCCACACATCCATGGTCCACAGTTTGAGACCTGCTGGTCTAAGCCAGCAATCATGGTAACTTCATTCTGCCTTGCCAAGTTAGCGGTTTAGTCCTGGGCATATGAGGCAACCTTGGCCTATGACTGATGAGGATAAGTATGTGGAAAGACTTCTTGGAAGGTCTTGCTTATTCTTAAAAAGGAAACAAAGATATAGATATTTCCTTTTCTGACTCTGGACATTGATATCATCTGTGATTCCTGGAACTGCAGCAGCTGTCTTGTGACCAAGAGGGAAAAGTCAAGAAAATCAGAGAAGTGGACCCTGGAGCTCTGAATAACTTTGAAGCAGCACATTAATCAACATGGTCATACCGTGTCTCTGAACTCTTTGTGAGATAATAGGTGTATTCTTGGTCAAGCCACTTTTAGTTGGATTTCCTTTTACTTGAGATAATACAGTCCTTGACCTTGAAGAGTCTGCAGTCTACCTGGGTTGAAATTAGCATATACACTTTTATGAAGATTCATCTTCCCAGCTAGATAATAAGCTCCTTGAGGGAAAAGATACTTTAGAACTGCTTTACTAGTGATAAACAAAGGCAATAGAAAATCAGAACAAGAGTGTTGGTCAGCTTAACTTCAGAGCATTTTCCTGTAATTTCATGACCTGGTTTTGCTCTGTGGTCTTGCTGCCAGAGCTTGGATGAATTCCATCCATTCTGTAAGACACATATTCTTCTCCTTATGAATCCCCATCATTGTTTTTCACAATTCTTCTCCAGAAACCTGTTTCATAAAATACTAGTCTGACTTATCCTCCACATCTCCAACCCTCAGCCTAACATATCAGGCAAGTATGCTTATAAAAAAGCGATAATAACAATATAACAAGTTCAGTTATGAAACACATACATAATGAATATTAAGGGAGCAGGTTGAATTGATCACAAATACATCTTGGGTGACTTATATCTGGAAATCCATTCACCTCACTCACGATCATGGGCTCTTGGTTTTCTTTCCTGAATACATACATGAGATTGAGGTGTCTTTGTTTCTATATTTAGGCTCTGGAAGACTTCCACCATGTCCCTTGCTCCATGCATTGAATCTTGAATGGAACCAAGAACTGGCATTCATCTCCATTCCCAGCCAATTGTCCTAAATCTCAAATCTGACATTCACTGATTATGTGAACTGCATAATTATCTTAGCCTCTCTGTACCTGTTTCCTCATTTGTACAATAAGGATGATAATAGGATCTACCCCGTAAAATAGTTGTAAAAATCAAATGAATTAATAAACATAATGCACTTCAGAAAATGCCTGACACATCCTTAGAGTCCAACAAGAATTAGCTATTATTACTATTTTTATATATCATCATGATTACTTTGCCTAAATGGGATGATTCTGCATGCTTTTCTATAGGGCTCTAATATCGCCATTTCCCACCTTCTGGCAAGTATAACAGAGCTGTTAGCAAATACCTATTTATCCTTTTCTTCCTTTGAGGTACAAAAAACGTTATAGAAAAATAGTTTATACAACGTTTCAGGAAGAAGAGGAGTTCCCTCTTGTTTTCTGGTACTTCCCACCGTATCTACCTCCTTCATCTACTTCTCTTTTTCCTTGACCACATCATCCTCTCTTGGATTCTCTGATTTCTTCTTCATCCTCAGTCTTCAAAGGCCCCTCTTTCACATCTCGCCATATTTGAGTCCCATTCCATTTGTGTTCTAAGAGCATTTAAGTGAAGAACAAATTTATTCTTGTCATTCTTATTGAATTTGTGGTCAGAGCTGGGATCTTGAGCAATTGATTTCTGTTTGTGTATAGTTTTGATGTACTGCAGTTCAGTAATTTTCCAGACGGACAAAGGGCCTATTGCAGATGGTGGGTTTCCCCTGTCTGATCAAACACCAGCTCAACTCTCCTGTTCAAGAAATTGATGATTCCCACAAAGGCACTTTGGAGAAAAAGAAGATGTCCTCACTTCCTTTGACAAGGGGCCTGGTTGATCCTTTACCCAAATAGACCCTCAAGAGAACCAAAGGGACAAGGGTCTAGGAAGAGAGATCAAAGTTTCCTGATTAATAAACACCCTTAATGTCCAAACTGCTGAAGCAAATAATTACTTTCTTTCCTCCCAAGGAGAGTAGCCATGAAAGTTCCCTACTTACTGTCACCTCTGAGAGTCTTTCTAAGTTTTACTTCCCTCGAGCCTCCTAGCTTTTGTCATTTCTTCTCTATCTCCAGTATTTTGCTTGATTATATATTCTTATTGTTTACCTGTTCTCTTAATAAACTCACTTTCCAAACCCTTCTTCATTTGGACATAAAAACCATTTCTCTAAATTTTTGACTGTTGCTCATCTGGGGCTTAGGACAATTAAAGACACCAAGTAACCTGCAGGTAGGGTGACCACATAATTTGTCATCCAAATCAGAATACTTTTCAAAGTGAAAGGAGGTGCTCTTAATAATTCACCCAGGACTTTGGATGTAAATGGAGACTGTCCTGGGCAAACCAGACTAAACTCCTCTTATGCGGAGATGGATGCTACTATTTCCAGGGTGTACTGATAACATAACGCAAGTAATTGAGCTTTCTTGGTCTCATGCTGATTTTGCACCAGCACCTTGGGCAGTTCAGTAAAGTGTGTATTCAAGCCTTCAGGGGTGGTCAATGTAACTACGTTTAAGGCTGCCCCATCTGGAGGCCATGTATCTACAATAGACTCTCTACTGCGCTCGTGTGGTATGTGGTGGTTTTGAGCACACTTGTCTGGGCAGGAACACCTTCCCTGCCCTTCCACTCTGCATTCTGGAAAAGGATCTACATGGTGAAATTAATGACTTCTGTGGGGAAGAGGAGAGAGGGAGGGGACAGCAATGATTTTGAGATTCCGAGGTCACGCCTCCTTTTTACAGACCTAAGCATAATTTTAGACCTAAGCCCACCCCTCTCTTCTCACAAGAATCATTACTGTCCTGCTGTTGGTTCCATTCCCAACACAGGGATGGGACTGGGGGCTGGAAGTCTGAGGCCTATGTGGAACCACAGTGGACCACATGAGGTCAGCAAAGAGTTAATTTGAGGTCACCTCTTTAAGGACACAGCATGGTGTGAACTTCTCGGGGGAGCCCCACAAGAGGACAGGTGGCTGGAATTGGGGCAGGGGTGGGGTGTAGACCTAGACCTGGCCCAAGGCCAGGAGCTGGATGGGATGAGTAGGAAGATGGCTGGGCAAGGACTGAGCAGGAGCAGAGGCTGTGCTGGAATATTCTCTCAGGCAGCTAGGCAGGTTTTCAGAGGGTCAGTGCCTGAGAGACAGGAGGCAAGAACTCCAGGCCAGGAAGGGACAGCCACAGATGCGTCTGACTGAGGAGCAGAAGTGAGTGTCACCACGTTCCACCGTCACAAAGGCCTCTCATGGAGGGCACCCTAGGTATTAAAGGGGTAGCAACAGGCTACCCTAAAAACACTTGAGGAGAAAACACCATAAAAATCATATCCAGGCCTCCCAGCCCACAAAACTCTGATCACTTAAAATCAAGGCTTCAGGGTGCCTATACAATTCAAAATATTCAGAAAACAAAGTGATCATTCCTGTCTGTGTGTAAGTCATTATCCAGCATTAGGTGCTTAATGCAGCCAGGGCTCCAAGAACAAGAGAAAAGAAAGTCAATGAGCCCTACCCTGGCTTCCTCTCTCCTCCAGAAGTCCCCCGTTTCCCCTCTATTTGATTTGGCCACTTGAAGTGCTTGAACCCAGATGTTGATGGCTGCCCTCTGAATCTTGGTGTTTAGGCCTCGTGGAAAATGACTTGCTTGTGAGTAGCTAATAATACACCTGCCAAATTGCAAATATGGCCGAGATTCTTCTGTTGGCTCCCCACATTCCAAGAGCCTTCTTTTCCTTCAAGAGCTATCTGAGATGTCTCTGTGGATTCGTGTTTACATGCAGCAAAGGCTGCCGTCACTTAATAATGTCAAGATAGCTGAGCCTCCCTAATGAAAGAGATACACAACATCAACTGTCATTTTAAACAAACATGCAATCAGGATAGCGGTGCTGGAAATACGATCTGCCTAATTTCATGGAGATGATGCAGGGACCAGGCTGCTTTCACAGTGTTTCCTCCGGCAAGCTCCATTTCACAGGATTTCAGGGGGGAAATGGTGGATTTTCACAAGAACTGCCAAATTGTCAGTTCTGTGAAAAGGAAATTGCTTTAGCAGCTGGAATCCAGGAGGACAAATAGGTGCACTGATTCTCCCTTCATTGTTCACCAGGCCGCAGCACTCAGCAAGTTGTAATTACGCTGTGAAGAGCTCTGTACTGTAGTCAAGTCTTTCCCCATGTGAATATAAACAGTATTGTTCAGTTTGCTATCAAAGGCTTGCAGCCAATCCTGCAGCACACACACACACACGCACATGCTCACACACGCCCACACACACCCCACCACATATGCAAACCTATAGAATTGACCTCCAGCCCATTTTGTCCAGACAGAGTGGAGCTGTGGACACATCAGCATTCTGTCCAATTGGGTTTCAGTACAGATGTGACCAGCTGCACTCCCCCAATTCATTGGCAAGGGTCATGCAGAAGGAATAAAAGAAGTAGGTTAGAAAATAAAAATAGAGGTGAGTGAGTTATGGACTTGGATTATGCAAAATGATGGGAAAGAAAAGTCAACACAGTTTGGAGATGCCAACGACTGAGGTTTGTATCTGAATAGTTCCTGACACACCATCCGGCATAGGGCACACTCCTGCTGGCCTCCTTTGTCATTGATGTGCCTCCACACACAGATCTCTGACAGTTGCCATGGTGTTTCAATGGCCATCAACCCTTGATTTCAGCTTTCCCTCTGATTCCGAGAATCTTACCTTCCAGGAATCAGCCAGGCAGCAGCTCTGGATATTTGTTCCTCTCTCCCCTACTCCATTTCCTGGCAGACAGAGCCTCTTCATGGGTAGATACCCCCAGTCTTGACTGGGGCAGCTACTCATCTGACCTAGGGAATCTATCTTGGGATGTTATCAGACCTTATGAAATGATAAAAATGCATGGCTAGACCCCCAGAAGAGTCCCAGAGCCCAGCTTGGAGGGAGAGAACTGTGACAAAAATGCGTTTCTTTCCAAAGGACATTCCCTCCATGCACAGGTTGTGGTGATTTGTGCACCAAATGTCAGCCAATAAGTCAAGGGTAGTTTGCTGATCTCATATTTCTTCCATTTTTCTTCCCAAAGATCTAGCTCCTATTTGAAGGAAATGGAGAGGACAAAATGGAGAAAGTTAGAGTCTGGACACTTGTAGACCTAATTTTACTTCATGTTAATAGATGTATCTAACGTATGGTGAATTGGAGCCTCATAGTTTTGAAATCCTACCACAAAAGAGGATGCCTTGAAGGTAAACTATGAGGACAAGAAGACAGACTATGCAATAGAAATCATCATTGGTGCTCAGCATCCAAGGACAGAAGTTCACCACAGGGCAGCAGCCAGAAGACACTGAAGGGAATGGGAGGAGAGAGGGAGGGGTTTTTTATGTTCTTTTAAACATGCTGCGTCTTAAATATTTGGACAGTGTTCAAGTTAGAATTTGTGTAATTTTAACAGTTGAGTATCAATAAAGATGAAATATTGAGAAGGGATAAATGAATTGGAACTCTTTAGTATACATCACCACTATGACCCACGCACACTTGCAAAAAGAAGAGGGAAAGAGGAGATGAATCCAAGACGATGATCTGGACACAGTCCTGGTGTGGAGTCATGTGCACAACTGAAGAAGAATGATATTTAATATACCTTAGGACCAAGGGCAACCGTGGAAGAATAAACATGATGAGGTCATAGCTAGGAAGATAATAAATAACTCCATAGGGAAAGGAGTTACTTGGTGTGCAAGAAAGAGCAGTGGATGTGCAATTAGAAGCCATGAGTCTTGGCTGTGGATTTGCTGGTGATCGTTGTGTTACCCTAAAGACTGCAATGCCTTGGTTTTCCTCTTGATGAAAAGAGGAGATTGGGTTAAATTAGTCTAAAGTCCCAGCTCTAAAAGTTCATAACTGGACTGTACCACACATTTAACTATAATCATACAATATGAGCAGAAATCAAATAGATTTTGCCCAACAGTGTTGAAAACAGGAGGAGAGCTATAGACTTCAGACAGTGCTGTCAGTAGACTGGGGGGTTACGAGGACGGAAGAGAAATGAAGGCAGCCTGTGCTAAAGAAGGACTTCTAAGCTCTTTCAAAGTTGAGTCCCCGCCTGCCTTGGCACCTTAGGCTGCAGGTGATCTGATGGCACAGGCAAGTTGAATCCCCTCAACCTCATTGCTTAAACCTCCACATGCCTCTCAGAACAGTTACAATGTTCATAAAAGGAGCTGTCATAAGGACATAGCTTCTTATGGGAGAAATCTTTTCCCCAAGGGCCTTATAGAAAAGAAAGGAACAAAGGATGGGATGGAGAAGACCAGGATCCGGGTGGCGATGGGACTGGAATGTTTGGTCACCTCCCAGAAAGTCCATTCCATTCATCCCCACAAAAAGCCTCTTCCCTGGGTCATAACAATGAATTTCAACCCACCTTGTAAATGATCGGTATAGCCTGAGCCACCACCCTGAGGGCACCGCGCTGTACTAGGACGATGGGCTGGGCTGGGGCAGAGGTCAGGGGGCACAAAATAAGGACAAGGATGAGAAATTGGCCCTCACTTAGCTTTACGGTCCTACGAGGAGAAGATGCAGATAAAAGGGAACCACATTTCCTGTATGACTCTGAGCAAAGTATTAACCATTTTTGCTATTAAATTCTCTGATCTGTAAAGATAAGAGCTCACCCTACCTCACAGATTAAAACTCCAGTGCATCCCAAACTCCCAGTCTATCCCTGCCCGCCCCACAGCCCTTCCTCTCAAGTAACCATAAGTCCGCCTCTAAGTCTGTGAGTCTGTTTCTGTTTTGTAAATAAGTCCATTTGCGATTGACATGTACACACGGCTATATTTAAAACAGATAACCAACAGGGGCCTCCTGTAGAGCACAGGGAACTCTGCTCAGTATTCTGTAATACCCTAAATGGGAAAAGAATTTGAAAAAGAATAGATACAAGTATACATATAACTGAGTCACTTTGCTGTACACCTGAAACTAACACAACATTGTCAATCAACTCGACTCCAATATAAAATAAAAATTTAAAAAATAAAAATTAAAAATTAAAAACAAAATTTTTTTTAAACCCACTCCAGTGTAGCGAAGGGCAGATGGGATGGAAGGGGGACATCGTGTAAATTCTAGGTAGCGGCTTGAGAGCGCTTTTGAATAAGTGGGCAGGTTAGACGCACAGAGAGAAAAAGAGTTATTGCAATAGGAATACACATCTAACAATCACCACCAGGGATCCAGGACGCCTCGGATTTCTGGGAACTGTGCTCAGGGCTGGCCTCATGGAAGCAGTCTGTGCAGCCCCTCACAGCTCCCCACTCAGACGGGCCCCGTGCTTGGTTTCATGTTCTGCTCTCATTGCCTTGAAATTCTTCACTTTTGAACAAGAGGCTCTGCATTTCCTTTGACATTGGGTCCTGCAAATTATGTCACCGATTCTGACTGGACTCAAGGGCACAAATTAAAAAATCATGTTTAACAAGGGATCTGACATACTACCCCAAGGCCAAAATAGCCCTTTTTCCTGGTCAGCTTTCTTTCCTGTTTGGTCTCTTTATTTATGTAGCGTCTCCAGCTAAGCGCTTTAAATGTCATTCTTACATTCTACATTTCCTCACATCTAAAATCTTCATGGCTTTCTTCGTAGAGATCTAATCTTCCTACCTACGATATAATATGATGTAATTTCGGGGACATTGTACAGACCCCTCAAAACCTGAAACTACTGTGAGGGCACTAGTGGGTCTCAAGTGGCCAGAGACTGTGACACATGCAATTGGCAGCGTTGTCAACAACCAAAAGAAAGTCAAAGAGGGGATGAGCTCTTTGAAAGGTATATCAAATGCCCCCTCGAAGTTCGCTCCTGTCAAGAACAGTACGGGCTATGAGTTGCTAAAGCAGTAGAAAGTTGAAGACATAATTACATTATTGAACAGAACATCATCGATAAGTCTACTCTTGAACGATGTAGAATAAAGAAGTGGCTACGAACATGGCACTTGTGGGAGTGCACTGTGTTCCGATCTGAACTGGGTTCACATCCCAGCTCTGTCTTTTATGAAGGATTCGACCTTGGGCAAATTCCTTAGCCTGGATTAGTTTTCCACTGCAGCCAAACAAACTACCATAAACCTAGCAGCTTAAATCATACCTATTTATCGTCTTACAGACTCTGGGTATTAGGAATCCCAGCCTGGCTTAACTGGGCCCTGTGCTCAGACTCTCATGAGGCCGCCATCAAGGTGTGAGCCAGGCTGCATTCTCACCGAGAAGCTCAACTGGGGAAACTCCAAATCTACCTCATTTAGACTGTTGACAGGGCACCCTTCCTTGCAGACTGAGGGTCTCTGCTTCTCACTGGCAGTTGGCTAGAGACAGCCTTCTGGCCCTAAAGCCCTCCAGCAGCACCCTGCCATGTGGCTCTCTCCATGGGCGAGTCATGGCTATTTGCCTCTTCAAGGCCAGCATCGGAGTCTCTTGCACTCCAGGCTGCTAAGACGAGGCTCAGATAAGGCAACAAGGTCCTCCAAGCGACACCCCATCACCTTTGCCCTATTCTACTGGTAGAAGCAAGTCCCAGGCCCTGTCCCCCAACACATAAGGGGAAGAGACTATACAGGATGTAACACCAGGATGATGGGCCCCTCTTAAGATTCTTCTTAACACAGCCCACCCTGCCATTACTCTGTGGGAAGAAAGTAATACACAAAATCACTTTTGGAGGAGGTGGAATAGAGGAGTGTGTTGAAGAATGTAGACTCTTGGGTAAGGCTCCTCAGTTCTACTGAGGGTGTGGCCTTGGGCAACTTTCCTTCCCTCTCTGTGTTTGTTTGTTCTTCTATAAGATGGGCATTAGAATAGTAATTACCTCCTGGGTTGATGGGAGGATTAAGAGCGATAATGCCTGTAAATCATTTAGGAGAGTGTCTGGCACTTAATAAATGCTCAGCCATGTTAACCTATAAGTGCGTTCCTCTTTGCAGCAGACTTGGAACAGTACAGTCTACTTCTAGGTTGTTTAAACCAACATTGGCCAATTAGATGTAGAGCCACCGCTAAAACGCAGGGCAGAGTTTAAGCTGTCAGCAGGGTAAGTCTGTTGTGCTTGCTGGACCCGATTCTGCCTCTGCAAGCTGGCCCTTCCCTGGCTGAAGGATCCTGCCCAGTGTGTGGGGAGGGAGGCCACATTTCCTTTCGAGTGGGTGGGTATGACCCAGGTGGCAGAACGAGCAACTTGGTGTAGGAAAGGTGGCTTTCCTCCTGGGATGAGTGGACGGACAGACCTGGAGGCTGATTTGAGAGATGAGGTCCAGGGGCTCTGAGGCTCTGAGAGAAGGCAAGGGTGTGTGGGTGGGGCAGAAAGGACATTAGGAAGACAAGGGCGCTAGTAGATGCGATGGGCTGATATGACCTTGCAGTCTGCAGCAAGCTCAGAGCAGCAGAGGAGGTGATGACTTGCAGTTTTCCTATTGGTGCTGCATGAGTCATTCGCCATATGACTGGTCCTGTCCATCTCCGTGTCCCCCATCAGTTTAAATGCACGTACTGCACATACAGATGCATGTATGTATGTACCTGGAGTGCTGCCAGGGTAATGGGTTGAGGCTTGTTCTGAGGACCTGAGACCCCTCTCCCAGGAATTAGGCATAAATTTGGACATCAGTGTGATAACTCGGTATTTTTATAAAATACTGCTTGTCAGTTCAAGCATCTTATCAAATTTTAAGGAAATAACTTAAAAGATCACCTTCTCTGGTATAGAAATTAATCTCTTAGATTGATGGAGACCATGGGGAAAAGTTGATGGTAAGAAAAAAGGGATGCAGACAGGACTCAAGTAAGAAGAAAATGAAATTAGTTTTACATTTGCAAAACAACTCACCATGAACCAGAAAGCTCTTCCATACATTGTCTCCTCAGCCCTCACCAAAACAAAGAAGGAAAACAAAGGAGATATTATCTGTATTTGCATGAAAAAGAGAGTCTCTAGGAGATGAAATAAGTAGCAGAGGAGGATTCTAGAATGCAGGTATTCAGATTTCTAATTCAGTATTCTTTCCTCTACGGAATTCGAAAAGGGACCCCAGAATGGCCTTCTTTAGCACCCAGATGTCTATGTGAAGGTTATTGTCTACATATTAATTGAGCAAGCTCTGTCAAAAGGCACTGCCAAAAGAGAGATACATAAAACTCTCAGAAACTGTTTTCTTATCTGTAAAATAGGGATATTAATAATATGCACCTAATTGGTTTGTTGAGGATTAAATCAGTAAATAATTATAAAATGTGTAGGAAAGTATCTGCACAAAATGTTAAATTAAACATTAGCTTATTGTTTTGGCGCTTCCTCCTGCCTTTCCATTTAAAATAAAAACACTCCTTCAGGGAGGAATTAACACTAACTTGCTGAATGAATTAATGGATCAATGACAGGAATTGAATGGAGATGGAAGAGGACACAGCAAGAAGGCAAAACTCCCAGGGAAGGTAAAGACACACTTCGTGATTCTGGTGACAGATTTTCCCCAAACCACCTAATTGATGGCCCAAAACTCAGATTTCACTGGCATTTACAGCATAAACCTAAGTTTCCTAAACTCCCAGGGAATTTCTTCCTCTCTGCATTTCAGTGTCACCTTCTGATTTATGACTATAACACCCTACTTTTCATGCAGGATGCAAAACAGTTTTTTTGTGGGATCTTAGTTCCCCGACCAGGGATTGAACCCAGGCCCTCGGCAGTGAGAGCGCCAAGTCCTAACCACTGGATCTCCAGGGAATTCCCACAAAACAGTTTTAAAGGACTCTTCTGACACCCCAGAAACTCAGTTCCCTTTACACACTCTGATTGGTGTGCTGGTGAACTGGCCTGGGGCGGGGGTGGGGGGTGGGGAGGGTGGCCTCCCTTGGGTGGCTGTGAGGGAGCCCTAACCGCAGTGTTTGCTGATATCCGAGGTGAAAT
Source organism: Mesoplodon mirus (assembly GCF_964341445.2). Classification (NCBI taxonomy): domain Eukaryota; kingdom Metazoa; phylum Chordata; class Mammalia; order Artiodactyla; family Ziphiidae; genus Mesoplodon; species Mesoplodon mirus. The sequence continues at coordinate 137,421,623 of NC_138983.1, read as the reverse complement.
ACTCCCATTATGACTGATTTCCAGCGACCTCAGATTTAACAACCAGCGGGCAAATTCCTGACTATGTAACAACTGCCCTTGCACACAGCTGTGCCACTCTCCTCCCCTCCTCGTTTCCATGAGAGGACTTGGTTTCAACCGCGAGGTCCACTAAGCCCCACTGGGTATGAGTTCTCACATCCGGCTCCCCAACACGGCACCACTATTCCTCACCATCTCTGCACCTTGGGACTGAAACGGAGCAGGATCCTAAGGTCCTTTCCCCCCGAACCCTAACCCTAACCCGGTGTCCTCAGCCTGCCTTTTGTCTGTGGAAGAACTTTAGCCAAAGTTAATCAGACAAGTGAGAAAATGCAGAAACAAAGGAAAACAAAGGAGACCAAATAATAATAGTTTAGTCATCAAGGACCTTTAGTTCCTCCTTAAGGGCTATAGAGAATATTCTGAGCCGTATCCTGTGAGCTGTCTTATAGATACTGAAACCCCCACCACGTGGAAGAAGTTAACTGCATGATGACCAGGCTGTAGCCATGACATAAGCCTCCACAATTCCAAGAATTGGCCGCAAAGAAATGGAAACAAACCAAATCTGGAGCTGAAGATTAACTGCATCTAAAACAATCAAGGTGACGCTGGTCAGACCACCGATGACCAATTTCAAGATGACTGTCAGAGATGCCTGTGCTGTTTCAGCATGCAGCCCCTCCCTCTGTCTATAACAGCTCTTGCCCCCTGATTGTCGGCAGGGGGGCGGGGGAGGTCGGCCTTTGGACAGGCGTCCACCCCACACTTCACCCCACGGTGGCCAGCAACCAAAATAAAGCAAACTTTCCTTTCCACCAACCTGGCCTCTTTATTGGCTTTTGAGCAGCGAGCAGCTGAACCCCACTTTCAGTTACAGGACCTCTCTGTACAGAGCAGAGAATGAGGACCTTGAGCATTCCAGAAAAAGGAAGGGTAGGGAGGAAGACATTTCCCTTCTTCCCGTCGAGGTTCTTCGGCTGGCCTGGTAATTAAATTGACGCAAGACAGATTCATGGGAGGAAAACAAATTTCACACGTACGGCAATCCAGAAAAATATGAGACTCAAAGAAGTAACCAAAGCAGGCAGCTGGTATACCTTTTAGACAAAGAGGCGATAAATTTGTGAAGAATTGACAAGACAGTGGGATTTGGGCTTGGGGTAGTAAATTCGTGGAGAAGTATCAAGGTCTGTTTCTACAGCCTTCTCAGCCTTGAATCTCTGGTGAAAAGGATGTCTCTCTTCCTCCTGGTACAGGAAGGGTATCGTTCACATGGGCGATGCTTTTGGGGGACAAAGGAGGGTCAGAGAGTCCTTCTGGCACCGGCTGTTTCTTAAGTAACTTTAATTCAACATAAATGGCATGTTTTGGAGTGGCTTATTTTTCTACCCTTCAGAAATAAACAAGCACGAGAACCTGAGAGGTGGCGTTTCTAAGTTTTATTCCAAACCATGGCATTAATAAGAGGTTTGAACTGAAGGAAAGCCAAGTTCACCTGGTCCTGGTGGCTTATTTTCTCCATTCATCAGCTGGCAATGACAGCAGGAAGGAAGCTTCATTAGCTCATGGTTTTTGAAGGCTCAGATACAAAAGCCAGCGTAATAGGAGTGCAAAGCTTCATTATTAGGTAATAACTCTCATCGGGCTGATTCAAAGAGCACCTCTCTTCCTATCTAAACTTTTTCCAATTAACGTTGCTCCATCTTTTTCTTCTGTATATTATTTAAAGTCATTTTGATGTGCCATAATTACTATTTCAATAAAAACCTCACAGAGATGATGAGTTTAAATGAAGAAAGCAGGGAAAAAACATGCCTCCCCACTCCAAGAAAAATTAACATCTCATCCCCTGTTTTACAAGCAGTGAAATCAGTGCCTTATTGGGAGGGTGTTCATTCAAGGAGAGAATCTTTTTTATGTGGAAATGATCACTGTACACTTCCCAGATAATTACATGAGGTTGTTCTGTCCACGATGGCAAATCAGCTTCATGCAGCAGGGGCTTGTGGTCAAGATAATAGCAAAAGATAACACAGTAAAACAACTGTGAAAAGAAAATGGTGCAAAGCATAAACGTCGGAAATTGCCATTTATTTATATATATATATATATATATATATACATATATATATACATATATATATATATATATATATGTATGTATTTTTAGGAGGGCGGCAACATGCTCTTTGCTGTTATCACAAGCATTAAAGTTTAATAGACCATCCGTGAGTTACTTACTGCTCAGAAACACCTGCTCAGTGAGATAAAGTAGCAGCTATCTTTCTAGTTTTAAAATTGACATTCAGCCAGTTATATTTCTGGTCTCTCTCATCACTTAGATGGTTGTTGATTTTTCTTAAATGTCAAAGGAGCTTTTCAACTTAATTTTATTTCCTCATGCTAGTTTCTTCCTTGGGCTCTCCAGATGCTCTGTGGCCTCTAAGTCAGTCCTAAGAAAGGGTTGCTATAAGGAAATCTCTAGTTTGAGAAAAGCAGGTACATTTACAAGCATCTTTTGCACACATTATAAAGAAAAGGGAATTCGCCATATCTCATCCATAATTACTCCTGCTTCGTCTTTCTACTGCATTCACGAGATCACATGACATGGTGGGCAAGTGTAGTATATACATGTATCTAGAGAATCACAGGTCCTAACTATGTTCTGTGTCCCTTTCTTGGTCTGTCTCAGGCCCTGCCTGGCTTCTCATGACCTCTCTCTCCTTTGCTGTCTTCCATTCTCCATCAGCTGGTCCATGTTGTCCATACCCTACAATCCAAATTCTGGGAGATCAAGGCTGATTAGCTTAGCACCCTCAGTTCTGAGGCTGAGTTCCTTACCTCAGACTACCTCATGTAACAACCACCAGATTATGGCAAGATCCCTGGTGGGTAAGGTGTTCTCATCGAGTCAGGCAGTGGACACGTCCGTGTAAGGACCACCCAGCGCCACTCCCTTGGGCAGGGCCCACAGTAGCAGCATCAGCCTAGAGGAGATGTTGGGTGTTTCACACACACGGACCGACCAGTGCTGTATAACATGCTAGGTGCTAAGGCAACAGGTGTAACCAAAGTTAGGAGCTCCAGGGAGTGTCAAGGTTCAAGAAGGAACTGAGCTAGGAACTCTGAACGACAGAGATAGAGCTTAGCTGCTAGACTTAGTTCAAGTCCAGTTTTACCATCCGACCTCCACAGGACCTCGGGCAAGTGATTTAACCTCTTTGAACCTAGTGCCCTTGTACGTAAAATGGGGTTTATAACATACCTATGTCATAAAGTGGTCATAAGGAGTCAATGAGATGACACGTACGAGATGCTGAGCCCAGCATCTGCTCAGGGCACATGCTCAGTGTCTGAAGCGCTGTGTTCAGCTGTTTGTTTGATATCTGTATCTGAGTCTGTGTCTGTGTCCACTGCAGGTACACAGAATTGGAATTAATTGTGTCCTTGGCCCATGACACATGCCCATCATTTGTCTATGCAGCACTCTCTTTTATTTTATGCATTTATTTATAATATAATGAACATCCAATAACCCATCAACCTATAAGCTCCTCCCAACTCACTTCCCTCTCCCAAAGAGACAACCACCAACCTGCATGCTGTATGGATCATTTCCCAGCTTTTTTGTTTTATTTTTATAAACATGTATATGCCTAACAATGTGCTGTTGAATTTTTAAACCTTATAAAAAAGAGTATCATATGACATATATGGGACCTGCTTTTGGCCCTTAAAATTATGTTAGGGAGATTTGTTCATGTTATAGATGTTATTCCTTCATTGTCACTTCTGTGTAGTATTCTGTTGTGAGACAAATTATTTAAGGGCTCAATAAATGTTACCTATTAGTTTCAGTTATTAGTCAATACTGGTCACCTCTCCTTGTTCTTCACCAAGATATTGAGCATCCTTTGCTAACTCCTAATTTCACCCTTTTATTCAAAGGACATTACCTTCCATCTAGAACTGCTCTTCTGACCAGCATTGGACCAGTATGGACACACCACCTGTTTTCTTCCTCCCTTTCTCGGGACTCTGCATCCCTAAATGATACCCCTGCTATTTGGTCAGCTAGATTGCCTACAGAGAGAAGAGACCCACACGTGTAACCAGGAGGAAGAGTGAATCGATTGTTGCCTTTTAATTTCTTCAGTGAAAATGGGAAGGGCTTTTATTGACAAGGCTGTTATGCAAATGTGAATCCATCACACTGCATTATTGGCATCCTTATTATCTGGCGCTACTGTAATCCTGCCCTGGTTCAGCTCCCTCCCCCCACCCACCTTCTTTCATCCTTTCACTGATGGCTCTAGTAGAAAATCTGCAGACTCCAATACTACATGGAGTCACGGATAGGGAAGAAACTGCTGGAAGATGCTCCCCCTGTGCTGTCTGAATACACAAACGGCAAATAACACAGGGGCTCTGAGTCCTGGCCGAGTTTTCTTTCTAGTGACTGCTGTGGGCTCAGGAGAAAACTCGTGAAGTGACCCCTGATTAGTTTGGCCAAGCTCCCTCTCCGGCAATTACTGTAGCAAAGCTCAGACATTGCATTCTGAGTGATTCTGGAAGATTAAGCAGGAAAACGAAGGCATGATAATACTGTAGCCAGAAAAGTAACCCGGCTTGAAATTTATGCACAAATTCAGAAGAAAAAGGCAGGCTGCCAACAATTCACGCCAGGTTTATCTAAGTTACATTACATTTTTAATGCTTATTTTGACCATTTTCCCTCCCTCAGAAATATACATCCATGCTTCTGATTAACGACTAGATGCAGGAGGTTTAGCTTCATATTTCTTCCTCTCTCCAAATTGATCACATTTTCCTCCCATGTTCTTTGAGTGTCAGAGGCAGGGCAAGAGGAGGGAAGACAGGGGAGTAGCATACCTGAACACGATTAAAGAATTTCTCTGCAAACTGTAACACAGACCATTGCTGGTGTAGGGACCACATTTGAAAATGTTCTTTCATTAATTCCACAAGCATTTTCGATGTTTGCATGTCTGATTGTTTGTAAGCTCTAGCCTCAAGAGACACACATGTGGGGACAGGTTGGCATGTCCAGGGATGAGCGCTGTGATGCAATGTGAACAGGCGGCTATGTTCACCACGGCGGGAGAAGTCGTCTTCCATGGATGGTCAGAACAAAAGCCATCCACACCCACACAGCTCACATCGTATGATAGGGCTACCCTGCCATCTTCCCCAATAGGACTTTACTTTTCCAGGAAACCCTTGCCCAGGAAGATACCTTTTGCAAACAGCTGAACATTCTTGAAAATCCATTTAAAATGGATCAACTTTTCAATAGATAACATCAAATTCATTGCTTATGATTCAAGTCACTTCCCATCCTGTCCTCAAAACCCTCACCTCCCTGTATCCACCAATCGTAGACTCATATCTTGATCGTTCTGCAATCCTAAGCAAGCTTCTGCATTTAAAGACTCACCTTAAACAAGACTTCAAAACTTCATGAGTGTCCTGGCTTTGCCCTAGCCCACCTAAGACCCTCTGAGAAGTCTGTCAATGCAGAGTTCTTTCTCACCACAGTAAGTGCCAAGCTCAGCTCTGACTTATCAACAGGCTATTTGGTGCCATGTTTGACAATGAGGAAGGAAAAATGAAAAGAGAGGTGAAAAGTGGGTCTTGAAAAATGACTGGGACTGAACCAGCTGCAGAAGACAGAGCATCCTGAGAGGAGAGAGCAGCTGAGCAAAGACGGGAAGGCTTACAACGGGGCCGTCCCACGCATGCGGGGCCTCAAACTGCATTGTATCTGGGGGAACGCTTTCACCTTCTCCCCGTACAGCACAGCGTCTTGGTAAGCGCCCCCTCCCACGACTGAGGAGTTTGGGGCTGCAGTGTATCAGGTCACGTTTAGAAATAATGAGTGATTCCCAGTCACCCAGAGCAGACTGCTTCACTCCTCGGGTGGTCCTCCCACCTCCTGGACTCTGCCTGCACCATAGCACTGGCCAGAGTTCACCATTTCCCACTTTACTTCTGACCCAGAGGTCATGCTGATTTCATGTGGACCAAATCCAAAGCTACTGCTCGGGGACCTCATCTAGCCAGGCACCCTGTCTTTATCATCATCATCATCACGTCCTCAGAATCTATGCAGGCAAAGCTGGTCAGCAGAACACATTTGAATACCACACATTGTCTCCTAGACCCAATGATTTCTTCTTTGTACCAAAATGCACTCCTTCCTAGAGGTTTTAATAAAGCCACAAACAGCCTCTTCAAGGGAATATTTTCTTCCCAGAAGCCTCTGAGCCCTCTGCATGGTGAACACAGACTCTACAGATTGGGCCCAGGAGCCTGACAGCATGGGCTCTGATTAATATGGTTCTCAGACCATATTGGCCTGGGCTGCAACCTTCCCAAGAGAGAAGCAGTTTGGGGGCTGGTCCAGTCTGCATCCTTGATACTGGAAAGAAGCTATGATGCGGATGCACCCACCTCCCATAGGCCACTTTTCCCTCTAACAATTTCTGCACCTTCCCTGGGACGGCAGCTGAGCTACACATGTGGAAAGATTTGATCTCCTTAAGACCAGAGGAGTCCAGTGTTGCTGGGGGCACAGGGGAAGAGCCAGGAATTTGTAGGCAGACACAGACCTGAGTCCAATCCTGGCTCTAACCCTGTGAGTTCAGATGAGTTCCGTAAACTCTCCTAAGTTGACTACAGGGTAAAGGAGGAGAAAAAAGCCCCAATGCAACAAGGCTGTGAGGTTGCTAACAGAGGAAAAGTGCAGGCACGACACAAGTGTCCAGTAAATGTACATTTTCTCCTCTTAACCACCATTCCCCAGCTCTTAGCCACAAGGCCTGATTCCTGTTCACCCCACTCTTAATAAGAGCCTTGACATTTTAAAGCAAAAATCCATGAATTAATACCCCCAGCAGCCATCTACGGTAAGAGACCACAGAATTCTTTCCACAATGCCCACTTCTGCACTCACGTGGGTAACTGAATACTATCACACTTCAAGGGTAAAAGGTGTCTTCTAATCTCTCTGGAAGTGGAGGTGTCTGCAAAAGTAGGAAGTGGTGGCTAAGTAGTGCCTTCAAGCATACAAAGTGTAAAACCTCCAGCGTAAGCCAACATGTCACTCTCCATGTTGCTTATGAAGCTGTCATGGCCTGGAGCATGTAAGCCACATCCCCTTGGCAGGAATCCCAAAGGCTTTAGCATTCGTGACTGCCCGGCATTTCCCAGGCTTCTTGCGTGAGCTACAAAGATGTCCCTTAGCTTGCTGTCGAATGAAAATTATATTACTCCCCTGTCTTTCTGGGCTGTCATCTGCTCACATGCTCAGCTAATTTAATCCTGGAAGCACACTTCTCCAAGACAAGCCATACTTAAACAGGGCTTGCCTGCTCCCACATTTCTTTCCAACCTGCAGAAAATAGGTTTCATTTCAAAGCCAAGTGTTCAAAGAGAAGAAGAAGCTGTGTCTGGGAGAAGAGATGGAGCTGTTTGCCTTGAAAGCTTTCTTGTTAATTTTAGTACCAGCCACTGTCCCCAGGTCTTTGGTGCCAACTAGAGAGAGCTCTTTCCTTCCTGAGAAAGTGAATACGGTATTTCCCAGTAAACCTTGAACCACTGCCCACACCTCAGATCTCAAGGCTTTCCCAAGGTTATGGTCACCAAAGCTAAAAAGAGCAATGGCAAGAGCACAAAACCACAGTGATCAAAGGATGCTGGGGCCGGGGTCGAGGGGGTACCCAGGAGGCTTCACACAGACCAACATCGCCCTCTGCTGGGCGCACTCCTGTCACAGCACCAACGAGCTGGCCCACCACATTCTGTGCTCACACAACTAACACCCTTACCTCTCAAGCCTTCTTCCTCTCCCCTCCTGGGACCCAGACAGAATTCTTGTGCTTTTCGGCTACTTTCCTTTGACAGCCCTCCACCAAATTCCAAAGTAACCAAATGTTTACAAATAATGCATTTGGAAACTGTTATCTGGAAACGTCCATATATTTTTGGTATTGAGGTGACCTTCATTCTGAAAACAATGTGCCTTAGAAACTCTCTGGATTGATGGAGGATGTGAGGAGTAAGAGGAAACTTTTCAACAAAAATATGATAATGGGTGATTACATCTCTGGTTTATTCAGGAGTACTGCTGCACATCTGTCAGTTCCATTTTTTTTTAATTTATTTATTTTATTTTATTTTTATTTTTATTTTTGGCTGCATTGGGTCTTTGTTGCTGCACGTGGGCTTTCTCTAGTTGCAGGGAGCAGGGGCTACTCTTCGTTGAGGTGCATGGGCTTCTCATTGCAGTGGCTTCTCCTGTTGTGGAGCACGGGCTCTAGGCGTGCGGGCTTCAGTAGTTGTGGTTTGTGGGCTCTAGAGCGCAGGCTCAGTAGCTGTGGCGCACAGGCTTAGTTGCTTCGCGGTATGTGGGATCTTCCCGGACCAGGGATCGAACCGGTGTCCCCTGCCAACTGGCAGGTAGATTCTTAACCACAGCGCCACCAGGGAAGTCCCTGTCAGTTCCATTTTTTCCTGGGAAATTCCACCTTAATATTTTCAGAACTAATCTTATAGGTGATGAGGGAAAGGTGATGTCAGGTAAACAAAGAAAAAACCTTCAAGGTTGTAGTGGAATTCACAATTAAAACCTAAAGTAGTGGGCCCATTGCAAAAGCTATTTCAGGGAAAGATAAATCTACCATCCATACCTATACAGTTTGGTCTAAATGCTAGAAGTACTTGGAAGTAGAGAAGTCATTAGAAAATATGGAGTTGCCCCAATAAAGAAGACTAGATTTAGAGTCAGAAGACTTGAGATTTCTAGTTATCATTTAACATATCCGTAAGACTTGTTATTGTGTTCAAGGAATATCTGAACTCCTACTCTTTGCCAGACATCATAATTGGTCCTGGGTCACAACAGTGAACAACACAAAGACAATCTGCCCTCTCAAAACTTGCAGCCTAGCGATGGCAAGAATTTAACAAATACTATAGCCTTCTGGGGTCAGTGGTATAAAAGGATGAGTACAGGATGATCTGGAAGACCATGGCAAGGGAGGATAACCCAGAGGATCAAAGAAAATGGGCGCAAAAGCATTTAAAGAACTATACGAGTTATTTTCCCCCAATTTTTTGCTTTTTTATTGGGGAAACACATACACAAAATTTACCATTTTGACCATTTTTAAGTTTGCAATTCGGTGGTATTAGGTACATTCACAATGTTGAAAAAACATCACTATCTCTTTCCAGAATTTTTTTATAATCCCAAACATATTCATTAAAGAATAACTTCCATTCCTCTCTTCCCCCAACCTCCGAAAACCACCTGTTCTATTTTCTGTCTCTGAATTTGACTATTCTAGATACCTCACATAAGTGAAATCATACAATATTTGTCCTTTTGTGTCTGGTTTATTTCATATAGCATATGGTTTCCAAGGTTCTTCCATGTTATAGCGTCTGTCAGAATTTCATTTCTTTTTACAGTTGAGTAATATTCCATTATATAAATATATATTCATTGTATGAATATATCACATTTTATTTATCCCGTCATGTATTAATGAGCATTGGGATTGTTTCTACTTTTTGACTGTTGTGAATAATGCTATGAACAAGTATCTGAGTACCTGCTTTCAATGTTTTTGGGTCTAAACCTAGAAGTGGAATTGCTGGATCATATGGTAGTTCTGTGTTTAATTTTTTAAAGAGCTGCCACACTGCTTCCCACAGTGGCTGCTCCATTTTACATACCCACCAGTAATGCACAAGGGTTCCAATTTCTCCACATCTTTGCTAACACTTACTATTCCCCTTTGTTGTTTTTTTGTCGTCTGTTATACTACAGTTACCCACTTACTCAGGGGCCATATGCTGCCATAAGTCATGAGAAGTGACCAGGACTGGAGAAGTCACTTACAGAAATCCTGTTGTCTCTTCACCGCCCGCCCCCATCTCCCAGCTGACACTTCTTCTTTCCTTGGAGAAGAGCATCCCCTCCTTTCTCATTGCCTGATGAATGGGCAAATCATGTAGAGTGATAGAATAATGCAGGGAAAGAGAGTTACTTTCACCATTACATCCCTAGGTACCAACCTTCTTCACCACGTGAGCACTGTCTTCTTTGGAGGTGCTGTGCTTGGAGAATGGCGGGGGGCAGACAGAATTGAGTTCTTATGCAGGAAAGAGGCATCTAGAAATTGACTTAAGAAGGAATCCAGAAGAATGTAGTGAAGTCAAAGGGGGTAAATCAAAACAAAAATCAGTGACTCACACAGATACAACCAGCCTACACTGCACCCAATGTTACCCCTACTGTCACCTGGGTTAATAGCATGGGGTTTTTCTTCACAAATAACTAACTCTCCAACTATTTGTTGTCACTCAACAGTTTTTTTTTTCTTTTCATAGAGACCACCCTTGGTGTTCATTTTAACCTTATGTCCCCTTTAAAAAATGCTTAAGACCAAAGAAAAGAAGAACAAAATATAACAAAACATGAGGCAAGGTAAAAACCATGCTCAGAAGAAAATATATAACATTAAATGCTTTTATTATTAAAGAAAACTAAACTGAAAGGAACTTAGTAGTCCTCTTAAATTAGGAAAATACAACAAAAACTATTTCAGAAGAGGAGGTGGAGATTTAATAAAGAAAAAGGCAAAAATCTGTAAAACGTAAACATTTATTTTAGCAATATGATGTACAACGCATACAAAAACTTGAAAGTACTTGCTAATATATATAAATATTTTACATGCTTGGCTGAGCTGCCATAGAATAAAGATTTGAAAGACTTGAGAAATGCAGTGAACAAGCTTGACGTGATGACCATACAGAGAACAATGTTAGGAGGAGGACACCCCTGATATGTCCTTTCCTGAGGGGGTGGATTCCACTGGAGTGACACCTCTGACCTCTCTCCAGTCCTGGCACACTCTTCGCTAAGGAATTAATTTGGATCTTCAGAGTGGAAAGAAAAATGTGACATACAGATGCTAGGCACTTCCTCTTCTCTTTCCCCTGGAACCAAGCTTCCAACAGGGACCACACACTCCGCTTTGCTAGTCGGCGCCATCACTGACCATAACAGCCACCACCAATTATCCGAGAGGGTCACCTGAGCCCAGCGCTCTCTGTGACCAGATAGAAAATGCTGCCTGAATCTGAGGTTTAGTGTTAAAACACTTACTTTCCCATGGACATAAGCCATATTTGCTAACATCAGCTCGGTCAGTAATAGAAATGATAGTTTGGACTCCATCTGTCAACTTTTTTTTAACTTTTTGATTGTTACCAGAACTCTTGTGGAAAAGTTAAGTATATATTGTTGGCAGCCCTCTAAAATCCAACAATAACTTGAAGATGCACATTTTATGTAAAGTCACATGGGACATGTGAAAATGTACAACATGTAGGCACTAAAGCAAGTCTCAAAACACTTCCCGGAATTGGTAACATACAAAATATACTCTCCTTCAATTAAAAAGTCACTTAACAGAAATCAGTAACTGTAAGAAAACAATTTTTAAACTAATTTCTGAAATTATAAAATAAAGCATTTATAAATGATTGAAAGTTCAGAGGAGATATAATGGAAAATAAGAAAATGCTTAAGACTGAAGGATTAAAAAAAGTGCATATCAAAACTTGTGGGATACAGCTAATGTGGTACTTAGAATAAATTCCTGATCTTAAATCTTTATATTAGAGAAGAACAAAGGTTAAAAAGATGAAAAAGGGCTTCCCCGGTGGCGCAGTGGTTGAGAGTCTGCCTGCTGATGCAGGGGACATGGGTTCGTGCCCCGGTCTGGGAAGATCCCACATGCCACAGAGCGGCTGGGCCCGTGAGCCATGGCCGCTGAGCCTGCGCGTCCGGAGCCTGTGCTCCGCAGCGGGAGAGGCCACAACAGTGAGAGGCCCGTGTACCGCAAAAAAAAAAAAATAATGAGGAGAAGGTATTCATATCCTACTTTGCATGCAAAGTACACCCCATGTTGTTATTCTCAGGAAGTATGAGCAGGGTAGGGGAAGGCAGAGCACAGAGCAGGAAAGGGCATTAAAACATGTATCCAAACACATACATTAACATAATCCCATTTATTTAAATTAATGTGTAGTACACATTGAAAAAATATGCATGTAAGGATGGTCACCAAAATATTAATGGTGGGTATTTCAGTGTGACCTTTACTTTCTCTTAATACCTTATAAACTAATGGATTTATTATCATGATCATGTCGTATTAGTCTAATTAGGATTTTTTACATTTTTACACATTAAAAAAGAAAGCTTAAGTCAAAGGCCTACATTTTCACCAACCCCAATGATAATCCTGCATAATGTTTTTCCCCATCTATTCATTATAAAGCAGCATGCACAGACACTTTGGTCTAGAATTCATGTTTACAACATAAAGAAATCCAGGAGTAGAGATCATATACTGTTTAGGACTTGGATCAGTGTCACAGTGAAATAAAGACTACGAAAAGAGTAGATTTAGAGAGGAGAATTGGAAGTTTGCTTTGGAGCATGTCATGTGTGAACTGCCTGATATATATGCAAATTGAGATGTTGAGTAGCAGCTGGATAAGAGAATGAAGTTAAAATGATAAGCCCAGTTGGAGATCAAACTATGGAGCCAATAATATATGGATATTATTTAAAGACTGGATGGTGTCATAAGAGACAAATGCAGATAGAATAGAAAAGAAAGGCAAGCACGTGGCCCTGCAGCATCCTGAGCTACAGGGATGAGGCCATAAAGAACCACTAGCAAAGGAGGTAAAGATCAGTCAATAACGTAGGAGAAAAGTCAAGCTCGTGGTGACTTAGAAGGTAAAGAAATTTCCTTAAAGAAAAAAAAGTGATCAACTATGTCAAACGTTTCTGATAGGTCAGGTAAGATGACGGCTGACCACTGAACATGGGATTTAGCAACGTGGAGGTCTTTGGTGACCTTAAGAAGATCAGCTTTAGAGGAGTGACAAGGTCAGATGCCTAGGCTAAAATGAAATTAAGAGAGGTTTATAGGAGAGAAAAAGGAGGAAAATAAAGATAACTCTCAAAACATTTGGCTGGAAAGGAGAAAAACGTTTGAAGGAAAGGAGGTTGAAAACTGAGAATCTAGGACAATGGTTCTTAATGGAGAGCAACTCTGCCCCCCAACCAGGGGGCATGTGGCAATATCTGGAAACATTTTGGGTGGTTACAACTGAGGCTGTGAATGGTAAGAGGCAGGTATATGTAGGAATCTTGCACCCTCTCTCCACCCTCCTGCCAACTGAAGGAGGCATGGAGCCTATGAGAGGGGCATTATTATTCCAAGAGTACAGAACTCCCTCTTGATTTGCCCAGAGAACAGAACTAGAGCCAGTGAGTGAGTTTACAAGAGGCAGATTGTAGAATTAGTCAAGGAAGAACTTTCGATCAACTAGTGCTTTTCAAAGAGAAAATGGGTTGTTTTTGGTTGTGAGGTCCCTGTCAATGGGAGCAATCAAACAAAAATCGGTGACATATTTTAAAGCATATTTTTGCACTTGATAGGATCTGGGCTAGACGAGCTCCAGAACTGCTTCCCAAATTTAGAACCCAGATATGTTCAGACCTGAGACAAAGACACCAGCTAGACTTGGTAATCTCGATCTATCTACCACTCTGCTTCATCCTCTCATGGTTCCTGTAACATTCCATCATACAACCTGCTGGGTATCATCTCCCCTGGCTCAGCATACTGCCAAGCTGCTAGTCCCTTAGTGTTTAGAACTTTATTATTAAAGTTCCAAACTTTCCCACATTTCCTTGTAAGAGCTCCACTATCGCCTTGGAGCATGTTTTCATTTCCAAAGCAATTCACAGACATAGCCATTATATTTTTAATATACCTAGTACCTCACATTTACTTCTAAACAAATATACCTTCTCCAAGTTAAATATCAACCCTTGATGGCGTAAGAAATTGTTTAAATAGCCAGCTTCTAAGTAATTTAAAATCACAGCAGTACCTTCATTTCCTAAGTCATGGGGCATGTGTTATTAAAGGCACAGAGATGTACTCATCAACTCTATGTGGACTCTGCATCTGTATATGCCAGAAGTATTTATTTGGAGTATTTCAGCCTCATCTCTTCATTCTCTACATCAGCTCAGAGGTCACACCAAAAAAAGATGGATATATTTCAACACTCTCCTCATCCCAATCACTAGTAAAGAGATTGAATTAGTAATCAAAAACATCCCAACAAAGAAAAGTCCAGAACTAAATAGCTTTACTGGTGAATTCTACCAAGCATTTAAAGAAGAACTAATACCAATTCTTCCCAAACTCTTCCAAAAAAATAGAAGAGGAAGAAACACTTTCAAATTCATTTAATGAGGCCAGCTTTACCCTGATAATAAAGCCAAACAAGGATACTATAATAAAACAGAATTATAGGCCAACATCCCAGATGAACACTGATGTTAAAAACTTCAACAAAATATTAGCAAACAGAATTCAACAGTATGTTAAAAGGATCATACACCATGACAACGTGGGATTTATACCTGGGATGCAATGATGATTCAACATACACAAATTAATAAATGTAACACATTACATTAATAGAATAAAATATAAAATCATAATCATCTCAATAGATGCAGAAAAAGCACTTGAAAAAATTCAATATCCTCTTATGAGAAAAATTCTCAACAATTTGGTAGAGAAGGAATGTATCTCAACATAATAAAGGCCATATATGACAAACCCACAGCTAACATCACACTCAACAGTGAAAAGCTGAGTGTCCTTAACATACAATAAAAGCATTTCCTCTAAGATCAGGGAAAAGACAAGAATGTCCACTTTCACCACTTTTATTCAACATAATACTAGAAGTTTGTTCCTAGCCAGAGCAATTAGGCAAGAAAATGAAATAAAAGTCATCCAAATCAGAAAGGAAGAAAAACTGTTTCTGTTTGCAGATGACATGATATTACATATAGAAAAGCCTAAAGACTACACCAAAAAAAAAAAAACTGTTAGAACTAATAAACAAATTCAGTAAAGTTGCAGGATACAAAATCAATGTACAAAAATCACTTGCCTTTCTATACACTAACAACTAACTATCAGAAAGAGAAATTAAGAAAACAATCCCATATACAATAGCATCAAAACACAATAAAATACTTAGGAATAAATTTAATCAAGGATGTGAAAGATCTGTATACTGAAAACTATAAGACATTGATGAAATAAATTAGACACAAATAAACAGAAAGACATTCTGTGTTCATGGATTAGAAGAATTAATATTGATAAAATGTCCACACTGCCCAGAGCCATGTACAAATTCAATGCAATTCCTATCAAAATTCCAATAGCATTTTTCACAGAAATAGATAAAATAATCTTAAAATCTGTATGGAACCACAAAAGACCCCAAACAGCCAAGAAGTCTTGAGAAAGAGAAACAAAGTTGGAGGCACCATACTTTCTGATTTTAAACTGTATTGCAAATCTTTAGTAACCAAAACAATATGGTATTGGCATTAAAACAGACATATAGATCAACGGGACAGAACAGAAAGCCCAGAAATAACTCATGAGTATATGGTTAATTAATACTTAACAAAGGAGCCAAGAACATGCAATGCAATGGGGAAAAGGTAGTCTATTTAGTAAATAATATTGAGAAAACTGGATATCCACATGCAAAAGAATGAAACTGGACCCCTATATTACACCACTCACAAAAATAACTCAAAATGGATTAAAGACTTGAATGTAAGACCTGAAACTATAAAACTCCTAGAAGAAAACGTAGGGGAAAATCTCCATGACATTGGTCTTGGAAATAATTTTTTGGATTTGACACCAAAAGCAAGAATAAACAAGTGGGACTACATCAAATTAAAAAGATTCTCCACAACAAAGGAAACCATTGACAAAATGAAAAGGCAACCTATGGAATTGGAGAAAACATTTGCAAACCACATATCTGATAAGGGGTTAATATCCAAGATATACAAGGAACTCATACAACTCAATACCAAAACACCAAAAAGCCCAATTAAAAATGGGAAACCCACATGAACAGACATTTTCCCAAAGAATATATACAAATGGTCAATAGGTACATGAAAAAGTTCTCATCACTAATCATCAGGGAAGTACAAAAAAAAAAGAGATATATCGCCTCACATCTATTAGGATGTCTATTATCAAAAAGACAAGAGATTACAAATGCTGGCAAAGGTGTGGAGAATAGTGAACGCTTGTACACTGTTGGTAGGAATATAAACTGGTACAGCCACTATGGAAAGCAGTATGGAGGTTCCACAAGGAATTAAAAAGAGAACTGCCACGTGATCCAGCAACCCCACTTCCGGACATATATCTAAAAGAAGCAAAATCATTATCTCAAAGACATCTGTACTTCCATGTTCATTGTAGCATTATTCACAACAGCCAAGGTAAGGAAACAACCTAAGTGCCCATCAAAGGATAAATGGATAAAGAAAATGTGATACATACACCACACATGCACTCATGCACACACACACACACACACACAAACACACACACAGTGGAATATTATTGAGCCTTTAAAAAGAAGGAAATCCTTCCATTTGTGAAACATGGATAAACCTGGAGGGCATTATGCTAAATGAAATAAGGCAGACAGAGAAAGAGAAATACTTCGTAATAACACATATATGGACTCTAAAAACAAATTTTTTTTGAACTAATAGAAACAGAGAGTAGAATGGTGGTTGTCAGGGGTTGGGGGTGGAGGAAACAGGGAGAGGTTGGTAAAAGCACACAAAATTTCAGTCATAAGGTGAATAAGTTCTGAGGATCTAATGTATAACACAGTTATTATGGTTGATAATACTGCATTGTATAATTGAAATTTGCTAAGAGGATAGAATTTGTGTTCTCACCCCTCCAAAAGAGGTAAATATGTGAAGTGTTAATTAACTTGATAGTAGAAATCCTTTCACAATGTATTTGTATATCAAATAATCACACTGTACACTTTAAATATATTGTAATTTTGTGCCATTTTACCTCAATAAAGCTAGGGAAAAAGTAATGAGTATGCATTATAGTACTTATAAATAGAGGCAAATATGTGACAAAAAATAGCACAAATGACTGGGTGAAAGTAAAAGTATTTAGGAATCTTAATCTGTAAAGTGTTACAATATTATTTTAAAGGTATACTGTGAAAAGGTAAAGATGTATATTATAACCCATACAGCAATCACTAATGAAAACACAAAGAGTTTTTTTTTACCTAATTAGTAAAAAAAAAAAATGGAGGTAACATGGAAACTTAAAGAGATTCTAATTCCATGTTATAACAGCAGAGTTGTGCATTTTCAGCAAAGACTATATGCTTCAAAAGCCTAAAATATTTACCAACTGGCCCTTTACAGAAATGATTTGTTGACTCTTGGTCTATACGTTCCTATTTAAGTCAAAGATTCTCAACTTGGACTTCAGAAAAATAGCTAAATGTGATATCCCAGAAACCCACCTCAAATATAAAGACCTGGGTAAGTTAAAAGTGGAAGACAGAAACAGTTATGTCATATAAACATTAATTGTAAGCAAGCTGGGATGGCTAAGACAATGTGAGATGAGGCAGACTTCATAACAAGTATTACCACCAGAGATAAAAAGTAAGGATAAAGTGATTAATTCATAAAAAATAGCAATTTTAAATGTGTTTGCATCTAATAACAGATTCAAAATATATGAAGCAAAAACAACTGAAACGAGAAACAGACAAATCCACAATTATGATAAGAGGTTTCAATACTCCTCAGTCAGTAATTGATACACAAGACAGACAGAAAATTAGTAAGCATGAAGAGGATTTGAACAGCACTATCAACAAACTCAACATCATTGGTATTAATGAATATTACATCCCCAAACAGCAGAGTACACATTCATGTGTTGCCAGAACATACACGAATATTAGTTTCAGTCAGCACAGTTATCAGTAGCAGATACTTGTAGCTCAAAAGGGTCCTTGGGGTTTACAGACCGCAAGACTGTGATTTCCTTTTCACTTCCTGGAATTCTGTATCGTTTCTGTTGTACAACATGGGGGCAACTGGAAGCCTCATGGGTGGTCTGTCGTATCAACTATCATTTCTCTCAAAGTGACTTTTTCCATTGGGACAATCCCCCTTGAATTTTATGAGGGTTCATAGCACAAGCATGTAAAACATCAATACTAATTATATATTTAGCAGTAGCAGCAATAAAAATGGTGCACAACGGCGGTCCAAACAGCCCCACCCAGGTGGTTATGGCGCCTTCTGTCATAAGCAGCAAACAAGACAGTCTCTCCCTCTCTCTTTCCCGTCTCCTCCACCAGAGAGTGAGAAGTAGCCATGCTATGGTCATGTACCTACCTGGTTGCCTATGTGACCAGCTACAGAAACTGCTCAGTTTGGGGATAAATAAGCCTTGCGGTTTGGCACACTCAGCAGGAATGTTCAGGGATGCTCCGTGCCCATGGTAACTGCCTGTCCTAACATAGAGTCATAAAGTAAGCAGCTATTGATATGAGAACTGATGGGCAAATAGGCCAATGCAACAAAAGAGCAAACTCAAAGAAGACCACGTATAGGTGAGAATTTAATATATGATAAGTATAGAAATACAGCACCACGAATCAAAGGTGAAAGGGTGGGTTGTTTTGTATATAATATTAGGGAGAAACTAAAATTGTATCCCTAAATAGCATCACGTATAAAAATAGAATCCAGATAGATGAATGAAAGATAAAATAGAAAATCAATAGAAGAAAGTGTCAGAATTTATAGTTGTGATTTAGAGGTGGGGAAGAATTCTTTTTAAAATACTTGAAAAGCAGAAAGCCTCAGGCATAAATGTGTTAAGTATAATTACATCAAAACTAATTATTTTTGTTTAATGGAGAAGAATATGGATAGCGTTAACGGAGAAATGACAGATTGTAAGAAAATATTTGCAATATCTAAAACAGACAATGTACAAATATACAAGAAATTCCTTTAAGTCTACAAGAGACAGATAACCCAAGAGAAAAAATGGGCAAAAATATGAATAGGTGATTAAAATAGCATGAACCACAAGAACTAATAAGCCAGTCAAGAGATGTTCACCCTCAGTGGTAATCACAGACACAAAGGAAAACAATCATGAAATATCATTGTACCTCTGTTAACAGTTAAAATGTAAAAGTAGGCAATCCCAACTATTGCCAGAACATAGGGATATAAGAACCAACATGTACTCCTGCAGAGAGAAGAATGGTGAAGCATTCTTGAGAGCTACCTGTGGGCATTTAGTCAAATCAAGTTTACACACACTTTGTGACCCAGCAATTACACTCCCAGGAATGTAGCAAATTCTTCCATAGACCCACAAGCAACATACATAAAAATGTCCATCATCACCTTGCTTATTGTGATAGGGATTCAGAGCAATCTGAGTGTCCATCACCAACCGAGTGGACAGATCAGATCTGGTGGATACACATGGAGTTTTAGGAAACTTTAGAAAGAATGGACTAGATGTTCATGGGGCCCCACGGTTGGCACTTCACTGCTAAGTTAAAGAAGTAAAATAAGGTCTATAATTTACGATGATTTCCTTAAATTAAAAAAAAACAGGCACCCAAAGCAAAACCTATTTTGTAAGACTACATAAAATCAAATGACACATATGAAATATATTCATATGTTTGCCAATGGTGAATGAAAAAAAATGAAAGTTGATAATGTGGACAAATAAGGGGAAAAAAGACAGAGAAAGAGAAAGAAGGAAGGAAGGAAGGAAGGAAGGGAGGGAGGGAGAGAGGGAAGGAGGGAGGGAGGGAAGGAGAGGAGAGGAGAGGGGAGAGGAAAAATGAAAAAGAAAGGGAGGGAGGAAGGAAGAAAAGTCAAAGAAAGTAAGTTCTTTTTCTTTTGAAATAGTTTGAGGGAAATGGACTCAAATAGAGGTAACAACATAAGGGAAAGCACACAGGCAGGAAAGCGTAAGTCTGTAAAAACAAAGGCAAATAACCCAATTTGGATGGAACATCAGAGTGTTTCAAGAGGACCAGCAGAAGATAAGCCTGGAAGGGTATGTTATAAGCTGAATTTGGTCTATTTTTATTTGTTTTTATCTAAAAACTAAGATA
Source organism: Mesoplodon mirus (assembly GCF_964341445.2). Lineage (NCBI taxonomy): Eukaryota > Metazoa > Chordata > Mammalia > Artiodactyla > Ziphiidae > Mesoplodon > Mesoplodon mirus. Next base: position 137,401,412 of record NC_138983.1, on the reverse strand, counting down.
TATGCTTTACCCGTATATAATATATGGATTGACCCTGGAACTCAGGCTCACAGTTGAAGATATTTGTGATCCACATGAAAGAAAATTTTTAAAAAGAGCCAAATTCTGTCATTTCTCCTAAAATCTATCCTAATTCTCTTCTGTCTCAGTGCAGCTAATATCTATGGCACTTCCTATGGCTCTGTGATGTCATTTCCTTTTGTAGCTATTAGTTCCCTGCAGTGTTTGTGCTTTACTCAACACAGGCTGTCTGATAACAGATGTGATTCCCAGCTGTGTCTATATACCAACCACAGAGTGTTCATTAATAACAATTATTAAGTACTTTATGATACAAATTGAGCCTGTAGCAACAGAGAAAACAACCAGCCATTTGTTTTATGGCCTCTTGTCAGGGTGAACTATAAATCCCCATTATCTCAACATTATCAGCACTGGAAAATGGATCTAAGCATGAGTCATAAATAAAACTACCAAACAGCTCAATCATTCTGGAAAGAACAGAGCATAAATTAACACTTGACGATGTAATGTTATATATGAACTTAAATAATAGCTCAAGCCTTCCTGTCGGCTAGTTACACAAATTATTATTTTTAAGACTTACATTGGTAGTTGCATGGCTGGCATATTCATTTAGGCACACAATTAGAGTTCAATAAATATGCAGTCCAGACACTGCCCTCCCATAACGCAACAGCTCCCACTAACGATGTATGGAGAACAGTGAAAATGAAGAGAGAAAATTTCAACTGAGAGAATGTCTCTTAGGATTACAGGGAGTAGGGGAAAAAATCACATTTTCTCTGAATACTACATCTCATAGGAGAAATCATTCAATTTGGGAAGATGGATAGAAAAGGAGCCACAAAAACTGTATGCATTACTGGTTCCTGGGTGGTAGTCCAATGGATTTTCAGTCAATTGTAAAAATATTTATTTAGTTACTGCTCTGTTTTGGGTCCAAGCTATCTTAAGTGATGAAGACAGAACAGAAAGATAAACAGAACACTTGAATGTAAGTTTTAAAAGAAAAATAGCCAATAAACTCTCTAGGAACCAAAGACATGCAAATGAAAACCATGAGATATTATTTTTCATGTTTCAAAAGTTAATTCCCAGTAATGGGGAGGAGACAGTGAAATAGGAAATCCAATCATTTGCTAAAAGGCATCCGAAGGGGTTCAAACCTAGACGGCCATTGGGCAACATCTACCAAGGGCTCTAAAAGTGTCCATTACTTTTTAAAAATTAAGGTATAATTGACACACAACATTACATGAGTTTCAGCTACAACACATGGTGATTTGACATTTGTATAAACTGTGAAATGATCACCATCTAGTTGACATCCAAATATACAGAACGTTTCACGAATGTGTGTGTCATCCTTGCACAAGAGCCATGCTAATCTGTGTTTTGTTCCAATTTTGGTAGATGTGCTGCCAAAGTGGGCACCAGTGTCCACCTACCTCTGACCAGTAAAAGATTCTAATTCTGAAAAATTTATCAAGTACCAAATTAGCGCCATTTATAATGGCTAAAAAAGAAATAGCAAATGATAAGATTCACTAGAGGAATGGCAGAATAGCTAAAATAAAGTCTGTAAGGAAAGGGTTAAATAACTCATGGTTCACCCATATGATGAACTACTGTGTTGCCCTCAACAATTATTTTGTGAAGATTATTTAATATGAAAGTGTCCACCGAGCACTTTAAATATGTTGTAAAATGTTATGTATATTATAATTTCAATTATTAAAATATTATGAAGTTTTTACACATGTTTATACATGCACCCATATAAAAGGCTAGAAGAAACACCGTAAAATAGTAAAAGTTTTTTTCCACTTGATGGTACTATGAATATTTTTTACCATCTTAATAATTTTCTATATTTCTAAAAAATTTTTTCATCAGGACAGAGCATTTACAGCTCATCTGGCGAGTAAGGATTTCAATTCACATTTTTTCCCAGGCCTTCCATAACCTGTATCCAATGGACCTGTCCAACTTGTCTTTCACAAAGTTTAACATAAAACTGGTCAAACGCATTTTCTCACTGCCCCCAAATCATGCTCTGCTTTCCAAATCAGCCTTCATTCAAGTTCCATTTCACATGTGTGCTCAAGGCAACAAAACGATATGGACAGCATGAAAGCTGGAATCTTAATGAACTCAGTCTCTACCTGGAATCACACAGAAGCAGAAATACCTCACCCATCAAAAGTCATTACAAACCCCCACCAAAAAAACAAAACAAAACAATCTTTTCCTTACATCTCTTCAAGCACATCAAAAGGAGATCCAACCCTCACCTACACCCACACCACTCAGAGCGCACTGTGCCTCCCCATAGCTCCCGCAGGTCCCGGCTACGCCAGGTCTCTTCCCCATCCCCGCACAACTTTCCTCGCCGCCTTCTAATTTCCTCTTCTCTAAGATTCATCTGACCTCTTTGTGTATGTCCTCTCTCTTTTCCACATCACATCTTCTGTCTCTGACCAGTCTCCAGATTGGCAAAGGCAGAACCATGAGGCGGTGAGCCTCTGTTTCCACGTCTGCAAAGAAGGTAAAATAATAAACCCTGTCCTACCGTATCTTAAGATGTAGGTTCAAATATTTTAAAAACTGGAAAGCATTGTACATGTCATGACTATCATACCCCCTTTTTCTCATCCATGCAATAAGCCTTACTAGTATGCAACCAGTACTCTGCCAGCACTCTGGAAGTTATACTTGATTATTCTCTCTGTATGCCTTCCTTGACTGAATCCATTGTTAATTCAATTTTTTCCTCCAAAATACATCTCAAGTCACCCATGGTTCTTCGTGTCCATTAGCACCAATCTAACCCACGCACACGTGCTCTCTCACTTAGACTACTGAATTGACCCGTGACTTACCTTCCCATCCACTCTTACCCCTCTACCATATTACCTACCCCTACAGGAGTCAAACATTTTCTTAAGCAAAAGTAATCATTTCCAAGAGTCAGAATGTCCATTGGTTTCTTTAATAGACATGATAGGTCCAGTTATTTGGGGAGCACACACATAATGAAACTCATACATAATGCCATAAGAGTACAAAAGAGAAACTAGAACCCATGAAAGGGACACTTACTTGCCAGAGAACTCTGCAGCTCTGTTCAGTGGGAAGAGAGAAGTCTACAGAGAGCCCCCTCTGATGCACACAGGTGCGTTTCCTCCTTGGATGTGTGACATACAGGAGATGCCTATCAAAGCAATTCATTGAATACACTGAAATTGACAAATTGCTTATTCAACTTAACAAAAGACATTTGAACACACTGAAATTGTTTTTCCCATGGATGACTACACTAGTGACGTTCGTAAACCAGGCGTGCACTCTGTTTGATCTAAGTACCTCAACAGCTTCTTATTGCGCTTAGAATAAAATCTTCACCCCTTACCAATGACCTCCAAGACTGTGCATGACATGGCCCCTTCCTTCTCTCCAGCTAATCGCTCCATGACTTATTATGCTTGCTGGCTTGTTATTTCTTTACTGTTTCAGCTTTTTCCCATATTTGTGTGGTGCCATTCCATCTGCCCTATTCTTCACCTGAATAATTTCCACAGGAATTCAACCATGTTGAAGCATGTATGTCAAACTGATGTTAGGATTTGACAGGAATGTATTTGCATACATAGCTGAGGAGGCTCCTGGGACAATGCTCCTATTAGGGTAGGAAGCATCCAGCTTCTGAAATGAGCTCAACACACCAGCACTATTCATTGAAATAAAAAAGTGATTCTGAGACTGGCATGGGTCTATTGCTAGTATTTGTTTCATTTCAATCCCACGGACTGAGAGACCTGTAATTTAAAGATTGTTGTGAAAAATCAGTAATGGCTTTTTCTCTTCTGAGAAACAGGTTCACTATATAAAGAAAAATAAGTTGAATCCCTACTGTGTTAGGTACTGTTAGTCGCTTGTTCAATGCTCACTTCCCCCTTCCTCTTTGCGGATTGAACTGTGATTTTATTTGGGGTGTCACTGTGTCAGGCGACATGCTTGCTTCTGCATTCTCCATGAGAGCTCATAGTGTCTGGGTGGCTAATGACACACATGCAGGACGTTCCTGGGAGAGATTATGTTTTTTGGGGGGAATGGAATGGATGTACCTAACAAAGTCTTTCCCCCTTTCCCATGCTTTCCTCCCTTGAATGTGGACATGATGTCTGGATCCCCAGCAGCCATCTACTAACCATGAAATCACAAACATGAAGCAAAGGTCAAGAGATTCAGAGATGTTGACCTGATGCCACCAAGCTCCTGAACAACTCTATCATGTATTTATTTCCAATTCTCCATGACCCTCCCTCACTTATTCTTGAGAGAATCAAACATGTTCGTGAAGTCTAAATAGCTGCTCTATTTTTGTCTTCAAGGACCTACTGCTGCGTATGTGACCTCATGCTCCAGCAAAGCTAGAAAGCCCTCAAAGTTCCAAAACCTCATGGTGATTTGTGAAGCAAAGGGAATATCTCTTTCCTTACATGTCTCATATTAAGTGTAAAGTGGTAATTGATACATTTTCCTGAAACCTTCATTTCCAAATAAGCGGCAATTATAGGAAGGGCAGTGTCCAGCTAAGAACAAGGTAATGAATTCTGGAAGCGGAGACATGGCCAGAGCCCATAAGTGAGGGAAGTTTTAGTCCACCCCCATCCTCAGTCCATGAATCATCAAGTGATGGAATATAATCAGTAATGATATCAACGTCCTAAATAACACAAATAATAGGGTATCTCTAATTGATATTTATTAAACTCTTTATTCTTAAAGAAGTGTCCATGGGGCTTCCCTGGTGGTGCAGTGGTTGAGAGTCTGCCTGCCGATGCAGGGGACGCGGGTTCGTGCCCCGGTCCGGGAAGATCCCACGTGCCGTGGAGCGGCTGGGCCCGTGAGCCATGGCCGCTGAGCCTGCGCGTCCGGAGCCTGTGCTCCGCAACAGGAGAGGCCACAACAGTGAGAGGCCTGCGTACCGCAAAAAGAAAAAAACAAGAGACAACAAATGCTGCTTAGGGTGTGGAGAAAAGGGAACCCTTGAGCACTGTTGGCAGGAATGTAAATTGGTGCGGCCACTGTGGAAAACAGTATGGAAGTTCCTCAAAAAAATTAAACTATGATAATTTTTATTATATGATCCAGCAATTACATTTCTGGGTGTATACCTGAAAGAAATGAAATCATGATATCAAAGAGCTATCTGCACCCCCATGTTCATCACAGCATTATCCACAATAGCCAAAATATGGAAACAACCTAAGTTGTTCTATGGGTATCTATATTTCAAACAATCATTAAGTAAAAAATGATGACATTCTAAGGTATAATTTTCAGAGGCTGCCATTATGTGTGGAAGAATTAGGGAGGTGTGACAAGATGTTAAAAAGATCTTTCCTTGTGGCTGAATGCTCAAAGCTTAGGATAAAGGTAACAGGCACCCATTCGTTCTAGAGAGGCGCTACACACAAACAGCACGACTCACTGAAAAGTGGCCAAACTGGCCTTATGACCATCACCCTCAAAAGCCTATATAACATAAGGCTAGAGATTCATCAAAGGAAAAAATTCTTTGAAGAATATTCATAGCAGAAGAGAAAATTATGTCATTTTCCGTTTCTCCCTAGAGCTAAAAGGTATTGACCCAGCAATTAGTGAGCACTCATCACATGTTAAAATTACACTAAGTTCTGTAAAAGATTTATCTCATTTAATTATCACAGTACTACTGTGAGGTGAACACCTGCACCTGCCTGACCCTGAGAGCAAGCACCTCTGTAAATTTCATGCCCCTGGGTGACTCTCTGCTTCACCCTGTTCCTGGCCTCACCAGAGAGAAATGAATACTAAAATGAAAACAAAATCCCACACTCCCCAATCTCTCAGACTCTGCATCCAACTTAGGTTCTAGCCATTGGATCCACTGGAGTGATATTTGGAAGATGGAAGTGAACAGAGGCTGCGAGCCTTTGCTGTTTATGCTGGCAGGTAACGTCCTGAACATATGAGAATCAAGATGCAGTGGTGGCAGCCAGACTTGGCATCCCAGTGCCTAGTCCCCAGCTCCACGAGTGTCAAGAGGCATTTGTGACAAAGACGGTGGCTTTCTGATCCCTGGATTGCAGCTCTAGTGTTGTGCCCTTGAGCTCAACAATTTCAACCCTCAACTCCATTCTGCAGCAATTCCAATTATTTTGAAGCACCTAATTTTCCATATTAAGTCCCTTTCTGCCTGAGAGACCCAGAGTGGTTTCTGTTTCATGCCCTGAACCCTGACAGCAACAATGGATAAAGAATAACACTGGTATTTGATTTTTTTTTTTTTTGCTTTGCCCTAATAGACACATCAAATGCATTACCCAGATAGAGTCAAGCCTTTCCCATCTGGAACTCACTCTGTTATCATAAGCCAAAATAGCTACGGAGGGAGGGGCAGGTGGTACTCAACATCCGGGCACCAAGAGCTGACATGTTCTTAGCTTTCCATTAAAGGCAGCTCTAGGGAAAGATGCCATCCTGCTGATCTAAGTCAGATCACCCTGAAAACTATTTGCTCCGCCCTCAACACCAGTGCCACACATTTTCCCAAATTACTGATCTTCAGGTGTCCTCTGTAAAAAATTAATAAACAGAAATCTCAATTAAGTAGAACTGGGAGACCAGAAGGGGGAACTCTCATGCCCTGTGACCACAGCAGAGCCCAACAGGAAGATGAAAGACACTTCCTGGTGAGGACTCACCCAATGAAAAGCCATGGACTCTGTTTACTCCAGCCCTCTCAGCTTCCTTTTCCCCCCTATAAAAGGGTTCTCCTTCCCTTGAAATGGGGGGACATGCACATGGCTCGCCATGGTTGCAGCCCCCTAATGGCAATTCTCTACTCATCTTGAATAAACCCATCTTTGTTGAAAAAAATATCTGGCAGTCGATCTGCTTCAGGTCAACACCTTCTTGGCCATATCTCTGATCCTCCCAGGGTCAGCTCTCAAGTCTCCCTACTGAGCACCCTACCCTGTACTTGACCCTGGCTGTCCCCTAGAACTCTACCTCTTGGGCACATATAAACCCTTGTTCATTCACTGCTTCTATTACACCCAACCCTGTGCATCCTAGTCTTTATCCTGCCAACCCGCATGTTGAGGCCGTAATACTCCCATTACTACTTTTGATTTAGGAAGGGAAATTACCAGAAATTTGTAATAAATAACAAAGCAGTGATGTTTTTGGCAGGACTTTTGGCAGGCTATTTTTTTTGCCCTGCAAGGCAGTTTAATCATAACCTTAATGATGCCTCCCCACTGCTTAATGTAGGGCTGCCCTTGTCTCCAGAGCCTGGTGCAGCGTGGACACATGGGCACCCTGGGGCTTCTACATGCTTTGAGTTGTCAAACTCAGCTCTTGGAAAGCTGCTAATTTCCTCTGAGGTAATTTGACTGTGATTAAGTTAAGCTGCCACCAGGTGGACATTGGAGCCTTAGTTAAGCCGTTTTAATCTCAGTAGCCAGACTCCCTATAGGCATGATAAAATGAAGAGAGAATGTAGTTTGATTTCCACTTAATTGTGTTTAAAAAAAATAAACAAAAAAAAGAAAAAAACGGTAGTTTAGCATACTACTTAAACAGAATTAAAATAGAGTAGTATAAAAATATCTCACTCATGTATTTAACCAATATTTATTGAGTAACTGCAATGTGAAAAAGATGGTTCTAGAATCAGGGATGGGGCAGACAACACAAAAAACCAAGCACCTGACTTCACAGAGTTTATGTCATGGGCGTAAAACAAACAACACACAAACAAATAAAAATACATATTTCTCCTATATAACATTATAAATTATGATACATGATAGCATAGTATATAATGATATATTATGATATAATGATAATGATATACATAGTATATCCCCATGCACACCAGCCTATAAAGACAGATAAAATCACAATAATGATAACCTAGATTTTACTGACTCTCCCTGACCCACAAATCTATCCATGAAAGATCTTATTACCCTATAGAATTCCCCTTGTCCCCAATCCTGAAGTTTTTCTGGAATTTTTTAGTACATATCTCAAATATGCTTGTACATAGTCTGGTCAGTAATTTCAGTCAGCTACCATGTGGTTTACACAAGCCACAATTAATGTTTATGCTGTGTACCCCTCACCCACCAGGTACCATTGCCCCTACCACACACAAATGCTTTCATCTTCTCCTATTTACTGGCCAAAAAAACATTTACTAAACACCTACTTTGATCCAGTAGGAGAAAAGGAACCCTCTTACACTGTTGCAGGAAATAAGACAGCTATGTCTCTGTCCTCATAGAGCTTATAACCTTGTGGTGAAGAAACACAAGGAAAAGAAATATACTATGAGTGAGTGCAGCTAAAAGTACAGAATACCACGGAATCATCTAAAAGTGGAAGTTACAAAAGGATAGATGCTCATAGAGCAGGCTTCTAAACAAAGTCACGTGTAGATTGAGACTTAGATGACTAATAGCAGTTAACTAGGTGAACAGTATATGCAGGAGTGTTCTCTGCAGAGGGAACAGCACACATGCAATTCTGAGACACAACCCATTCCAGGCAGTCGTCTCCTGCCCCGCACTTCTGTCCATGTCCCAGAACACTCCAGAAATGAACAATGAGCCAAGAAGAAGGTAACAGCAACTGGATATAACTTCCCACCTAAAACAGATAAAGATCAAGACAGATAATGAAATAATGGTCCTAAAGACACTAGACATTAGGCATTAAGGGACAATGACCGCTGAGTGATGAGAAATAAACAAGCTTAGCCCTATTATTGCTCAGTCTACTTCCTGGAGAGAGCTCGGGGAAGGAACCCCAGCAGAGCCCAGCATCCGCCTTGAATTAAGGAAATAGAGTTAAATAAGAGATGGGAGGGACAGAAAAAATATTGGAAGAAATAAGGACTATACATTATCCAAATTTTATGAAAACTACAATTCCACTGCTCCAAGGAATCTCAACAAATCTTAAGCTCAAGGAATGTGAAGAAAACTACACCATGACAAATTGCTTAAAACCGATAAGTAGAAAATCTAGCAGTTATATACAAAAGAACATATGTCATAAGGATGATACCAGATTATTCATTAATAACAATACAAGCCAGAAGTACTTCAAAGTACTGAAAGAAAAAAACTTTGATCCTACATTTCTTTACCCAGTGAAAATATCTTTCAAAAATGAGTATGAAATAAAAACTACTTCAGACATTAAAAATCTGAAAGAATTCATTACTAGAAGACCTGCTCTACAGGAAAAGTTAAAGAAATTGTTTCAAGCAAAACAGTAAAAAAAAAAAAAAAAAAAATCCAGATAATAGTCCCAATCCATATAAAAAGCACCAGAAATGGAAACTATATAGGTATATGTTAAGATAATTTTATTATTATTTAAATACTTTTAAGAAATATGATACTGTTTAAAGCAAAAATAATAACAATATACTATGGGTTTTATAACATATATAGAAGTAAAAAGTTTGTTAAAAATAACACAAAGGCTGACAAAAAGCACATGAAAGGATGCTCAACATCACAAATTACCAGAGAAATGCAAATCAAAACTACAATGAGGTATCACCTCACACTGGTCAGAATGGCCATCATCAAAAAGTCTACAAACAATAAATGCTGAAGAGGGTGTGGAGAAAAGAGAACCCTCTTAACACTGTTGGTGGGAATGTAAATTGATACAGCCACTATGGAGAACAGTATGGAGGTTCCTTAAAAAACTAAAAATAAAATTACCATGTGATCCAGCATTTCCACTCCTGGGCATATACCCTGAGAAAACCATAATTCAAAAAGAGTCATGTACCACAATGTTCATTGCAGCTCTATTTTCAATAGCCAGGACATGGAAGCAACCTAAGTGTCCATCGACAGAAGAATGGATAAAGAAGATGTGGTAGATATATACAATGGAATATTATCCAGCCATAAAAAAGGAGGAAATAATGACATTTGCAGCAACATGGATGGACCTAGAGATTATCATACTAAGTGAAGTTAAGTCAGACAGAGAAAGACAAATATGCTATCACTCATATGTGGAATCTAATTTTTTTAATGATATATGTTAACTTATTTAACAAAACAGAAACAGACTCACAGATTTCAAAAACAAACTTATGGTTACCAAAGGAGAAATGTGGGTGGGGGGAGGGATAAATTAGGAGCTTGGGATTAACATACATACACTACTATATATGAAACAGATAACCAACAAGGACCTACTGTAGAGCACAGGGAACTCTACTCAATACTCTGTAATGATCTTTATGGGAAAAGAATCTGAAAAAGAATGAATACATGTATATGTATAACTGAATCCCTATGCTGTACACCTGAAACTAACGCAACACTATAAATCAACTATACTCCAATAAAATTTTTAAAAATAATAACACAAAGGCTGAGAAGAGAGAAATGGAAATATACTGTGGTAAAACTCTTATACTCTACATATAATAGGTTATCACTGGAAGGTAGACTGTGACAAGTTAAAGGTTCATATTATAATGCAGCTAAAATAACAAAGATATATAGCTAATACATTACAAAGATATTAAATGGAATTATAATAAATACTCAATTCAAAGGAAGGCAGAAAAATATGAAAAGGGGGAACAAATAATTGATAGAACAAATAGAAAACATATAGTAAGACAGTAGATTTAAATCCAGCCATCAATAAGTAAATTAAGTGAAAGTGGTCTAAACACCTGAATTAAAAGATAGGGACCCTCAGATTGAATAAAAATGAATAAAACAAGAAACAACATATTATTCAGTTATCAAAAAACCTTAAATATAAAACAAAAGTAGACGAAAATCAAAAGGATAGGAAAAGATATAACACTAATCAAAAGAAAGTTGGAGTGGCAATATTAACATAAGACAAAGTAGATTTCATAGGAAACAATATTATCAGAAATAAAGAGCTCATTTAATAATATTAACTGGATTAATTTATCAAGAGGATATAAAAATCCTAAAAAATTTTTATGCACCTAAAAAATTTTCCAAAAATATAAAGAAAAAAGCAGAGAGAACACAAGGATGTATAGACAAATCCACAATTACACTTGGAGGCATCAATGCTGCTCTTTCAATAACTGATAGAACAACTAGATCAAAAATAAGTAAGGATAATAGTAAGGATATAGCAATCAATTTGATCTAATTGACATTTATAGAACACCTCACCTAACAACAGCAGAATACATATTCTTTCCAAGTGCATACAGAACACATACCAAGGCAGATCATATTCTGGGCCATAATATGATAGATTTTAAAGTATTCACGGCATACAAAACATGTTCTCTGACCACAATGAAAGTAAATTAGAAATGAATTGCAGAAAGATATATGGAAAATTCCCCAAATATTTGGAAGCTGGTAACACACTGCTAAGAGGTACACTGATCAGGGAAGGAATCAATAGTGAAACTAGAAAGTACATGGAACTGAAAGTATTATATATAATGTATCACATATATAATACACATACATACATCATATTACGTCAAAATTTGTGAGATACAGCTAACACAGTAGTAAGAGGGAAATCTATAGCACTAAATATCCATCTCAGAAAAGAAAAAAGCCTCAAATCAATGACTTCAGCTTCCACCTTAAGGAACCTGGGGCTCAAAGCGTTTGCTCTGTGCTCCTGCAAATCCATGCAGCAGACAGTACATTGTACTCAGAATCACTCTCCTTTCAGACCCTGAGGCTCTCTTTCTAATTCAGATCAAGCTTGTAGGCCAGGTTCCCTTTCCCTAGGGATGAGCACCCTCTGGGAATCCCTAACATTTCACACTCCAAGCTACATCTCATAGTTTCTTTACTAGGTTGCCAAACATTGAATGACTTATCTGAACTCCGCGTAAGACTCCTACCTTCCACGTTTTTTTTCACCATCTTTATTGGAGTATAATTGCTTTACAATGGTGTGTTAGTTTCTGCTTTATAACAAAGTGAATCAGCTATACATATACATATATCCCCATATCTCCTCCCTCTTGCATCTCCCTCCCACCCTCCCTATCCCACCCCTCTAGGTGGTCACAAAGCTGATCTCCCTGTGCTATGTGGCTGCTTCCCACTAGCTATCTATTTTACATTTGGTAGTGTATATATGTCCATGCCACTCTCTCACTTCATCCCAGCTAACCCTTCCCTGTGGTGGCACATATATACAATTGAATATTTCTCAGCCATAAGAAGAAATGAAATTGAGTTATTTGTAGTGAGGTGGATGGACCTAGAGTCTATCATACAGAGTGAAGTAAGTCAGAAAGAGAAAAACAAATACCATATGCTAACACATAAATATGGAATCTACCTTCCATATTTAAAGGGAAATGCGATTAAAGAAAAACTTTTTAAAAATAGAAATAATTACCCACTAAATTTATCAATCATTGCTTAATCTACCCCCTGGTTTTCCCTGCAGGCTTGCATTGAATAATTTTTTCACTTCAGCTAAATCTGTAGACCTCGTTTAAAAGGCCCTCTGTGCACAGATGCACAATTATGATATTTTTAGCATTTTCATCAGTTTTCTCTCTGCAGTCTTTCTTCTTTAGAGCATTTAATTCTCCTGATAAGAGTATATAATTTTGGTTTTTGTTATGCATCCTTTCCTAAGAACTCTGAAACCCAGGTTGTGGAAGGCTGGGATGGAATCCTGATAGACAATGAGGATGGCTCTTCAGGTGTGAAGGGGAGAGGGCAGGAGGACAGGCCATATTCACTCCCATGTGAAATATCATCTTGCCTCAAGAATTCTAAGATATACATAGCAAGTAGACAGCAGGGATCCATTGCTCTAGTTAACCACTTGCTAAGTCTCCATTTCCAGCTGGGAAGAGAACACAGACTCTTAACCATGCGCTATAATCCTTTCTTATAACCTCAAAGTCTGCCATTAGTCTGTTTATTACAAAATTCTGATTACCTTCAAATACTGATAGTATCAATCACATGTCAACAAATAACCTTAACCTCATATAAAATTGAATGTGCTACTTATTACAGAAAACATCTGAGATCTACTGAAAAATTCTGTTTTAATCTGTCTTCATCTTTCATTCTTTTTCATAATTTTTTTTTACCCAGAGATCTCTTGGGCTTTAATCTGTAATATAAATTTTCTGTGCCATGTAATGGTCTGATGTGTAAAAAATACTCCCTCAGTTAATCCTAACATCCCCCAGCAATTTTGCTTTCCTTGGGTGTCTCCGTCTTCCCTGGGCAAACACACAGACTCACCACCCTAGCCTAATTCCTCTTTTCTTCTCCCCTTCACCCTCATAACATTTCCAGCAGCCAGATCAATCTACCAGCAATGAATCACCTTCAGTTTACCATCACAACCAACACTGCAAATGGATAAAAGACAAACATATCATAATATAATACCACAACAATCCCTTCTTACGCATGTTTCTTTGGACGGAGGGAAAGCCAGCCTCTTGTTCTGCCCAATAGTCCACGCTCTATGCCCCACAGTCCCCATCAGATATGGGAAATTTCAATACGTTGCTTGAGTTTACCTTTTAAACATTAAAAGCGCAGCTCCCTGGTAATGTTTATGGTTCAGCTTCTTTTGAAAAGTTATGTCCTTGTTCTGTTATAAATTCAAAGTTATATGAATTTTTAAACAGATTTAAGCTGAACATGCATATACTTTGAAACAAACACAAACCTCGGGAAGTGAAAGAACCTCAGAATCTTTATATATGTAACCTCAAAATTAACCCACTGGTAATGGTTAATCAGAACATGAAACTGCAAGCTGACCATGCCTGGGTGTCCGGCACTATGGACTGAGCAGCCTCAACTTTTTCCAGTACCATAAGGACTCTGGTCCCAAAATTCTGGCCTTAGAATCTTGGCATTCAAGAAAATTCCTTGACAATATGAATATTGAAAATCTAATAGAATTTTCCTATTAGAATCCATTGCATTTCTATACACTAATGATGAACTAAGAGAAAGAGAAATTAAGGAAACAATCCCATTTACAATTGCATCAAAAAGAATAAAATACTTAGGAATAAATCTAATTAAGGAGGTAAAAGACCAGTACTCATAAAACTTTAAGACACTGATGAAAGAAATAGAAGACAACACAAACAGATGAACAGATACACTATGTTCATGGATTAGAAGAACTAATATTGTTAAGATGACCATTCTACCCAAGGCAATCTACATATTCAATGCAATCCCTATCAAAATGCCAATGGCATTTTTCACAGAACTAGAACAAACAATTTTAAACTTGAATGGAAACACAAAAGACCCCAAAGAGCCAAAATAATCTTGAGAAGAAGAACAGAGCTGGAAGAATCACATTCTCTGACTTCAGAGTATACTACAAAGTTACAGTAATCAAAACAATATGGTACTGGCATAAAAGCAGAAATGTAGATCAATGGAACAGAATAGAAAGCCCAGAAATAAACTTACACACTTATGGTCAATTAATCTATGACAAAGGAAGCAAGAACATACAGTGGAGAAAAGACAGTCTGTTCTTTAAATGGTGCTGGGAAAGCTGGACAGCCACACGTAAAAGAATTAAATTAGAACATTTTCTCACATATACAAAAATAAACTCAAAATTGTTTAAAGACCTAAATGTAAGACCAGAAACCATAAAACTAATAGAAGAAAACATAGACAGAATACTCTTTTACATAAATCATGGCAATATTTTTTTGGATCTGTCTCCTAAAGCAAAGGAAACAAAAGCAAAAATAAACAAATGGGACCTAATTAAACTTAAAAGCCTTTGCACTGAAAAAGAAACCATCAAAAAAAGGCCAATCCTATTTACAGATGAGGAAACTGAAGCACAGAGAAGTTAAAGAGCTTTCCCATGGTCATATAGATAGGAAGTGTAAGAGCTGGGATTGAAACCCAAACCATCTTGCTTCAAAGCCCACAGGCTTTCACATTTAACCTCTATACTGAACAATATGATGACCAAATTTTTAACGGTACAGACAAGAATCAAAGACAAAAAGGAAGGAAAGAAGGAAAGAAAGGATAGAGGAAAGAAAGAAGTCTAAGTAGCAGTTGAAACCCTTCAAGGATTAGAAAGAATCTGTAAGGTGAGGAGTAGAAATCGGAAATCAGATATGAGGGACCAAGACCACCCAGGAATAAAGGAACAATGTGCAGAGACACAGAGATGAGAGTAGATAAGACATGTCCCAGAGACAGAACTACCACATCAGTGATACACTCACTCGAAATGAATTTTGACCTTTTGGATCAGGCTGAAGAATTGGTACTCCATCTTACCTGTCTTCTCTCATCCCTCCACCATGCCCCAGAAACGTACACACCTAATTTCCCATGGAAGTTATGCAACCATGTTCACAGTTCACTGGGAAATAGAAGAATGCAAATTATTGATAAACACTGCCCTGTAAGTCAAGGCCAGCAGAATCCAACAGAGAACAGATACTAACTCACAACTCTCTCCTTCCGCTTTAGTAGAAAAACTGGATTACATCTCCCATATTATTGGCAAACTGACAGAGCTTAAATCTCTATTCTCTCTTCTGAATGTCCTGGAGCCTAGATCTTTACCGACTTTTAGCCTGGAAATGACAGCCAACAGCTCTGGCTGTCATGTCATCCCTGGGCCTAGAGTCAGTATAACCAAGTGGTAAGAGAGTGATCTGGTTCACTCACTGAATTCAAGGGTACAGAAGAATTAAACCAGATGAAGATTGAATAAAATGAACTATTAAAGTGCTTGGTATAATGACTGGCCCACACTAAGGGCTCAAAAATGATAACTGCTCTCATTAGCAACAGCAGCTAGATAACTTGGGAAATTCAACTCATGAAATCATCACCATACTATCAGCATTTTATTATCCAGCCCACAGAATACTGAAGTTCTTATAGAAAAATAACATTCAGACCACTATTGGAAGAAGGCATCATTGCTTCTACCTTGGACACTCAATTCCTATCCTTCAAGATCCCTTCCCTTTAAACTTGAATGGAAACACAAAAGACCCCAAAGAGCCAAAATAATCTTCAAGATCCCTTCCCTTTAAACTTGAATGGAAACACAAAAGACCCCAAAGAGCCAAAATAATCGACGTGCACGCCTAGGATGGTACCCAGGACGGCGGGTTCCGTGACCCCTCGAGGTACGCCTGGGTACTCTGCTTCGTACCTCAGGACTACCTAGCACAGATGAATGGCTGCAAAAACCCGATTTAGTCCCAGGCTTGGAAACTTCTTTCTTTAACCACATGATTCAATTCCTGATTTGCTTCTAATAAGGGAGAGTAGAGAAGGAAGCGGGAGCTTTCAAGTCAAGCAGATGTGGATGAAGCAATTACACTGAGGAGCGTCCGGATGAGTGTGGCAGGAGAGGATGCCGCTTGGGCACAGGCACAGCTGCTGCTTTAATTGTATCTGCAAAGCTACCAGAGATCACACGCTACAGTTAAGATTCTAGAGCTTCCAGAGAAACGAGCACTGGTTCTATTGAGGGACTGAGGTGAGCTCATCTACGAAAGAGCTTTCCTTTAGTGAACGGGACACACCCATGCTCCTCTGATACAGTGCTTTTTGGATCCCTAAGACGGCAGAAGACTTCTCTCAAGCCCTGTGGAAGAAGGGGGTCCCAGAAGTCCTGGGCTGTGTTGTGCTTGAACGGTCAGGGTCAAATTCCAGCTCCAGTACAGATTTTGGCTTGAAAGTTGCCAGAAATACCTACAAGGGTCTCACATAGGCTGCACTGATGACCACACTCTGCACGGGAGATTCCTACCAGGGAGCAGGAATCATTCCATGGGCACCGGATGCTAAGGAGACAAGAAGAAGAAATCTGTGCTTTCCATATGGATGAGGCCCTTTCATCAGTCCTTTATAAATTAATGATCAGCATTAAGTCAACAGAGTGAGTAGGGTGGTTGTTCTCCAGTGTGGAACCAGGTAAGCTACGATTCATGAAGTCTCTTAGATGTGCAGGCCTCTGACAAGTTTGAGAGGAAAAGGTGAGGAGATGCAGTGATCAAGGAATTTAAGATGGGAAAGGATAGTGTGAAGAGGATGAGCAACTGTGTTCCATTTCCTCTGATGACACCATCAGAAAGATGGGCTGAGCTGCAGCAGGAGTGTCCAGGTGAGTATCCCAGCAACTCCAGCAAGCCTGCATCCCCGCCACCCCTCAACTCCGCCATGTTCATGGCTTCGTTGAATGCCACACTCATTGCCTCTCTCCTTGCAGTGATTCCTCCTGGCAGGGCGGTGGGAAGTCTCCAATGCTGAGAAAATGTCAAGGAGAAATCTACAATTATTGCATTTCCAGGACTCTGGCAAGTCTGTCCTCCAGATCTCCAGATCTCCAGATCTCCAGCTTTGATGGTTTCTCCTTGCAGATGCCCAGTACCTGCTGGGCAGGTTCCGACTAGCAGGTGATCCAACTCAATCCATCCGGATGCTGAGTTCTCATGCTGCCTCCACCACCTACCAGTTCTATTCCCCCTGAGAACTCCATGCTCAGACAGTAATAACCAGCTGTCAGATTGGGTTTTATATTAGTTATAAATTAATGTTTTAATTGGTTTTATTTCCAGTCGAATGTGGAAAATGGGGCAAGGGATGGATCCCAACAGGATTTCAGAGAAGCATTTTATTTCACTCACAGCATCTTAGAAGAGTTACACTAAAATAAAATGCAGACACCCCATCTCACCAGAACATGCCTGCATCTCAAAGTAATAAACTTTCCATTCCAGTGGGGGAATGAAGCTATTTGTCAGTTCCAATGTCAAGAATGAATGCAATTCAAATTCTCCAGCCATTTATTTCAACAATTCTCTACTCTACAGCTGAAATAACTTAACATAAGAAATAGCTGTTCACTCAACGTAAAACTTGCAAACCTGGTTCCACAGGCATATTTCTAAAAAAAAAATAATGAATCTGCAAGGGCTGTTGGGTAAGGCACTCCATCCATCTTGGCGCAATGGTAACGCCCAAGACCACTGGAGCCACGCCACCACCATCCCGGGCTGGGAGAAACATCCCAGTGGGCCAATCTCTTCACTTCCCTCTTCATTACCATCATGATAATTGCTGCCATTTCCTCATAAACGTTCACAATTCATCATCTTTCCTCTTTAAACCTGAGGCGTTGATGACACCCAAATGGCCCTGAATGTGAAAACTTCAATGACTGAGACATCCAGAAGAATTAGAAATAATGATAAAATTTTTCATTTCACCCTTGACAAGTCCCTATTGCAGATGGCTACAGAAGACAAACCTGAGTGGCAGTAGGAGAATGGTTTTGTGTGGCTGGCGGGGTGAGAAGGAGGCTCCTGGGAAACCTGTTGATAGGAAGTACGAGGCATCCATGTTCAGTGTCCGGCCTGGGGCTGAGCATCACACCTAGATGTTTGGAATGATCTTCCAGTGTTCAGGAAGCCTCCCCTCCACTTCCCACTCACTACCTTAAGAGGAAGCATTTGAAAATGAAGAGTGCCAAGAGCCTGAAAAATGTTGTCTACTGAAAAACCAAATTTTTCACTTCTCATTAAAACTAGTAGCAAACATTCATATACTCTATAGCACATACTATGTACCACATTCTAAAGCATTTTACACATATAAACTTGCTTAGCCCTCCTTACAATCCTAGGAGGTAAATGTTATCAATATTCCCATACGAAAAAACTGAGGTTTGGTGACCTGGCCAAAGGCCAGAGTTTTCAAATTATGGCACTGAAATTGGATCTCGGGTACCTGTCACAGAGCCTGTGCTCTTAACCAGCGCAGTAAGTACCCTCTCTCAAAACTGCATATTACTGAAATTCCTGGAGGACATTTTCTGAGAATTGGGTGTTCCTGCAGTCATTTCACTGAGGTTCTGCCTAAAGGTAGAAGAGTAATTCCCAGTTACCTACAAATGTTTAAAGCTGTTTTCCAAATACAGTTAACCCTTGAACAATGCAGGGGTTAGGGGCACCAACCCTGCGCACAGTGGAAAATCTGCGTATCACTTAGTCAGCCCTCTGTACATAGCCGGCTCCATAGCCACAGTTCCTCCGCATCCGTGGATTTGACCAACCTCAGATGGTAGAGTACCATACTATTTACTCTTGAAAAAAATGTGTGTAGTGGGGTGGGATGAATTGGGAGATTGGGACTGACATATATACACTACTATGTATACAATAGATAGCTAATGAGAACCTACTGTATAGCACAGGGAGCTCTACTCGATGCTCTGTACTGACCTAAATGGGAAGGAAATCTAAAAAAGAGTGGATATGTGTATACGAATGACTGATTCACTTTGCTATACAGCAAGAAACATTACAACATTGTAAAGCAACTATACTCCAATAAAAATTAATAAAAAATAAAAATAAAATAGATAACCAACAAGGACCTACTGTACAGCATGGGGAACTATGCTCAATACTCTGTAATAACCTAAATGGGGAAGTAATTTGAAAAAGAATAGACACGTGTATATGTATAACTGAATCAATTTGCTGTACACCTGAAACTAACACAACATTGTTAATCAACTCTATTCCAATATAAAATAAAATTTTTTAAAAAAGAAATAAAGACATACAAAAAAATTTTTTAAATGTGTGTATAAGTGAACTGCAAAGTTCAAACCTGTGTTGTTCAGGAGTCAAGTGTACTACCAAAGAACAGAAGACCAGTTCCTCTCTTTCTAGTATGCCTGAGTTCTTTAACTCCCTTTGGGTAAGATTAGGGGAGGAATGAGAGGACCAGGGGAGAGGGTTAAAGGCCGAGAGAGAAGAAAGGCGCCCGAAAGGGAGGCATCGTGCGTGTCAGGAAAACACTGAGGAGGAGGCCTCTGCAGGGCAGGATTCACGCAGGGAAGTATAAGGAGGTGCAGCTAGGTGGAGAGATGAACTGGAACAAGACACATAGAGCCTTGAACATGACGAGAGGAAAGATTTAGGCAAGGTTTGTCTGTGGGGCCAGCGGCATGGGCAGGAGGAACAGGCAGGGACTACACCCGAGCTCCCGACACTCTGAAACTGTCCTCCCAAGGCCCTTTCACTTTGCTCTCAGGGACCTCGCCATTGCTTCTGCTTCCCAGTGAAGCCCAGAAGATATGCAAGGCCCCACTTGCAAGCCCAGGCTGCTCATGAAGGAAATTTCCCACAGCCGTTTGCCTGGGCTCAACCAGTGCCGGCAAACAGACCCAAGCAGAGCTAAGGGCCACAGCCTCTTGCTCGTCTATCATCAAAGACGCCTGTCTTTCACGAGGAATTGACTTCTGCGGGTCCATTCTCATCTCCCAGGGAGCTCCAAGAGTAAATGCTGGGCACATTCCCAAGTCTCTCTCTCTCTCTCTAAGTTTTGGCTCCAAAGAAGTCTTTTATCCACTGAATGATTAGTTCACAGACAGCTAGTGCAGAATATACAACTTATGCAACTGGTCTACCTCCTACTTCTGTACATTTAATCCCTTCTCATTGGTGATCAGCTGTCATAAAAGTCTAGAGTATGTGGGATAGAGAAGAAAGGGGCCTCGTTGTCACTCTTATTCACCCACGTTTCTGGCCATCAATAGTTTGGCCAGGTAAAGGGAGACAGAATGAGACCAGGCACAAAGATGGAATGAGTGTAAGGGCATGACAGTCTTTTTGTCTCACCCAACTTAAGGGATGGGAAAATGATGGGTATGTCACTGCCTGCCAAAGCCAGAGATAATAAAGCCTCAATCAACCTGGACATTAGCCTAAATCCTCAATTAACTAGATTTTTTTTTCTTTTCTCCACTTCTGGCATAAAAATGCAAATAATTAGATTTCAGTTTTATATCAAAGATATGAAAACAAATCTATGTCATGAGATTGAGAAGATAAGCCACAACCTGATAGAAAATTTTTCAAAAGATATATCTGACAAAGGACTGTCATTCAAAATATACGAAGAACTCCTAAAATTCAACGATAAGAAAATGAACAACCCAAATTAAAAATGAGTAAAAGACCTGAACAGACACCTCACCAAAGAAGGTATACAGATGGAAAATAAGCAAATGAAAGGATGCTTAACATCATATGTCGTTAGGGAATTGCAAATTACAATAACAATGAGATACTACTACACACCTATTAGAATGGCCAAACTCCGGAACACTGACAACACCAAATGCTGACAAGGATGTGAAGCAACGGGAACTCTCATTCATCACTGATAAGAATGCAAAATGGTACAGACACTCTGGAAGACAGTTTGGCACTTTCTTACAAAAATAAACATACTCTTACCCTATGATACAGCAATCCCACTTCTTGGTATTTACCCAAAGGAGCAGAAAACTTATGTTCACACAAAAACCTGAACACATAAGTTTATTGCAGCTTTACTCATAATTGGCCAAACTTGGAAGCAACCAAGATGTCCTTCAATAGGTGAATAGATAAATAAACTATAGCACATCCAGAAAATAGAATATTATTCAATATTACAGAGAAACAAGCAGTCAAGCCATGAACAGACATGGAGGAAACTTAACTATGTTATTACCAAGTGAAAGAAGCCAATCTAAAAAGTCTACATATTATATGATTCCAACTATGTGACGTTCTGGAAAAGGCAAAACTATGTAGACAATAAAAAGATCAGTGGTTGCCAGTGGGGCTGAATGGGTGCAGTACAGAGGATTTTTAGGGCAGTGACTATTCTAGATGATACTCTAATCGTGGATACTTGTCACATTTGTCAAAACTCATAGAAAGTACAACACAAAGAGTGAACCCTAATGGAAACTATGGCCTTTGGGTGATAATAATGTCAGTGTAGTTTCATCAGTTATAACAAATGTACCTCTGAGGTGCGGGAGGTCGGGATGTCGACAGTGCAGAGGGTTGTGCATGTGGGGGGCAGAGAGCATATGGGTACACTCTGTACTCTCTGCTCAATTTTTCTGTGAACCTCAGACTGCTCTAAAATGTTAAATCTATTTTCTGCAGATTGAATAGCAAGACCCTCTCTGCAGACTGATGCTTCTGAAGCCTTGATTCCTGGATGATTAAATTATGACCGACTGAAGCAGCAAAGTGTCATAGCACGTTGCAGAAAATCTTTCAAAAGTCATTTATCTGCTACTTCGCCAACCAGTTACTGAGGCACTGGACTAAGCTCTGAGGGTCTAAAAATAATACAACCCTGAGCCTGGCCTTGAGGAGCTCACAGTAAAGTGGGAGAGACAGACCTGCCAACAGTTGTACTGAGAAGTAGTACTGCCTTAATGCAGTCAATGTAAATTGCTGTGGGAACTCAGAGGATAGATAAAAATTGACCTGGAGGAAACCTCTGGTTAACATTCAGTGACCCATCATTCACCAGTACCTTCACAGGTGCATTTGGTGACAACTCTGCTGGGTATCATACAGGGGAACAGGGGAACAATAGGTGAGCCAGACGACACAGCCCCTGCTGGTCAGGGAGATTTCAGTTTAAAAGGCCCTATTTTAGTTACTGAAGAACATGGTATTTAAGCTGAACCAGGAGAGCCTTTCCAAGAAGTCGATCTAATAAGAAAAAAGTTCTGTATGTTCAAATCACAGACGATTAAGAGGAATATCAGGGGTGGTCTGTTACCATGGTTCTCAGACCTAGTCACACATGAGCACTGCAGGGCAATCTTTTAGTAAACACCACACCCAAGTTTCAACCCAGACCAATTAAATCAGAACATCAGGCAACTGGAAGTAGGTATTGGTGTTTCTTGAAATCTCCCTAAGTGATTCTGGTGCATAGTTAGGATTGAAATTGTCTACTAACTTAATCCTGCCTTTCTACTGATTATGAATCCATGTCCAAAGGTTGAGGTCAAGATTACAGAGCTCGTCAATACAACAAATCCAGGATCCACTATACAACTTAAGAACTACAACATCTATCTAATTCGCTCCTCCTGGTCCTGGTCCCCCAAATAGTAACCACTATGCTGAATTTTATAATTGCCTTTTTTGTTAGTCTATCCCACACATATGCACAATTTACCTACATAACACACTGCTTGATATATCTTGGTTTTGTGCTCCATAATGCAGGTATTTCCTATATGTAGTCTTAGGCCCTTGCTAATCAACAATGTGGTCTGCAGACCAGCAGCAACCGCATCATCCAAAATCTTGTTAGAAATGCAGACTCTGGGGCACCAGCCCAGATCCACTAAATGAGAATCTTCAGTGTGACAGTATGCCTGCATGACAAAGTTCGAGGAGCACTATTCTAAAGACTTGTTTTGTCACTGGCATTTATCCAAGCTGTTACATGTAGGTGTAGTTCTGGGAATGAGTACCTAAGATGCGTCCAGTGTTTTTTTTATTATGAAAACTACTGCTATGAACAAGCTTGTCTGTCTCTCAGTGTACATGTGAAGCGTTTTCATAGGATATACACCTCGGAGGGGGATTGATGGGAAATAAACTACATAAATGTTCCATTTCACTGGGCCAATTTGTTTTCCAACATTCTTTAAGATTCACATACCCACCAGAGTGTGTAAGAGCTCCTATTAATGTACATCTTATCTAATATGGAATATTGTTAAATGTTTTGATTTTTGCCTATCTAATGAATGCATTTATTTTAGTCTTAATTTATGTTTTTCTGATTTACTAATAAGTTTAAAAATAATTTTAAATGCTTTCTCACCATATTTTCTTTTCTATGGAATGCCTATTCATTTACTTTGCTAGGTTGTTTATTGGGTTATTTGGGTTTTCTTCTTGGTGGTTTATAGTTTTTTATGTCTATAGATACAAATGCATTTTCAAGTATGTGTTGCAAATAACTTCTGCTAGTATATGGCTTGTCTTTCCACTTTCTTCATCATGACTTTGATGAACAGAAATTCTAAGTTCTACTGTAACAAAATTCATCAATCCTTCTATCTTGGTTAGTGATTTTTGTCTTTTTAAAAGATATTCTTCTACACTGAGATTTGAAATATATTTTCCCACATTTTCTTCTAACAGTTTTAAACTCCTGCTTTTGAATTAAGTCCTTAATGCATCTGGAATTGATTTTTGTGCTCTTTCTACAGTCGAGATCTTATACCATTTTTTTGGTGTGGAAAAATCAATGGTCCCAGAAAGATTATTGAATAGTCCCTTCTTTCCTTTTTCCTCCAGTTGATCTAGAAGCTTCTTGGATCATATATATTTATCAGTCTGTTTCAGGACTCTTTCTTGTTTCATTGGACAATGTGTCAACCCTCACACCAATAGCACAGAATCTTAATCACCATAGTTTTCTAATAAACCTGGTATCTGGTAGGGCAAGTTCTTCGACCTTATTCCTCTCCTTTAGTATTCTGACAATTCTTGACCCTTTTAATTTCCATATAAATTATAGAAGCCATCTGTCATGTTTCACTCAAAACATTGTTGGGATTTTTATTAGGATTGAATTATAAATTAATTGGAAGAGAATTAATATCTTTTTAATATTGATAATTTCTTTCCATGGACACTGACCATTAACGTCTTTCAATCAAATGTTATAATCTTCTCCACAAAGTTCTTACAAGTTTGGTTAGATTTATACCTAAGCATCTTCTTAAAAAAATTTTGTTATTGTAAATTTTATTTTTAAATATTATTTTCTAACATTTTATTGACTATATGTAGAAATGTAAATAATTTATAGATACTGTTCTTTAGACAGTCACTTAGATAAACCCTCTCATTACTTCTAATAATTTGTCAATAGATTATTTGAGGTTCCTATACTGACAAGTCATTACATCTGAAAAGCTAAGAGTTTTGTTTCTTATTTCCAATCTACATGTGTGGCAGAGACAGCTAACTATACCATCCTTCTCTCTCTCTCTCTCTCTCTCTCTCTCTCTCTCTCTCTCTCTCTCTCTCTCTATGTGTGTGTGTATATATATATATATATATATATATATATATATATATATATATTCTGTTTTTAGTAATAGGACACTATGAGTTTTATCTGGGATCATTGTTACCTTGCAGCTAGGTGTGACCAAATGACCAACTTCAGGGCAACGGGCTATGGGGAGAAATAATATGTGAAACTTCCACATCATAACCTTAAAGACAGGCTGCAATCTGGTTGACTGAAACTAGGATTTGGGGTTGGGCTGTCTTAGAAAAATCAACTGACTCTGTATCCTCAAACAACAGGCAATAAGATTGCTACTCAGAGCCTTTCTCAAGAATCTCCCATTAACTGTTCTCACCAACTGGAGAATGGGAGATAATCTAGTGGCAACACTCAGACTAAGGATGATGTCTTTCCACACCAGACCATCTTTGCAAATGGCTTTAATACAGCTACCATTAAACTGACTGAGAGAGTTATGAGCTGAGCACAAAAGCTAGTAACTAAAAGAGATCTGAAGGATGTAAAAACTACAATCTGAAACGATCACTGGATATGTTTACTTTTACGTGGAGCTGATAAGAAATGCAAAGATTGAAAGCTATTTCGTTTGTGAGGCATTATATTAATGCAAAAACCAAACCCTTGCCTTTAGAAGTGTAAGAATGTTCAATCCTTAAAGGTACAGTTGGGCCCGAAAACTGTGCTAGCAGGAACTGGGCTGTGTAGATAATGCAGTTCCAAAAAGGCACATTTTCCAATACCTTTTCTAGATACATCTATGGAGAGCAGTGGGAAAGGAAAAAACAAAAGCAAAAATGAAAACAGAGGACAAAGACAAGGAACAATGGAAACTGGATTTACTTCCAGAGAGTAGAACCAAGGGCAGCCAGCTGGGCTAGGCAAGCACCAGCCCTACTGCCAGGGTGGGAGCTGTCACAATTCATGCCCAGCAAGATCTGATGACCTTTGGTGTTCCCCATTCTTTGCTTTCCAAATAGGAGTTTCATTCTAATTATCTTTTCTTATTTTTATTAGTAAAGATAAAGGCTAAGCTGTTATAGAAAAAAGACACCAAAATAGAAGTTTATTTTTTTCTAAGCTAATACTCTAAAGAAAGTGGACTCTAAGAGGCAACCCAAGGTCTCAGGCTGGCAGAGTAGAGCTGTCATCCTTAATACATGATTGTGGCCTCTTTTTCTGATTCTACAAGGAATCTGTCAATTCCTTGCTAGTTAGAAGTCCAGAGTGAGTAACCTGTCTATAAGGAAGTAACACATAAGGTGCACACATCACTTTTACGTATATTGCATTGACTCCATGTTTGTCATATGTCCACACCTCCCTGCAGGGGGGTTTAGAAAATGTGGTCTGTAGCCAAGCAGCCATGTGCCCAACTAAAACTGTACTACTGAAAGGAGGAAAGGGAGAACAAATTCCTGGAGACAATTAGCAATCACATACCCATTATTTTATATTGAATGTGAAGTACTGGCATGAAGGTACTTTGCCTTTTATTTTCTCATCAGTAAACCACAAGAAACTAAAATAAGACCTGATGGAGAGGAATAAGCATCATCCAGATACCTGGATTTTGAACCAGGTGCATTACCTGAATGGGACTTTATTAGAGAAGAGTTTTGCTCTATGTGTGGGGGGCCTGTGGCAGTTTTCTCACTTAAGTCTAGGAGGGAAAATGTACAAGGATACTTGTCATTGCATTATTTGGTGATAGGATATGGAAGGAAATCTCTCCTTATCTCTGGGAGAGTAAATACATGAATGTGTTAGATGCATACAATGGTTTACTACATAGCAGAAAGCAGTAATAGATTAGATATATGCATGGTAATATAAATGAACCTTAAAGACATAGTGCTAAGTTAAAAAAAAGTGATTTATGCCTTAATACCATTTGTATAAATGTAAAATACACAAAAAATCCAACATACATATTTGCATGAACTCCAACAAAAATATACAAATTAACTCGTTAAAATAATTACTCGTGGTAGGGGAAATAATGAGAGTAGGAGTCAAAAGAAAAATGTGGAAAATTAAAATAGAAGATCCTTATGTATACCAATGTTACCTGCCATGAACTGCAAAGAATGATGAACCACCCTCTGCATCTGAGGTCTGAAAAGAAAAAAGAGTGACTTATGAAAGAGGAGTGAGAAGCAAGTGGTAATTCCACAACTGAAAAAGATGGAGTAAGACGGGTCATATCTACCCTCCCTCCTGAAATAATAAAACCAGAAAAAATGTGTGAAACAATGTCTTCCAAGACACTGGACATTAGTCAACAAAACAAAGTGATCCCTGAGAAACAAGAACAAACAAGGTGACATCTACACTCGCTCTACTAATGAATGGCCTAAAGAGGATTTCCAGGCCACACTGCAGACAAGAACAGGTGGTCTGAGTTGAGACGATATAACTGGAAGTCTCAAGGCCAAGATGGCTAGAGCTTGCAGGACAGAGTACTGGAGAGGAGAAATCTGGACAGAGAACACTGAATATCTGCAGAGGATCCCTCTATAATCTTCAATTTAGTACTGATCAGCACATGCAAGGGAGGACACTCCCCAAAACCATTGGGGAAACACATTCAAAAGGAAAAGAAGAAATGGTATCCAGCACTGCCATGGGATGAGAACGGTACTGTTTGCTACCAGCCAGACTAGAAAATCTAACAATTCAAAAAACATCAGTTGTGGTACCCAGAAGGATTTAGCCTAAGTAGTAGAGCAAAATTAGCCCCAAACCAAACATTGCTCTGGTTCCACCCAACAACGCTGACACATTAAGACCCAAAAGGATCAATTGTTTCTAAGTACCTTAACTGTGTCTTGGAACAAATCTCAAGAATATTTATAGGAATAGAAAATATCTGGCACACAACAAGATAAAATTTACAATCTACGGCATCCAGTATAAAATGACCAGCCATGCAAAGAAGAAGAAAAATATGCTAAACATAATAAAGAAAAAAATGAATCTCAATAAAAACCATCCAGAAATGATACAGGTGACAGGATTAGCAGACAAAGACACAACTGTATTCTACAAGTTCCAGAAACTAGAGGAAATATTTAACATGTTAGAGATGGGGAAAATTTTTTTTAATTCCCAAATTGGACTTCAAGAGATGATAACTACAATTTCTGAGATAGAAAATACAGTGAACAGATTAACAGTATATTAGATATCGCAAAAGAAAATATTAGTGAATTTGAAGACACAGCAATAGAAGCTATCCAACACAAAACATGGAGAGGGGGACTTCCCTGGTGGCGCAGTGGTTAAGAATCTGCCTGCCGATGCAGGAGACAGGAGTTCAAGCCCTGGTCTGGGAAGATCCCACATGCCGTAGAGGAACTAAGCCCATGCACCACAACTACTGAGCCTACGTTCTAGAGCCTGTGAGCCACAACTACTGAACCCACGTGCCAAAACTATTGAAGCCCACGCACCTAGAGCCCGTGCTCCACAACAAGAGAAGCCACCGCATTGAGAAGCCTGCGCACCGCAACAAAGAGTAGCTCCCACTTGCCACAACTAGAGAAAGTCCGTGCGCAGCAACAAAGACCCAACGCAGCCAAAAATAAATAAGTAAATTTATTTTTTTTAAACATGGAAAGGAAAAAGACAAAAAAAAATGAGCAGAGGCTCAGTGAGCTGTTTGGCAAATTCAAGAGACTGAATATATGTATTTTTGGAGTCTGAAAAAAAGAGGATAAGGGGCAGAAATATAGGTGAAAATAATAGCCAGTATTCCCAAAACTGATGAAAACTATACATCCACAGACCCAAGAACCTCAATAAACCTCAAGTACAAGAAACATGAAGAAATATACAAGAAAGAGCATCATAATCAAATTACTAAAAACCAGAGCTTAAGAGAAAAATTCAAAGCAGCCACAGATAAAAGGTATGTTTCATCAGAGGAACAAAGATAAAAATGATAACAGATTTCTCATCAGAAACAGTGGAAGCCAGAAGAAAGTGAAGCAATATCCTTAAAGAACTGAGGGAGAAAAAGAAACTGTCAACAACCTTGAATTCTGTCCCCAGAGAATACACCTTTAAAAGGTGAAATAAAGACATTTTCAGGCATTAAAAAATGTGGAAGTGTTTATTACCAGCAGAATGGCACCACAAAGGATAGTAAGGAATCCTTCAGGCAGAAAGAAAATGATTCCAGCAGGAAATATCTTCTCTACCAAAGAAATGAAGAGCACCAGAGATGGTAACTACATCGGTAAATATAAAATATATTTTTATTACTTAAGTTCCTTTAAAAGGCAGTTCACTCTTTAAAGCAAAAATAACAAAATGTATTTTGGGACTTAAAAAATATGCTGAAGTTAAATGTATGACAGCAATACCACCATGGTCAGAAACATAAAAATGGAAGTAGACTGTTGTAATATTCTTAAATTATATGTAAAGTGGTATAATATTACCTGAAAGTAGACTGTATTAAATTAACAATGTGTCTTATAAACCTTAAATGAAACACTTAAAAAATTATAGCAAATGAGGCAATAAAGAAGAAAATACAGAATCATTAAAATGTTCATTTAATCCAAAAGAGGGAAGAAAAACAGAAGAAAAGAAACAAAGAATAGATGGGACAAATGAAAAACAAATAGCAAGATGGTAAACTGAAACTCAACCATATAAATTGGCACATTAAATACAGATGGCCTAAACATCCACATAGATAAAAAAGCAAGAACTCTATGCCTACAAGAAACCGAATTTAAACATAACACAAATGGGTTAGAAATAAATGCACAAAACCCACATAATCATTCCAACACTAATAAAGCTAGAACATAGCTTGAAAGGGATCTTGTTAGCCCAATTTTTAGCAGAGCATAAAAAAGAATAATGGCAGAGAAATGGAAAATAAATAACTTCTTCCCAATTCATTCTTTAAGGCCACTATTCCTCTGACGTCCAAACCTAAGACATTACAAGAGAAGAGAACTACAGCTATACATATCCCTCATAAATATAGATGCAAAAAATCTTAACAAAATTTTAGCCAATCAAATCTAATAATATTTTTAAAAAGAATAATATATTGTGACCAAAAGGGGCTTGTCCCAGGAATCCAAGGTTGGGTTAGCATTAGAACATTAGTCAGAGAAACTTATATATTAACAAACCATATGATTATTTCAATGGATATAGAAAAATTATTAGATGATGTGAATGTTAGTTTTGATGCCTTGACTTGGCTAGGCATAGCGCCCAGTTATTTAAGCTACACTAATCTAGGTGCAGCTGTGAAAGTATTTTGTAGGTGTGGTTAACATCTACAATCAATTGACTTTAAGTAAAGGAGACTGTCCTTGATAATGTGGGTGGGCCTCATCGCAACAGTTGAAAGTCCTTCAGACCAAAATCTGAGATTCTCCAAATGAGAAATTCTGCCTCAACACTGCAGCATCAATTTCTGCCTGTGATTTGCCCTACAGATTTTGGATATGCAAGCCCCTGCAACTGCATGAGGCAATTCCTTGAAACAAATCTCTAGACAGATAGATAATTTATACATATATACATTTATTATTTAGTTAATATATTCATAAACATATTATTTAAAATAGTATAATAAATGTATATTTTTAATTTAAATTCTCTACATATGCAGGACATATATAAAGAAAGAGAGAAACAGAATCTTTTTTTTTTTTTTTTTTTTTTTTTTTGCAGTATGTGGACCTCTCACTGTTGTGGCCTCTCCGATTGCGGAGCACAGGCTCCGGACGCACAGGCTCAGCGGCCATGGCTCACGGGCCTAGCCGCTCTGCCGCATGTGGGATCTTCCCGGATCAGGGCACGAACCCGTGTCCCCTGCATCAGCAGGCGGACTCTCAACCACTGCGCCACCAGGGAAGCCCGAGAAACAGAATCTTAAGTATAAATTTTCTGAATTGGTTTGGGATATCTGGAATTGGTCCTCTAATCAGACTATATTTAAAGGCATTAATGACATCACTTCCAGTGGTAAAAAGCACTGATAGTCTGTGGTGTGATGTGGCAAAAAATATACAAAATATCATCACTGGATACTCTAATCAAATACTTATAAAAAGCAAGGTGCTGGGTGACTGTATTTGATACCTAGTTTAGTTAAAATAACAAGGATAGTGAGATTGGCTGGTTGCTCCTAAGTGCACTGGAGAAAGTAGGAAAAGAAAAAGAAGAGTTCAAGCCTCAAGTTCCCAGCTCAAACACAGAACTGAAAGTGTCTATGCCATCTGTGAAAGAAAACTGCACCTCCTACAGCTGCAGAACTGAGATTTCTGAAAGCCCAACTCAGAGTCTCATCCTACGAGCAGCTGAATTACAAAGCAAACCGAGTTCTCAACTCCACAGGGTATATACTCTGTTAAACAGAGAGCACTGTCTGGGAAGGAACAGGATCCTGAAGATTGGAATGGGGACATATGGGCAGATCCTGATGCAGCTGGGGATACTAAACCCTTAAATCCTGCCGAGTCTTCTTTGCCAGGAGAAGCAGCCCTTCTCTCCCCGTCTGAAGAGGTTAGCCCAGCTTTGCCTGAGGAAACTGTCATAACCCGTCCTGAGTAGCTGCCTTGCAAGATACCGCTGGCTCCCCTGGGGCCCACCCCCCAGCACGACCCATCTTTGTTTCTAGACCTATAGCAGGATTCAAATCCCAGCAGGCCCCCACTGGTGAGACCCCAAGTGTGACCTGTTAGGAGGTGTACTACACTCGAAAAGAACTGCATGATTTTTCCAATTTATACAGACAGAAATCTGGAGAATATGTGTAGTAATAGACATTAAGGGTGTGGGAAAAATGGTAGAATTGGACCAGGTCAAATTTATTGATATGGGCCCACTAAGCAGAGATTCAGGATTCAATGTTATAGCTTCAGGGGTTAGAAAGTTCCCTAACTGTTTGTTTGGTTGATTAGCTGAAACACGGACAAAAAGTTGGCCAACACCACTTGAAAATGAAATGCCAGAACTGCCTTGGAGTACTGTAGAGGAAAGTATCCAAAGGCTTATTAGGGAGATTAGAACGTTACAATGAATTTATCACATAAGACCTGCTTGCTCTGTGTGAGGGGGTCCAAGTGACATGCCTTTCACCACAACCAGGGGAAATAAATGGTGAGGGGAGCCCTGGCATCCTTAACTGTGGTCACTCTTCTCTGTAGCCCAGAAATGACAGCAGGATCTACTGTCTCTGAATAAGATACTTAAATGCAATAGAGATAGTGGATCCCATGGTAGCAGGGGTCAAGTGGGGGCACTTAACCGTCAAAGACAAGGTGGGTGTGATTACCATAGGACAGCCGGGTCAAAGCAGTAATCAGAATAATCTGACTCACAGGGACCTATGGCATTGGCTAGTTGATCATCATCCCTAGAGGAGAAATAGATGGGCAATCTGCTAAATTAAGTGGAAGAACTCTAGGTCAAGTGTATAGAAGTCTAACTTGAATCAACAAAACAGAAAGTGATGCCGCTTCAATCAATTCTCAGACTTGAACGTGTTTCACCAGGGTGACTGTTCATTAGGGAAAAGGAAAATAATCAGACTTTGGGGGATTACTGAACACAGGTTCTGAACTGTCATTAATTCCAGGAGACCCAAAGTGTCACTGTGGCCCATCAGTCAGAGTACGGGCTTGTGGAGGTGAGATGATCAATGGGGTTTTAGTTCAGGTCCATCTCACAGTGGGTCCGATGGGCCCATGAACCCATCCTGTGGTTATTTCCACAGTTCCAGAATGCGAAATTGGAGCAGACATACCGAGCAACTGGCAGGATCCCCACACTGCCTCCCTAGCCTGTAGAGTGAGAACTGTTATCATAGAAAAGGCCAAGTGGAAGCCACTAAAACCACCTCTTCCTAGGAAAACAGTAATCCGAAAGCGCTGTGTTCCTGGATGGATCAGAGGTTGGCGCCACCATCAAGGACTTGAAGGATGCAGGGCCGGTGATTCCCACCACATCTGCATTCAACTCCCCTATTTGGTCAGTGCAGAAAACAGATGGATCTTGGAGACTGGCAGTGGATTATCATAAACTTCATCAGGTTACATCTGCTGTTCCAGATGTGATTTCACTGCTTGAACATATTAACACATCCCTCCTACGTGTTATGCAGCTGTTCATCTGGGAAAGGCTTTTTTCTTGATGGCTATTAGTAAAGACCACCAGAAGCAGT
Organism: Mesoplodon mirus; assembly: GCF_964341445.2. NCBI lineage: Eukaryota > Metazoa > Chordata > Mammalia > Artiodactyla > Ziphiidae > Mesoplodon > Mesoplodon mirus. The sequence goes on along the minus strand of NC_138983.1, from coordinate 137,368,196 downwards.
TAAGCTGGCAACATGCCTTCACTGTCCTAACTTAGGGGTACATCCATGTTCCAGCCTTATGTCGTTAAGTTCGTCCACAGAGACTTGGCTGCCTTTACCTTCCACAGAACATCACGCTGTTTCATTCCACTGATAATATTAATGGCATTGATGAGCTAGCAGGCTAGAACTGGCAACTATTCTAGACTTATTGGTAAGACATTTGCACATCAGAGGGTGGGAAATAAATACAAGAAAAATTCAGATGCCTTCCACCTCCGTGAAATTTCTAGAAATCCAGTGTTGTGGTGCATGTTGAGATATTCCTGTATATCCCAGGCACAATGCCTAGTGGTCCACTTTGGATTTTAGAGGCAACCTATTCCTCATTTAGGTCATTACTCTGGCCCACTTCCAAGTGACATGAAAAGCTTCCAGTTTTGACTAGGGCCCAGAACAAGAGAAGGTTCTGCAACCGGTCCAGGCTGAAATGCATGCTGCTGTGCCACTTGGGCCACGTGACCCAACAGATCAATGGTGCTTGAATGTCAGTGATCAATAGGGATGCTGTTTGGAGCCTTCGGCAGCCCCCATAGGCATCTTTCTAAGAGAAATGAAAGGATATCTCCATACAAAGACTTGCACACAAAAGTTCACACCAGCTTCATCTGTAATAGTCATAAACTTCAAACAATCCAATGTCCACCAATAGGTTAATGAATAAACATGTTATCATATATCCATACAGTGGAGCACACTTCTCAGGTATAAAAAGGAAAAAACAATTGATCCACCTCAAAATAACTATGCTGGGTAAGAGAAGCCAGACACACAAAAATCCATTGTGTATGATTTCATATATGTGAAGTTCTGCAAAATTCAAACTATTCTAAAGTGAAAGAAAGCCTGGGGGAGGGGGCAGGGCAATGCTGACAGGGCAGGAGGCAACTTGTGAAGATGATGGATACGTTATCATGACTGTGGTGGTGGTTTCATGGGTGTATACATATGTCAGAGCTTATCAACTTGTGTGCTTTTAGTATGTGCAATTTATTTTATGTTAATTAGACCTATTAGACCTCAATAGACCTGTTAACATATTTAAATATAATAATTGCATGGAAAAAATGCTTTTATGTTTCCCATTCAGAATGATATTGTAAGTCAAGGAAATACCTTCCTATCATGGTTTGCTATGAGGTTTCTTTGTTTTGCTTTTAGTTTAAAGTCATGAATGAATATTGAATATTATTACATGCTTTTTCTGCATCGGCTGAGATAATATGAATTTTCTCTTTTAACTGTTAATGTAGTAGCTAATGACTATGGAATTTAATGGAGTGGGCCAAGACAGTGTACCTTGAACTCATCATCTACTTCTCATCCTCTTATGAGCCCAATGCATCAGAAAGTGTTTTCTATTCAGGATCTAGTTGTTCTGCCATGGGAGAGACTATTAGAACACTTAGTATTTTGTACAGCCAGATGTAGAATTTAAGCCTAGGTCTCGTTAACTTGCAGGTCATTGTTATTTCCATTTTTATGTGCCATGAAAACAAATCTTGAAAACTATTAAAATTATCATTGTCGGGCTTCCCTGGTGGTGCAGTGGTTGAGAATCTGCCTGACAATGCAGGGGACACGGGTTCGAGCCCTGGTCTGGGAAGATCCCACATGCTGCGGAGCAACTAGGCCCGTGAGCCATAACTACTGAGCCTGTGTGTCTGGAGCCTGTGCTCCACAACAAGATAGGCCGCGCCAGTGAGAGGCCCGCGCACCCGCTTGCTGCAACTAGAGAAAGCCCTCGCACAGAAACGAAGACCCAACACAGCCAAAAGTAAATTAATTAATTAATTTTTAAAAAATTATCATTGTCTCTTTCAGTATCTTGATCATCAAAATGTGACCATTCAGAGAACCCACAGATAGAAAGGAACTGTTATGGACTGAATTGTGTCCCCCTAAAATTCATATGTTGAAGTCCTAACCCCGGGTACACCTCAAAAGTGACTGTATTTAGAAACAGGGCCTGGTGACAGTTAATTTTATGTTACCTTGACTGGCTACAGGGTGCTCAAAGTAAACATGATTTCTGGGTGTGTCTGTGAGGTGTTGCTGGAAGAGATTAACATTTGAATCAGTGGACTCGGTAAAGTAAAGCATCCTCCCAGACGTGGTGGGCTTCGTCCAATCCCTTGAGGGTCTGAACAGAACAAGAGGCAGAGGAAGGAGGAAGAATTTACCCCTTTTCTCCTGCCTCACTGACCAAACTGGGACATCTCATCTCATCATCTTCTCTGGCTCCTGGACTGGGATTTATACCACAGCTCCCTGGTTCTCAGGTTTTCAGGCTCAGAGTAAATTACACCACCAGCTTTCCTGGGCATCCAGCTCACCGATGGCACATCCTGGGACTTCTCAGCCTCACTGGCAACTCCTCGTAATAAACGTGCAGCTACATGTACATATACGTATATGTGTATATGTTCTGTTTCCCTGGAGAACCCTGACTAATACAGGCCTTTAAAGGGTGACTAAGGTTAAATGAGTGGACCCTAATCCTACATGACTGGTGTCCTTAAAAGAGAGGGAGACACCGGGGAGGCACCACAAAGGAAAGGCACATGTGAAGACACAGCAAGACCGCCATCTGCAAGCCAAGGATAGAGACCTCCATAGAAGCCAGTCAACAGCTTAACCTTGGACTTCCATCCTCCAGAACTGTGCGACAATAAATTTCTGTTGCTGAAGGTCTGTGGTATATTGTTATAAGAGTCCCAGCAAACTAGTTTGGGAGCTTACTCAGTATTCCTTATTCCTGAAATGACCAGTTCCTCTCATCTTCATGGGAAATTTAGCCATCCTCCAAGGCCAACTCAAATGTCACCTCTTCCATGAAACACCCCCCAATTCTCTGCATGCCCATGTTCTGACACATGTTTTTATAGAACTTTACACATTGTGTCAGTGCCCATCACTAGATTGTGAATCCTTTAAGAAAAGCAACCATATAAAATCCATCTTTAAAGTCTCAATATCTGGTTAATGTCTGTTGGATGAATGGATGGATGGATTTATGAATAGAGAGTGAATGAATAAATAATATGCAATTTTTCCCTGCTGCCTTCTGGTGGCTATTTATTTTTCAACACTGTGTCTAAGGCAGGGTGTGAGATGTCACAGCAATGTCCCAGCCCTGCATAGCTTCTTTCAGACGACTCATTTTCTAATTTATGCAAAATGTCCTCCTCCTTTTTTGGTATTTCCATACTTTACTCTCCTCATTATATCATCCATCAACCTCCTGGCCGTCCTCCTCATTCATTAAGAACATGTGTACCAAGACCATGGTCCCTCTCCCTAGCTTAGCAGTAGTGACTGCCAATCCTGTGTGGATCAGCCTCTAAAAAACAGATTCAGAGTTTCTTCCTCAGCCCTAATACGTTATCCATACCCTACTTCAGGAACTCACTACTTTGCCGTACCCAGACTTCACCATCACAGAAACGTTTTCATCTGTAGATACGAAGGTTCTGTAGAAAGTCAAATAATGGACCCCCAAAGATGTCCTCACCTTAATCCCCAGAACCTGTGACTATGTTACCATACATGGCAAAAGAGATTTTGCAGGTGTGATTAAGGTAAGAATCTTGACATGGGAAGACTCTCCTTGGTTGTCTGGGAGGGCTCAATGCAATCACAGGGGTCTTTGTAAGAGGAAGTCAGGAAGGTCAGAGTGAAAGAGACGTGACAACAGACGCAGAGGATGATGTAACATGAGGCTGTGAGCGAGGGGGTACAGACAGCTGGAAGGGGCAAGAAAGCAGACCCTCCCTTAGAGCCTCCAAAAGGAAGGCCGCCCTGCCAAGTCAGCCTAGACTTCTGACCTCTCGCACTGTAGGAGAATAAATGTACTGAGTTTGTAGTAATTTGGGAGAGCATCATCAGCACACAAACCCAGGCTCCAAGAGACAAATCTATAACCACAGACTCCTGTTCTTCTGGCTCGCTCCCTCTCTCCCAGGACCCCTAATCCTGTTCTCACAACTCATTTCCCTCTCCTATTGCGTTTCCTTCCCTGGACACCCAGACACTGTGAATTTAAATCTGAACAGCTCTCTCCTCAGGATGTCAAGGTCTGAACAACTCATCCTTTCACTTCCTCTACCCAGACACCTCAAATATCACAGCAAACCAGCCTCCTTCCTTCTTCTCTCCTATACTGAGAGGGCTAAACACCTCGGGAGAAAATAGCTCAATAACACATACTGGCACCACTACAAAGTCGTGATATTTAACCTCAGCTTGGTCCTTGGTCCCCCTTCCTTTTTCTCCATGACCTTCATTACTTCCTTCTAATTCTTGTAGCAATAATTCCAAACCATCAACTCTTCCCAAGTCACCTGTGCCGTCACTACCCCTCTTTTCCCTGCATTACCATGACTCCTCTTTTTGAGAGAAAATCGAGGTGGGACACGAGCTGCCTCCGTCCTGTCCTCTTGCTACAGCACCCCTGCCTTGTTCCTGCTTGTTTCTCACGGCTGCCTCTGCCTAAAAGAACCCCCCCCCATTCCCCTTGCTCTCTGTACCCTCCATTCACCTAAAATAACTTACTTCTTTTTCTTTTTCCAACTGAATAGTAAACTTTCTATGAAGACTTTAATGGCACCACGCAATTCCCCAGTTGACCACCCTCCTCTTAGTTCCCAGGTTATTGTACTTCTACTGCAGCTAGCATACCCCACGGGATAACATTTAGTTCTATTTATCTACTTACGTGTCTGTTCTGTTTTGGGGGAAAAATTAAGCTCAGAGACTGAGCTTGTCTGTGCCAATAGTTTATTGAACACAGGTTCACTGTGGGAATTGCACAAGCAAAGAGCATACAGGGTAATGTCTATTAATAAGCCCATAAAGAAATAACAGACACCAAACAAATGATAAATTACACTCTTGTTCCAGGCAAGGGGAGATGAAAGAAATAAAGACCAAATGTAGTTCAAGCTGTACCTTGATACGAGCTGGTACCTGGTAAAGCCACCGAGAGCTGACTTCCAGCTGCCAGCTCACAACTAGAGTCCGTTGTCACTAGCGTACATTGCTAGGGAACGAGGTGTGGGTGCTGGGGGCAGGCGAGGCTGCTCCAAGGGTTATCACTCCAGGGATCTTCTCAGTGCTGGCGCCACTGCCCAGAGGAGCACCCCTCTGGCAGAAATTCTGTCCCCTCTCTGCCTGAGACCGCTGCACAGTTTCCCACCACTGCCAGCCCAGAGCATTCTGGCCACGGCAGGAGCAGGTGTCTCAGGATCTTCAGAGACCTAGATCAGCAAACGGTGGCTTTTGCCCACACAGAAACTCTCAGATATTCCTCTAAACTCTCAGTATTTAGAGTCTCAGTGTCCCCACCCCCGGGGTTGCTTCCCCACATGTTCTTATTGATAAGCCCCCAGTGGTCCCTCAGCAGCCGAGCTGCTAAGTGCTTATCAAGGTCAACTGATGAGATGATGTCACAACATACTTTATTCTTATATCAAAACAACTTTACTTCCTAAAACAACTTTTTTGGGTCTTTTGTCATAAAGAAGTGGATTAAGTCAACTTAAGTCACAAACAAGTGGATTTGAAACCATACTAAAACAATACACATGAAAATTACTATACTACCCAAAGCAATCTACAGATTCAATGCAATCCCTATCAAATTACCAATGGCATTTTTCACAGAACTAGAACCAAAAATTTTCAATTTGTATGGAAACACAGAAGACCCTGAATAGCCAAAGCAATTTGAGAAAGAAAAATGGAGCTGGAGGAATCAAACTCCTTGGCTTCAGACTATACTACAAAGCCACAGTAATCAAGACGGCATGGTACTGGCACAAAAACAGAAATATAGATCAATGGAACAGGATAGAAAGCCCAGAGATAAACCCACGCACATATGGTCACCTTATCTTTGACAAAGGAGGCAAGAATATACAATGGAGAGAAGTCAGCCTCTTCAATAAGTGGTGCTGGGAAAACTGGACAGTTACACAAAAAAGAATGAAATTAGAACACTCTCTAACACCATACACAAAAATAAACTCAAAATAGATTAGAGACCTAAATGTAAGGCCAGACACTATCAAACTCTTAGAGGAACACATAGGCAGAACACTCTATGACATAAATCACAGCAAGATCCTTTTTGACCCACCTCCTAAAGTAATGGAAATAAAAATAAAAATAAACAAATGGGACCTAATGAAACTTAAAAGCTTTTGCACAGCAAAGGAAACCATAAACAAGATGAAAAGACAACCCTCAGAATAGGAGAAAATATTTGCAAATGAAGCAACTGACAAAGGATAAATCTCCAAATTAATCTCCAAAATATACAAGCAGTTCATGCAGCTCAATATCAAAAAAACAAACAACCCAATCCAAAAATGGGCAGAAGACCTAAATAGACATTTCTCCAAAGAAGACATACAGATTGCCAACAAACACATGAAAAGATGCTCAACATCTCTAATCATTAGATCAAATCAAAACCACAATGAGGTATCACCTCACACCAGTCAGAATGGCCATCATCAAAAACTCTACAAACAATAAATGCTGGAGAGGGTGTGGAGAAAAGAGAACCCTCCTGCACTGTTGGTGGGAATGTAAATTGATACAGCCACTAGGGAGAACAGTATGGAGGTTCCTTAAAAAACTAAAAATAGAACTACCATATGACCCAGCAATCCCACTCCTAGGCATATACCCTGAGAAAACCATAATCCAAAAAGAATCATGCACCACAATGTTCATTGCAGCTCTGTTTACAATAGCCAGGACATGGAAGCAATCTAAATGTCCATCGACAGAGGAATGGATAAAGAAGATATGGCACATTTATACAATGGAATATTACTCAGCCATAAAAAGGAATGAAATTGAGTTATTTGTAGTGAGGTGGATGGACCTAGAGTTTGTCATACAGAGTGAAGTAAATCAGAAAGAGAAAAACAAATATCATATGCTCATATGCTAACGCATATATATGGAATCTAGAAAAACAGTACTGATGAACCTAGTGGCAGGGAAGGAATAAAGACACAGATGTAGAGAATGGACTTAAGGACACCAGGGGGGTGGAAGGGGAAGCTGGGACAAAGTGCGAGAGTGGCATTGACATATATACACTACCAAATGTAAAACAGCTAGTGGGAAGCTGCTGCATAGCACAAGGAGATCAGCTCGGTGCTTTGTGACAACCTGGAGGGGTGGGATAGGGAGGGTGGGAGGGAGGCTCAAGAGGGAGGGGATATGGGGATATGTGTATACATATAGCTGATTCACTTTGTTGTACAGCAGAAACTAACACAACATTGTAAAGTAATTATACTCCAATAAAGGTGTAAAAAAACAAAAAAAATACACAACAGGGTCTTTCTGGTGGTCCAGTGGTTAGAACTCCGTGCTTCCACCATAGTGGGCATGGTTCGATCCCTGGTCAGGGAACTAAGATCCCACATGCCACATGGCCAAAATGTAAAAAAAAACAAAAACAAAAAAAACCCACAACAACAGTGTCTCTGTCCTGTAACTAGACTGAGTCCCCTTAGGTGAATTACAGTGTCTTATGTGTCCTGTTATCCCCAGCACTCTGGCAAGATGCCTAGAATATTTTGAGAAATGATAAGAAGGAAAGAAAGAAGGATCTCAGAGATAGTGAATGATGTGGCCAAACAGCCAGCCTCCCCCGCCACGTCCACACACCGTCACCACCATCAGACACCGGTCATGCTCCCACCTCCCCCCAGTGATTAATCTGTTTGGAGACTGAGGCCCTTCGCCCCAGACCCCCAGGCAGCAGCTCACACCAGTCAAAATGACAAGTGCGCTGGCATGTTCATCTGCGGATGCTGCTTCATCGCATCCACTTCAAAATCAGGAAGGTACTCTCGGCTACCTCAGTGCTCCAGACCATCTGGTCAGGTGGCACAGCGCCCACTTACAAGGTCAGTTTCTTGCTGCCCTGAGCATTCCAGATTCTGCTGCAGAGTAAACTTCCTCTCTGAACCATCTTGGGGAAGTCTTCAGACTCATCCTCAGTCCCTCCATCATCCATTTCTTTTTTTTTAAAATAAGTTTATTTATTTATTTTTGGCCGTGTTGGGTCTTTGTTGCTGTGCGCGGGTTTTCTCTAGTTGCGGCGAGCGGGGTCTACTCCTTGTGGTGAAGGCTTCTCATTGCAGTGGCTTCTCTTGTGGAGCACAAGCTCTAGGCACACGGGCTTCGGTAGTTGTGGCACACAGGCTCAGTAGTTGTGGCTCGCAGACTCTAGAGCACAGGCTCAGCAGCTGTGGCACATGGGCTTAGCTGCTCCGCAGCATGTGGGATCTTCCTGGCGCAGGGCTCGAACCCGTGTCCCCTGCACTGGCAGGCGGATTCTTAACCACTGCACCAACAGGGAAGTCCCCGTCATCCACTTCTTATTTTAGTTCTTGGCTCGGTGGCAGGGACATTTCTGTGTGATCTTCTAGCTGCCCCTGAAGACAATGGAATGGTCTGGGAGGACAAAGACAGCAGCACTCACTTCTGAGGCTCCTTTTCTGTGAGAAGGAGAGCACCAGCGAAGTGGCCAGCATTCTGGGAGCTCAGGAATGTGCCCAGTTCGCTTTGTGGGCACTTTGATGCTAAATCCAACTTTTGCTTTAGAAGTGATAGTCATGAACTATGCCCCACATCTAAACGATGGTTCCCTTTGCATTCAAAAGAGATCTTTACCCCAATAGCAGAAAAGGAGATGAGAGGAGAAGCCACGATATGCTTCCTGTTGGCACAATTTGGGGTTGGAGTTTGCCTGAAGAGTCCTCTAAATATGTGGGGACTAAGGCCATCATGATGAAAAGCTGCTAACAGCACCGAGACTGCTGAAGACAACCATGAACAGCCCTGTACAAATGATACACGCCCCGTGCCAAAATAAAAAGGAAAGCCACATGCACACAGAGCTCCCGGGGACCAAAATGCAGAAGGAAGCTGGCTTCACATGAAACTGGCACCAACACTCTTACACCTGGTCTGTGCTACTGTCGGATACTTAATTTTCCCACAGGTAATTCCGTCTGTGTGGACAACTGAAGGCAAAAAAAACCAAAACCAAACAGAGCACATTCCCAAGCAAATCTATCAGAAGACTGAACATACATCTCTACCTCTGCTTTCTTTTCCTATATATTTGGGGAGGAAAAGGGAAGAAAAGATGGAGGGGAATAGAAAGGCAGCAGAAAGGCTCCCTTCTCTTTGAGGTCTCCCTTAACCACTACAACCCACGGTGACCTTTCCTTCCCCTCATACGTATAATAATTTGCATTTGACCATATCCCATACTGACGTGCATTATTAAATATTCACTCATGACCCAAGAACTCGTCTCCGCAATTATCTGCAAGGTCCTTGAGGACAAGGACCGCTTCTACTCCTCCACACTACCTATCACAGGGATTGAACCTAGCAGATGCTCAAAAGATTTGATTGCTCGGGCAATGCCACCAGCAAATAACCCCAAATCACAAAAAGAGATTTTATTATACGGTATTATGAGATGTTAGGAATAAATCTATCTCTGTGTTAATGCTTTATGCCTTGTATTCAGCAATTCCTGAGCACAAGTTCGCTGAGCTGAGCATGGGTGTTGGGAGAGGGGCGCTGGGGAGTGGGGGGTGAATGTTAAAATGTATCACCAGGCCAACTAAAAAATGCCCACATGAGATTAAAGTAACTGGACTACTGAGTTTGCCTAAATGGTACCCGGTGTTTGCAAACTTCATTTAATCCCTGGAGCGGGAAGTGAGTCTCGGAGGGTCCTTACCTGCAAGCCTGCTCGCAGGTCCCCACCTCTGGGAAGTGGGCGCACGCCTGACTGGTTCGCGCTGTGCGGTCACGGCGGCTCCTCACCACCAGAGGGAGCCGGGCCGCGCCGGGCCGTGGGGCGCGCGGCGCTCTCCCAACATGCCTCGCTCTCGCCGACCCGGAAGTGGTCGCCGGTTCCCGGCCGGACGGCCGCTTAGAGAGGAGCCGGCGTGCGGAGCGCAGGCGCCCGGCGGCTCCAGCCCGGCGAGGGACCCTGTGAGGCCGCGGAGGAGACGCCGCTACGTTCACTGCAGGCGGGACTCAGCGGGGCGCGGCGCAGCGCGAGCCGTTCCCGGGCGCCCCGGTCCTCGGCGTCCGTGAGTGTTCGGTGGGCCCACGGCCCTGCCCACCCTCTGAGGCCGCGGGCCGCCGCCCAGGCACCATGAAGTCCGCAGGGTTTTCCTCTAGGGCCGCTCCCCGGCCGGAGGGGGCTGCGGCGAGGCCGAGCCGCCGAGCCACCCTTGTCACTGGACCCTACCTGTAGGACGTCGGGGCCCGCCGCCCGGCTGCCGTGTCCGCGACGCAGTCGGCGCCCCATCGCCGGCTCTGACATGGAGGAGGGGGGAGCTAGTCCGGGGAGCCCCCTCCCGCCCGCCATGAAGGCAGAGACCGCGACCGCGGCGCAGGAGCCCCCGGCCGGGCCCAGCCTCAGTCACCTGCTGAGTAGCCGGAAGCTGGTGGCCCTGGGGGCCGTGCTCGGCTGGCTCCTGATCATCCACCTCCTGGTCAGCGTGTGGCTCCTGTGCCTTCTGTCTGCGATGCTGCTGGTGTTGGGAGGATGGCTGGGTTCCGACGCCATCGTGGGGCCTTCGGGTCGGCTGCACCTGGAGCGCTTCATCCCCTTGGCCATCTGCCCCCCAAACCCCGAGGCCGAGAGGCAGCTGGAGCAGGAGATCGACCGCACCATCCGGATGGTCATGCGGGACTTCGTGTCGTCCTGGTATCGCACGGTGAGCCAGGAGCCCGCCTTCGAGGAGGAAATGGAGGCAGCCATGCGAGGGTTGGTCCAGGAGCTCCGGAGGAGGATGGCCAGGGTGGACAGCCATGCTCTTGCCCAGAGGGTTCTGACTCTCTGTGGTTGTCACCTGCAGAGCTATCTTCAGGCAAAGGAGGCCACGGCAGGGAAGCAGAGTGGCACAGATGAGCCCTCCCAGCTCTGGGAGGCTTACTGCCAGGCCACCGCCCCACATCCTGCAGTACAGAGTCCCAGGGCTGAGGTCGCCTACACACGTGGCATCGTGAACGTGTTGCTTCAAGGCCTAGTGCCAAAGCCCCACTTGGAGACCCGCACCGGCCGCCACGTAGTGGTGGAACTCATTACTTGCAATGTCATCTTACCGCTGATCAGCAAGCTCTCGGATCCGGACTGGATCCACCTTGTGCTCGTGGGCATCTTTTCCAAGACCAGAACTGGCCCGGCAGGAGGGGGTAAACCACTCTGCCCAGCCAGTGCCCGGGAACAGCCCTCAGTGCCCACATCTCTGCCACTGATCGTGGAGGTCCAGAGTCTAGCAGATGCGAGAGCCCCTTCTCCAGCCCCAGTGCTCCTGAACTGTAGTGAGCCTTCACACCCCTCCCCAGAAGTTGAAGAAGGCCACGAAGCACTGGAGGGGGATTTGGGGGGAGTGCTAGAAGAGAGAGAAGTAGGAAGCAACGCGTCTCACTCCCTGCAGCCTCTGTTCTTGTCCGAAGATACGGAGCTGGAGTCTCCGTTGTCTGAACTGGGCAAAGGAACCATCACGCTCATGAACCCAGGCACCTTCCTCTCTGCCAGGATTCAGGACTCCCTGTGTGCCCTAGGGGGTCCCCAGGCTCTGGAGTCTAAGGATGACGGGGGATCCGAAGGAACTGAGGGGGCAGAAGCTGAGGAGGGTCCAGGAACAGAACCAGAGACCGGCCTGCGTGTCTCCATGCTGGATTCCTGCCCAGAGATCCAGATTGACGCAGCAGACAAGGACGTAGAGCGGGGAGATGTCACCTCTCTCACAGCTTTGCTGGCCAGTCCGGAAAGGATGTGTCCCCCACGACCCTCGTGCTTAGAGAAAGATCTCACCAATGGTGTGAGCTCCCTAGATCCCGCTCTCCCACAGGTACTACTCTCCTCCTCTTCACCCGGTCCCCTCAGCTCAGCCACCTTCAGCTTTGAGCCCCTGAGCAGTCCAGACGGCCCCGTTATCATCCAGAACCTTCGTATTACCGGCACCATTACTGCTCGAGAGCACAGCGGCACCGGATTCCACCCATACACGCTCTACACGGTGAAGGTAACAGGGTTGGAACTGTGGTCGTCCACTCTGGTCTGGGAATGAGTTGGAAAGCAGAGTCAGTGAAGCTAGTGTTTTGAGGGGGAGAGGCTACTCTTACTTAGTTTGCCATGGTTAATTCAGCCAGCATCTGTAGGTGAATGGTCTGAGGCTCATTTGTGAAGCAGAGTAGGCCTCTGTCTGATACCCTCACAACCAATGCTAGAATCGTGGTATACTGAGAGTCATATTTGTCAGTGGTTCCCAATGGATACAGTCTTGTCCAGAGATTCTTTCCAAACTTCTTCCCTGCTAATTTCTTTCTTTTTTTAAGTACTAGTATCTTTCATACTTTTTGTTTTAGGAAGGAAGGTTATTTACCTATATATACCTCAAAAGGTAGCAAGTTCTTCATTCCTAGAGATGTTTTAGAGCAGGAGTAGGAACTGCTTGGCAGAAATGATGTGAAGGGGGTTCATGGATCAGGTGGCTGTTTCGGTTAGAGCAGCAGCTCCCTAAAGCTGGTTTTGGGATAGGCTGTCTCCAGGTCAACTGGAGAGTTGTATTTTTAAAAAATACGAATCTTGGGGCCCATTCTTGGGAAATTCTCATTCAGAATCCGTCAGCGCCTTTCTGAATCCGTATTCTGACAGCAGAGTCTGCAGCCCAAGTGATTTTGAGGTGCGGCCAAGCTTGGGACCGTATCAGTATCAAATAGTGTCCCTCAAGGAGCAGACTGTTCCACAGAGAGCATCATAACTCCAGGTGCTCCAAGTCTGAGAGCGCTAACCTGAATTCCACCTGCATGTCTTATCTTGACCCTTCCTTCTCAGTACTGGTCTCAGGGACTACTTTGCTCATTTCAGCTCATAAGGAATACCTCTCTCTGCCTCTAGAAAAATTTTAAGCACCAGCCTCAAGTCCCACCAACAAGGAGATGGTTTCTTCCATCACTTGCCCACAGTATAATACCTTAATCAAACAATAACAGTAACTCACTCTTAATGAAAACAAGCACATACATTGTTCTTCCACAGAATTTATTATATCTTAACTACTCTGTCAAAAAGTCTTCCCCTGTAGGTATGAAGTTGCAGCTCTCATGCTGTTCAGGGTGGTCGCTCTGGGGGAACTTTCAGCACCGTTGTCTTTTCCCACATACCAGCTCTCCAAGCCTAGGAAGACAGCAGACTCTGACCCCTTAAAACATCTCTAGTCTCCACATGACTTCTCCTCATACAGATGATCTGTGCTCGGGAAGAAAAATTCAGCGTCACTCCCAAGAATGATAATTAATTTGCCCAAGGCAAAATAAAAACACATGTTCCTTTAATGCATTCCAGGCAAACAAATGATTTTTGTTAATCGGCTGTTTTGGATTATTTGTTTTTCCCCCAACTAATATAGATAATCACTGCTTGCGTATAATGACACCATGGTTATCCCCTTATAACATCCAACCCCGTAATTAGGGATGAAAGAGTCAGTGTCATTTTTACCAGTGCTGTACCTTCTTTTTTATCCTTTGTCTTTGGGATTTGAAAATAGTTATAAGTAAAGAGAGTGTTTGCAAGGAGAGCTTTGAGATGGAAGAAGGAGTGGAGGGCAGTAAAACTCATTTTTCACTTCCTAGGCCTCGTCTGTTGGGAAATGCATCTCGTTCCGTAATTCGCTCAGTTTGAGTTATTCATTACAACTTAGAGCAACAGACAGATCTAATACGTTCGGGAACAGAATAGGAACATCTTGCTCCCTTTACCCCTACTCTACTCTTACTGTGTGGCCAGTAAGCTGATGCAGTAAACAAATTTGTTCACCCGACAGTATGAGACGGGCCTTGACGGCGAGAACAGCGGTGGCCTGCAGCAGCTGGCCTACCACACCGTGAACCGCCGTTACCGTGAGTTCCTGAATCTGCAGACCCGTCTGGAGGAGAAATCCGATCTACGAAAGTTCATCAAAAGTCAGGAGTTACCCCAGCCCCAGAATGCCTGCTTGCTGTTCACATCGAGCCACCCTGAGCTGAGAGGCTGGAGGCCTGTTGGTTTGTGGGGAGGGTGGAGGGGGAGAGTGCAGCCTCAGGGATCCTGTGCTCCCCCAGTTTGCTTTGGGTATTTTGGGTTTTAGTGCTGGACAACGCTAATGACATTCTTTCCGAGGTACTTCTTTGCCACCGAATGCTTTGTTCTGGGGCCCCATCTAATTTAAGCTTAGGAAGGAAACTTTCACAGTCCACTTGTGCCTGTGAGGTAGTGTGAGGTGTTAAATTAACTTTTCCAAATTTATAGATCAATTGCTCTTAGATATTAAAATATTCTCTAGAAATCCTTGCCAGCTTTCCTTTAACAACAGGCTTTTTGGTGTGCTGTTTGGTACTTGTGAGGCACAGGAACAATAAGAAAACAAAGTTATACTCGAAAAATAAGCTAGTAAGCAGCTGCTTTGTTTTTTTAAAAAATGCCAGCGATCACTCAAACATTTTAATAAGTTCTGGCATAAATTGTGGATTTCAGTTGCACATTTTCTTTATTAATAACGATAATTGATACCGAAAATATATGCCCAGTTCTCTACTAAGCACTTTATACTTATTAGCTCCTTTAGTTCTCATAACAGTCTATGAGATAGCTACTATCATTATCCCCATTTTACAGAAAAGAAACAAAGAAAGATTAAGCAAGTTGCCTAAGGTCATTATTCTAGTAGGGCTTGGAGCCAAAATTTAAACTTCCGGGCCCTTATTCATAACCACTATAGTGTTTGGCCCCTTATACCTTAATATTATCATTAATAATGAAAGTAGGTTGTCTGTATTATATCCCTGGAGTATATGTGGAACTCCTGAAGTAAAAAAAGTCCGAAGGAGGGGAGGACCCAGGGGAGGGACTCTGAAGGGATGAGCCCCAGGCCATGGGACCCAGCCCCCTCGCCAGCCTCGGGCCGCCTCTCAGCTCCAGCCCGCAGGTGAGGGAACACAAATCCCTGGGAAATGCATTCAACAGTTCTATTTTGTTTACATACAGGATGCTTTTTATATGCAGTGACTCTTAGTGAATGTTAATGAATTAACTTTGGTTTTTTTTTAAGATGTGAAGGGTCCTAAGAAGCTCTTTCCAGAGCTTCCATTTGGAAACATGGATAGTGACAGAGTGGAAGCCCGCAAGAGCCTCTTGGAATCATTCCTGAAGGTCAGCACCCTCTGCTCTCGTTCTAGCCACCAGACAGACACCCAAGCCAAGGTGGAGAGAGCTGGGGACCAGAATTTCTCTTTGAAGTCCTTCTTGTGTCTCTTGCAGCAACTCTGTGCCATTCCTGAGATCGCTAACAGTGAGGAGATGCAGGAGTTCCTTGCTCTGAACACAGATGCTCGTATTGCCTTTGTCAAGAAACCGTTCATGGTCTCCAGAATAGACAAGGTACGAGCGGGGCCGCCGTGCTCAGTCTTAGTTTCTCATCAGTGTGGAGGCGGGGGTGGGAGACGCAGCACCCAGCAGTAAGTGGAACACGCACTGGGATTTTCAAGACCTGTTGCCAATATTGGTTGGGTCGTCTACCTGCCGAACGACAGTGAACAGCTAATGAGGATACGATACCGCCCCCACAGTCGGTGTACACACGTCTCCCAGGGATGTCATGGCGTTGCGATTCCAGGGGAGGGATGTAAGGGTGCTTCTGCATCTCCACAGATAGGTGGGGCAGGAAGGTCTCTCCCGGAGACAAAGGTCATTCCCAGGGTCGGTCACTCAGGAAAGAGCCCTAAGACAGGCACCGAGCTGGACTTAGGTTTGTGTAGTGATTCTCTGCTGGAGAACAGAGTGTGAGAGAACTGTACCTTCAAGATGGTAACTCAGAACCTTTGGAGACTGTAGGAGAAGGACATTTGAGCACCACACTGGAGCCTGTGAGCAGAGGTTGCCAACTGATTTTAGTACCTCCAGGGCAGAAGGCTGAGGTCTCTGCTTATCAGAAAATGCATATGTTTTAAGAGGTTAGAAAACACTGACTTTTGTGGCAGAAGAGGCCTCTCCCTCTTCTCATCTAGACTTCAGGGGATAAAGTGATACAGTGGAACTTCATGTGGTGGGAGTTAGGAGACATTCACTGCTGTGAGGAAAAAACTGCAAATCAGAAAGGGATAAACGAGGTCAAATCCCCAGAGTTCCCTGCAGGTGTGTTCATCCATGCTGACGTGTTCCTTCATTGATTTTTTCAACATCTGCCCCGTGCATGCCTACTTAAAGCCACGTACTGTATGCGTTGCTGAGGATACAGGAGTGAACAAGACAGATATGGACCCTCACCACAGACTACCGTCCTGTGAGCCGAGAGAGCGAGTTGTATTTTCTCAGCTACATTATCCGCATTCACGCGGTTCTCTGTGTTCTTTCCCTGGGGTGCTGCTTGACCATTTCAGCCTTGCCTCGGCTGTGCTGGCTGCGCTTGTGGAGGACTAACACGGAATGAGGTCAAGCAGGTGCTGGGCTGCTCTGAGCCAGCAGTGTTCATTAATGGGCCAGAGGCGCCAAAGGAAAAGTAAACGTCTCCTTCCATTTTGATATTTTAGGGTTTCATTCGTTTGTTCTTTTTTCTTTTTAGCAAATGTCTGTATGTCATTTTCCCATTCTGAGAGATAGAAATAATTCTTACTCTTCAGTGAGGATTGTTTCATTTCGTCCTTGTGAGTAGAGAAGTCTATATCAATTCCAAATTCCTTAACTTTAACCTGAGTGAGTTTTGTTATTCTTTCTCTAGTTAAAGAAGAGAAATTGTTCGAATTAAGTGAAAAACCAGATTTTTTACTCTGTGTGAATTGCTCTGAGCATTTTTATATCACATATGTTTCTAGAGTGTATTTCTTATTTTGTTAATCTTTTTCACTCTTTCTTTTCTCCATATATTCCTATCTATATTCCTTCCACTTAATCACATCTTGGTGAAAGTATTATCAGTTTGGAAATGGAAAATCATTCCTCTGTATGAGGACTTCCCTGGTGGGTCAGTGGCTAAGAATCCACCTGCCAATGCAGGGGACATAGGTTCGAGCCCTGGTCCGGGAAGATCCCACATGCCGCGGAGCAACTAATCCCATGTGCCACAACTACTGAGCCTCCTCTCTAGAGCCCACAAGCCACAACTACCGAACCCTCGTGCTGCAACTGCTGAAGCCTGCCTGCCTAGAGCCTGTGCTCTGCGACAAGAGAAGCCACCACAATGAGAAGCCCGCGTACCACAATGAAGAGTAGCCCCTGCTCACCACAACTAGAGAAAGCCCGCACGCAGCAACAAAGACCCAATGTGGCCAAAAAAAAAAAAAAAAATCATTCTTCTTTATGAAAAGGAAAAAATTGAAAATGAAAAGTATTTCACCAGCCTGTAGAACTTCCAGATTATTATTTATCCCATTGTTTTGGCTTCTTTTCCCATGACATTGTTTGTCTTAACTCTGTGAGGAAGAAGATTTTTATAGCCAGAGAGAAAAGGGGAGAGAGTTTCCACCAAGTCATTAGCTAGTGTCTGTGTGGATAGATAAGGCTCTGCTAGATAGGCCAGCCGCCTCCTTGTCCTGGGTGCAGAAAGCTCCTTTGTGGCTTCTGTCTGACCCCGCATCTCTGACCCCACATCTCTGACCCCGCATCTCTGACCCCTGCATCTCTGACCCCTGCAGGTGGTGGTGAGCGCTATTGTGGACACCTTGAAGACAGCATTTCCTCGCTCTGAGCCCCAGAGCCCCACAGAGGAACTGAGTGAGGCCGAGGCAGAAAGCAAGCCCCAGCCAGAAGGCAAGAAGGCTACCAAGTGAGAAACCATTCCCAGTTCTCAGGCTGATCCCCAGTTTTCAGCCAAAGCCCATTCCCACTCTTAGGCCCTAGAAGAGAGGAGATCGGTCATACCTACCAATTTTTATACAAAGCCAGACCACAGACTGAGCCTGAGATCCTGCACAGGCACACTTGGTGAATGTTTGTCTTGCCATGAGAACCTAGGGCCCAAACTCACCAGGGAATTTTGATTAGAAGGAAAATTCTAGAATATGGATATTCTCCTTTTTTATTCCCCTGGAAAGTTGTGATGTTTCTTTCCCTTTAAGAATTAAGGCTTATGACTGATCTCTGTTTGTCATCGTTTCTGGAAATCTTGGCTCAGAATTTGAGTGTATTAGCAGTAAACAGAAATGGGCTAGAATGGACACCTACAGGGCCGATTTTAGTCACTGGCTATTGCTGCTACTCTCTCCTGCACTAGGGTCCCAGGTGCTCTCTGGCAGCGCTCAGAGCCAGCATGTGGAGAGGAAGGGCACCACACTTCCCTTCCTGGACACTTCGTATCTGTATCTGGGCCATTATGAAGGGAGAGAGAGAATGGGGGATGGGGGGTTGTAGAATGTGTGTCTGTCTGTCTGTCTGTCTGTCTGTCTTTATGTTCATGTTTCATGGGCCGGCAATAACACTCACAATTCTTAGCCTTTTTTTTTTTTTTTTTTACTGGGCCCATATTTGAAGGGTAACCATGGTGCCTGTGCTTATAAGAACCCTATTCCTTGAAACATTGAAGTTAGCACTTGTGGTTTTTTCCCTGGTTTTATTTGGAACACAAGGGGAATAGTGGATGTGCAAAAAGGTGTGAACAACAAGGACAACCTTGGTCTGTGCCACTTGTCTGTTTAATCTTCAACAAATTTTTCATGAGTGCATAGTATGTGCTAGCCACTCTTCTAGCCTATGGGAATACAACCGTGACAGACTGGTCCTTATTTCACATTAGCAAACGTCCTTTCACAAATGCAGGGTAGGCATAGCTTAGTGCAAGTGTTACACTGTATATTAAGTATTGCAAGAAAATATATTGTTTGGGGGTTTTCAGGGCTAGGTCTCTCTGACCCTGAACCATAGTAAGCTCCTAAGAATAAGTATGGGTGTTCTTGGTTTGAGGTATTAATACCTGTCAGCCCTTTTGTATGGGGATCAAGACCATGGATTACATACTGTTTCTGCTCTTCGTTTCTGTACCAGGTCCAGACTGAGGTTCTCATCCAGTAAAATTGCTCCAGCACTGAATATAACTGAGGCACACGAGAAGATTCTCTATTGTCTCCGGGAAGGCAGTGTGGTAAGAAGTCCCTGCAGAATTCTTGGACATAATAGCTGGGATGTTGAACCTGCAGTTATAGGCAGCTGAGACGGTCTCCAAAATCAGAAAGGACTTAGGTGCCTTCCTAAAGGACTTCACCAACATCTGGCTCTCTGATTTTTATTCTAGGAGTATTTTCTCAGAGTGGTTTGGAATTCCTACTAGTTCTGGGTTGGCAGGTTGGCTTCTCAAAAGTTGTCAGTTTGGAATAATGGATGAGAGAATGAGAAAGCCAGTTCCTGGAAGAAAACCCAAAGTTTTTGTGTCAAGTGAGACTACAGAGGCATTGTTTTCCTTGCAATTTAGGTTAAAAAAAAAAAAACTTAGGTGGTCACAGAGTCAGTGGGTCCTCTACTCATGACACTGCAGGGAAGGAACAGAGAAACCACGAGTGCTGCAGTTGGCCTGACGCTTTCTGCACGTTTCATGTGACGTGCCACTGGCTCTTTCTTCAGGAGTCAGAGATCCTCTCCATGTCTGGGATGGAATCCTTTATTGAAAAGCAGACAAAGTTACTAGAAACGCAGCCAGCAGAGGCCCCAGGAAAAGATTCTGAACAAATCTCCAAGGGATGTGTGGATGACTGCGTGTCAGGTGCAGGCGTGCCAGCCCAGGACCTCAGCAACAGTGATCCAGGTAAGTGACAGAGAAGGGAGCCAGGGTACAGTCCACCTGGGACCTGGGACTGTTGGGATTCATTGCTTCAGTTTCTCATCTGTTCAGCTAAGCAAGCCAGGTGTTGAACACTAATGTTTGAGGTACTCTGCTGGGATACGGAGGGGAATACGACACAGTCCCAGAGCTGAGTCGAGCAGAGGAGTGTGGCACGTAAACAGGGAGTTCCAGCAAGATAAGATCCACGGTTATAATACCATCCGTATGTATTTTTGGCATGCTTTGGCGTATCTTTGAAATTTATTTAGAAATCTTCTTCCCTTGCCGTCTGTGGTGCCACTTCCCTGGTTCTCTTTCTGCCCCTCTTGTGGCCCTGCCTCAGTCCCCTCTGCTGGCTCCTCAGCCTTCCAGAGCTTTATTTTTGACTCTCTGTTCTTAACTCTGCGCACTCCTGGGTGATCTCATCTGTTGGTTGGTTTCAGCCCTAACACATAGGCTGCTGATGCCTCAATACTGGAGGTGTATTTCCAACTGCCTACTGGAAACCTACACTTAGACGTGCTATAGGGCAGCTGAAATACAGCATTCACAGAATGGAATTTATCTTTTCCCCTGGATCTGTTCCTTCTGGTTTACTTACTGCTGTGGCAAACGACACCACCAAGTTACCCAAGGAAGAGCAGAGAGGAAGCGGTGAGGACACCACTCTCGCCTCGTAAGCATTTAAGGCAGGGCAGGTTTACTTCCCAGCAGTGCAGATGTTTTCTACAGAGGAAAAACTGGGAGCCCTGGATATCAGTAGGTTTGCAGAGCTAGAACTTTTTATAAGAAGAAGGTTTTTCAGATCCCCCAAAACAAAGGCTCCTGCTGAAAATACAAAATCACAAAATCTTGGGTTCAGAAAAGGAAAAAGGACTGATTTCACCATTGTTTCTCAGGTGCCCACAGTCACCTGACCTCTGCTCTACGGACCTTAGCTTAACTCTGTGAAAAATGGAGTTTACAACCCCATCTCTGTTCAGAGAGCTTACATCTCACTGGTTAAGTAAATGAAGCGTTACGATGGCAAAATCATCAGAGAGCTCCAAGAAATTATAAATAAGATGGGATGGGTAAAATAATATAATTCTAGCCAAAATCAACTCTTTAAATTTTGAACGTTATATCTCTAAAGGGATAATTTATGCCTGAGCCCTTCTACCAGCCCTGAGAGACTCAGCATGCTTACGTGGTAGATAATTTACCACTTTTATCAAGAGGACCTCGTGCCTTGTTTGCTGTCGCTTATGTTTTACTGCTATGACTAATTGTCACCACGTGATGGCAGCTCTGGGTAAATGCTAAACCTGAGAAAATGATAGAATTGAAGAGGGTGAATAAGGAATGCTATTTTCCAAGGAACTGAATATCCCATTTTGAGCAAATGACTAGAAAGCAGACACATCAGCTCCCATGCCCCCTTGAAATACAGTGCAGAAAAAAGAAAATATATACTGGATGGGATTAAGAAGAAAGTATGGTTCAGTTCTAGCAGATTTATCCAAATTTGAAATCATTCATGTTCTAAAGAACCCTTAAGCAAGGAATGCTGGGGCAAGCTGGTGCAGAGAATACCCATTGGTCCTAGGCTAATAAAATGATTGTTGGTGATTAATTGTAACATTAATCACAGCTGTAGCTGTGGTTATAGCTGAGATTTATTCAGGAACAGTATGTATTTCTGGGGCAGTTTCCTGGGAAGCAAATCAGAAGTGACATGGGACCCCATGAACAAGGTTAGGGAACAGTGCTTGCATCCATAAAATACATCTGTTTAAGAGAGTTCAGCTCAGCATGGGTATGAGCGTATTTGTGGTCCTTCCAATCTTTGAAACAGGAAAGAAACGAGTAATTGTCATAGCATTTTACCAAAGCTGTAGTGTTTTTCCTACAACCACATATTATCTCAAAATCAAACTGAAGTCTCCTGGATCCTAACCCATCAGCTCTGTGTAATGGAGATGCTTTCAGAGCAACTTTTTTACGGAAAAGTGAATCCCACATCTGCTCACAGCATTTCCTTGCTACTTTGTGGAGGCTAGTGGAATACAAGGATGGAAGGGAGTGGACCTTACCAGTTCCCGTTAGTCACCAGTTGTGAACACTTCCTTGGAACAAAATGTATTCAGCTTCCTGGGGGAAGTACAAAAGAAACAGAAGCTAGGGAGGCAAAATAATTATATGCAAAATCTTTTTAAAGATAAACAATACTTACTAAGTGACTAAGGAACATAAAAGAATTGTAAAGAAATACAGAGCCTATTGCTGAACTTTGTAGAAATGAAGTAAACATCTCTTGACTTGAATACAGATAGATTACAAAAATTTAAGATGACTGATATAAAGATGGAGAAGACCTAGTGCACTGAAACGTGTTCCTCAAGTATGGGTCTCTTTTGAGTTACTCTTGATGCCTTTTCATTCCCCAGGAACAGAGACAGAGTTGGCTGACACAGCCCTGGATCTGCTTCTCTTGCTGCTGATGGAACAGTGGAGATGGCTATGTACGGAGAGCATGCAGAAAGTTATTCATCTCATCTTTGGGACCCTGATTCAGAGGTAGGACTGCTTCACATTAGAGTCTCAGGTTGGACAGGGGTTGGATGTGATGTCTAATTCTCCACTAGAAAGGGAAAGTATAGAGTCCAGGAAGCCTGTGGCCATAAGAGAAGATAAAATCTCTGTTCTAGGGGTACAGGGATGAAGAGTGCCTGGAGAGTATCCCCTTGTTGTCTAAAGTGTGAATGGGTCTGCTTCTGTAAGACTTCTGGCATCATCCACTGAATGACAGGCACCACCTGTGATCTCAGATACTTCAGCTGAACTCTTCCTCCTCTAGGATCAATTCTCCACCCAGTTTTACCTCCGGGTCCTATACCTTTCACCTTGTTACAGTGGATGTGTCTCTTAACTAACAGTGTATAGTCACTGTGACGATAAGCAACAAGAAAGACAAGGAGAAAACTGGTCAGTGCTCAAAATAAAGATGATTTTCTCCAGGAGGGGTGTACATATTCACTACTGAAGAAGCACTTACTGACACAGGATGATAAGGAATAGAAGGATACTTAGATTTAAAACTTGGATTTTATAATTCAGGCTTTGTGATCCCAACACCGCTTGAATCTCCTGAAAGATTTGTACATAGATGGAGTTTTTAGCTACTGACTTCCTAACCATGAAACTGATGCAAGCTTTGCTGAACTGAAGGCCAGAGACACTGTCTCTGAACCAGACAGACACAATAGTGCTTGAGCTTTGGCCACTCTTGCATGAGACATCCTGGAAGATCCCAGAGTAAGAAGAAGCCAAATCCTGAATTCCTCTGTTACCGTGTGGCTCACGCTAATAGGCCACTCCAAAAATAAAAATAAAAACTTAAGAAAAGAATTACGTATCTATTCTGCAACAAGTAGGAAATCCATTAACAACAAGTAATTAAATTGCCCCTTCCACACTTAAAGTTACATAGGATCAGGAAGTCTTAATAAGGTTTCATCGTTAGGAAACTAAGTGAAAGAAGAGGATGCACGTTTATATTTGCTGAGTGTTTATCATTTCCAGCACCTGACCTCTGTTGACATATATTTTCTTACAGCAACCAAGTGAGTTAGGTAGCCCCATCTCACAGAATAAGAAAGTAGAGCTTGGCAAGGTTGACCAACATACCCAAGGCCATAGTTAATGACATAGTGGAAGTTGAAACCGGATGTGCACAACTCCAAAGCCAACGTGCTTCTTCCTGTGTATCGCAGCCTGAAGACTGGTCTCCGTGTGAAGCCCACGTATAAAATGCTGACTGGTCTTTGTGCCTCACTTTCACCCTTGTCCCTCCTCCATACTCAGCTCTACCTCAAGGCTGCTTTTTCTGAAAAGCAAATATGAACATACATCCTGCACTTAATATCCATCAGGGTGCTCTGTGGCCTACAAGAGTGATTTTCCCAACATGCTTTCCAGAGTTCTAGGGTTCCACAGAGGCGCTTCAGAAGCCAACTTGGAAGCCACGGGGAGAACCGAGTGGACCATTTTGATCAGTTTAATAGACTGGGGGTCTAGGTAAGGTTTTGTTTGAAAAAGGTTTCCACTGTGTTTAAAATACATATTCATTTATTATAGTAAAATTCCAACTCCTTTCTTACGTGATCTGGTCCCAGCCTTATTTCCAGTTCTCCCCATGCACACCACCCACCGTGGCCTCAGTACTCTGTGGATGCTCTTCCTTCAGGCCTCTCTTCATCCTCTTGTCTCTGCCTTATTGTCTTCTCTACTTGTTCTTTTCCTGCTCTCTCCCTGCATCCTAAACTTCCCCTCTTCTTGTCTTCTTGGCCTACTGCTAAATATTTTTCAAACATCAACATTCAATGTCATTTATTCTGTGAAACTTTTTATGGCATCCTCCCCCATTTTTCCCTGGATCTAAGGAGTCTTCTTCTCTAATCTCAAAGTTTTGATAATACTTAACACAGTATATTAGAGAAATGGTCTACTTTCCCAAAACTAGTGATTCACCCAGCGTATCAGTTTTCCCCCACGGTATTTGGCGATATCTGGAAATACTTTTGGTTGTCACAACTGGGAAGGGAGGCAGGATATGGCTAGAGGCCAGGGATGCTGCTAAACATCCTGCACACAGGAGAGCACCCTCTCCGCCCCAAACAACAACGAATTATCCTACCCTGAATAGGATGTATCTACACCCTCAGTAGTGCAGAGGTTGAGAAACCTTGCCCTAGACCAGTGGTTCATTAAGGGCCAGAACTGGCTTATGTCCCCAGCAGCTTCCACAGGGCCTGGGATACAGAAGATGCTCATTAAATATTGGACAAAAGAATAAACATTTCCCTTCTCAATACCTTTATACTGGAAAGTAGAGTCTTCGTATGTTTTGTTCAGTCACGTGTGAATGTTGCTGATTGAGGCTTCATTTCTCTTCCTTTGTTAGGCTTACCTTTGCTCACCTTCCCCCAAAATGGGAACATCCTAAACGAGCTAGTGTGTCGTCGTTGACTCCCCACCTCCTGAAGTCATTTACATGATAAATTGGTTTCAGACCACAAGAAATTATTCAGTAGTAACAGAAAAGTACAAATGAATCTGGAGAAATTCAAAAAGGATTGAGATTCATATATAAAAAAGGTAGGAAGGTTACCTGAAGTTTGAATAACTCAGAATATTAAAGAGCTTGGGCCAGAAAGGAGAGAGAAGTGTATTTGGGGAATTACAGGAAGGTCATTGAAGAAATGGTATTTTATGTAGCTAGGGAGCTTTAATACAAGAATTAAATCCAGGGGAATTGCAGGCTGTGAGAATTCCAAGCCGGGCTGCATTACCTCCGTGGGCGATGATCATAAATTGCCTCGTGATAGGGAGGAGACGGTAAGGTGGAGGGTGGGTTGTGAAGTAAATAGATGGTGCTCTCTAGTGTAAGCACTGCCTTGACCTGACTGTAGACATGGGTAAGCCTGCATTGTGGCACACATCCCACTTTACCTTAAAATACTCCCCTCTCTCTCCAGCAGGGTGATTGTTTTGGTCTTATTCCTTTATTCACTGAAAAAATATTAAGAGCTGGGCAGTATAAGACATGGTGCCTGCTTTTACATATTTTACCGTTTAGCGGGGGTGAGAACTGAGGGCTTTATCCGTGATCACAAAGTGAATGCTTGGTGAGGGTAGAAATCAAACCCAGGTATTCCAAAGCCCGAGTTCTTACGCACTTCAGTGTACACGACTCTGCTGTCTTTAATCTGTCTGAGCTTTGGAATAGTAATGATGTCTATCAGTAGGTATCTGGGTGCATAGAACATGTCCAGTAAACACTAGGTCTTCATATTTGCGCTTCAGGAAAAGGAAAGCAGGGTAAAAAGTGCATTCTGTTTCTGATTCCTCCAGCTAGTGGCCCCAGATTCTCTGCCCTGTTCAGGATGCCCCACACAGATCAGTCTCCTGCAGCCTCCGCTGCTCCTACTGTGCCTGTCTCTACGGTTGCACACAACCCCTGTTCTTCTAAACGGGACCACGTGTGAGGCCTTTCAAGGTGACTTTATACCGATGGACTCATTTGCAAAGGCAACAACCAGAGCATCCCCGCGTCTGACAGTAGGCGGCAGACCACCTGGTCTCTGCAGCACAGACAAGCACAGGTTCTGTACAGGGTGCGGCACTGTTCTCCAGGTTTACTGGTGCTGCTGGAATCAAGTCGCACCTTTCCTCACGAGAAGAACTTGGAGTCAGGCTAAGTTCCTCCCCTTTCCGTCCCCATACCCTGACAGTTCCACTGGAACCACACCTGATTAGCTGGGTAGATGGCTGTCTGGTGAATGTAGCTCATGCCATAAACAAAATCAGGGAGAGGGCTTGTGGCTGAATTTCCCTTGACTTTCTTCTCTTTTCACTTTTTTTTTAATTGGGTGGCATCTTTTTTTGTTGTTAAAGGGAGAAAATTCTGAATGTTTATAGTGAATTTGAATGAAGCCAAAATGAATACTGTGCAAGAACAGAATTTTGTGGCTAGTTACTTTTGGAAAACTCTCTGTAACTGTGGTCTGTTAACCTCTGTTCATCCTAGGTATTTCCAAGTGATGATATTTTGTACTTGTTGAGTTGCCCCATATTTCTTCCTGTCAGAAAGTTCTTACATCTAATAAAACTTTATTCTTAAGTCCATTTTGTTTTGTATGAGCTGCAACAGAAATAGGAACACAGATGTTGACACCCTCCTTGCCCTGAGCCTCTACAAACTAGAATTACATGAAGCGTCTCACTCCTCCCTCTTCAAGGTTTTTCACCTTTCTCTATAAATCATTACTCCCAGCTTTTTTAATGATATACTTGGCCCTCTCCTCAACTATCTTGTGCTGGGTTCACATTGTTCTTGAAGCTTCCTTAAGATAGCAGTCAGGAAGTCATGGACATCGGAGAAGGAATCCCAGTGCCCCCTCCAGGGCTTAGAGGATCTGATGCCTGTGGCCCATGGTCTATACCAGCAAGTTCCATGTGCATGGTACACATGGAAAAGACAGGGCTTAGTTCAGGGTTCAGAGTGTAGACATTAACAGTCTTATCAGCTTCAGGGTTTACCATCCAGCAAACTTTTGTTGAGAGTTTACTTTGTGCAGACACTGTGCTGAGCACTACAAGCGTGTCACTGAATGCCCGCAAAAGCCGTGTGAAAGACCTCTTATGATCCCCGTCTCAAAGATGCAAAGGCTTACAAAGAATTGTGGTTGTTCATTCAAGATCACAGAGCTAATAAGTATACTACAGGCACAGTCTGAACCCAGGTTTGTCTGATGTTCAGCTATAGTGACTGTCTCTCAGGATCAGATGTTTGCTCTATGATTTGAAGGGATAAAAGCCAGCCCCAAAATCTTTGACTCAAAGCAGTATACATTCCCCGAGAGGAGACTGCCAGTCAGTTTGTAAAACAAAAACTGCATTTCCACATACGCCCACTCACATATAACACAGAGTACTCTGCAGCACCCTCAAGTCAGCCCATGTTACTTGTCCCTTGGACAGCTTGCATTTTTATTTTTAAAGAGAGGTTCATGCAGCGCTACATTCTTGGGCATTACCAAAGCAAGGTAAGCAAATACGCTGGAAGTGATACCGCCCCAAAGCTGCAGCACCTCCTGCCCGACCTGTCCTCGCTCCGACGGAGAGGTGTGGGTGGTCCCAGCCGGTTCAGTGCTGGCCTCTCCGAGACTGTCCCCGTGACTGCTGCTCAGGAGGCAGCATGTTTGTTCTCTCCCTGAAATCACTTGTGTCTGAGCCATATCCTTTTGCAGAACACTTGGATTATCTTTCTTTAAGTTCGAAAGAGGAGGGTTGGTGTTGATGCCACGGGTAGCTACCGCCACTTCTCTGGTTATCCTGAGCACACTGCCATCCCTGATGGCATCTAGACTTAGACGCATCTCCTTTTAAAAATGTCATCATTTTCCAACCTCCAGCATTATCATCTCCAAGAAGATAAGTTAATTTCTTCTGCTTCCAGCTTTCCTTATTCTCCTTGCTCCCTTAAAAGACCTATATGCATCACTAACTGCCTGGGACGCCAGGGACCGCTGCCAGATCAGAAGCATGCACTCTCTCGCTTTTTCTCTGTCCTGCACAGGCTCAATCTCTCTCTCTCTCTCCCTCTCTCCCCTCCCCTCCTCCCCCCTCCTTCTCTATCTCTGGCCTGCAAGGGAAAAAGAAGAGAGAGAGTAAATTCAACCTTCTGACCCCTCGTTCCAAGCCAAGGTTGGAAGAGTTCTGATTTGAGCCAGGCTCCATAAATCTCCCTTGATTGTTGGTGGTGTGGAGAGAGAGGGGGCAGGGAGCTGAAGAGAAGTTAGATGCCCAAAAAAGGCATCGTTAAGTCAAAGGGAAGTCTTGCACACATGCGCGCCTGACCTCGTGTGTCAGCTTCTGTGCTGGGAACATCCAATTATGTAAGAAGGAGCACTCCTTATTTGGACTTAGAGTCTAAGGGAGGGGAGAGGAGTGGGGGTAGCAGTCTAAGCCAAGGAGTGAGTCCAGCTTGTGTAGACTGCTCATGTCCGAAAACAGGAGAAACCGACAGTATCCCTGCATGCGTGAGAATCAGGTTTAGGGAACTGGACAAGTACTCAGACATTGACTGGGTTGGAGGGAAAGAGGAGAGATGTACTGTGCTCCATTGATGGTAGAAGGTTTGGGGCAGGAAGACCCAGCCAAGGTGAGGGGTGAGATTATTATGGAGTCCTAATATAGAGTGAAGGAATGAGAAGAAGCTGGCCTGGTTCCCTGCCTGGATGCCCAGAGCAAAGCCACGATAAAAATATGAGCCAGGCTAGCAGCAGAGTACACGAATGCCACGTCCTGTGGCTCTGCCCTCCGCATGGCCCCGAAGATGGCATCAGACTCTGTGTCAAAAGGACAGCAGACACATTCCTGGCATCTGTGTGAGGATTTCTTAAAGAGTGAGTGTGGTTGAGTGAGCATGTGTATGTGTTGAGGGCACGTGGGACTGGAGTAGCATGGCAGAAGAGCTGGGAAAAAAGAGAAAGTCCTGCGATCTATGGGTAGAAAAGTACATGAAGTCAGGAAGCAGACAGAGAGGAAGAAGAAAAAAAAGAATATGTCAGGTGAAGTTGTTCAGCAAGCAGTGGGTCCAGGAGAAAATTAAATGGCAAGCTCTGGACCTCGTGCCAGGCCATGGAATTGTTCTCTTAGAAAAGAGGTCTCTACAAACCATCTCTCAGGAAAGGTCAGGAGAAGGTTTGTGGACAGTGTATGGGACCATTGGAGAGGGCTGTGTTCGCAGGTAGGAACATTCATTTTCCTGAAGGGCAATTATGAATGGATGACCATGGGCTCTTCTGCCTCTGCCATTCTCTTGGGTCACTCCAGAATCTTAGGTGTTCTCTGAGTGGAGTCCGTTCAAGGGCCTCTTTCTCGGTGGGCACGTCTAAGTAGCAGATAGTTAAATGGTCTTTCTGACGATGGTTATATCTTACGGGAAGCTCCAGGCCCACCACTGAAAGGTCATGAGCAATCACAACAGAAAAGGAACTGACATTTATTAAATACTAACTATATCAGGTAAGAAGCTGTGTACTTTATATACGAAGGTGCAGTTCAATTCTCTGAGGTAGGCATGTATTTTATAAGTGAGGAAAATGATACTCAGATTAAAGAAGCTTCCCAGAATCATAGAGCTAGTAAGGGCCACATCTGAGATTCCACTTAAGTCATCCTGGCCTGCAAGCCTGTGCCCTTCCTACCACTGCATGCGGGCCTCCCCATTGAGCAAGCTTTCTCACGAAGCAGCGGCCACTAGAATTGGCCTCACCTGAAAGTCCCTGTGCACTATTTCCGTCTAATCTCTCTTACTTTCCATCTGTCTGGCCTCAGAGACACATGTATTTGATGGTAGCATATAAATTCATTTCCATCTGTATTCTTGAAGCACTTCTGGATCAGAAATTATATAGTCTCCCTTTGGTATCTCTATTCTAAATCCTATTCCCAATCAGAAAAAGATTATCAGAGTTACGATTCAGAGTTTTTCAGGAAACATGGATTATGGTTTCTTCCTTTGCTCCATAAATTTCTCTTTCAATTCAGCTCTGGTGCCTGTGGCGTCTCACACCTGATCTCTTTCTATGCGTAGCTTTTGTAGAAAAATGCATACTTTTGCAAGAGTCCCAGATACAAAATTATCTCAAACTAAGTCTTCCAGTTTTCCTGTCCGATTATCTCCTGGCCCTCTAGTTCTAGCCCCGGGTTGATTTTAAGGGGCTGAAATCTATGTTCTGCAGCAGTGCCTTTGTTCAGGTTGTACTGTGCTTCCTGGGGAAGAGGAACACTACTTGTCCTGTGCCTCTTCCACTAGACCTTGAAAAAGGGAAGCTCTTCACTTCCGTAGACTGGGTCAGGATGGGCCCCAACAGTCTCCAATTGTATGAGTGACCTCACTGTCATATTTCTTAGGGGTCTTTTATTCTACTCCCATCTTAGGATAAAGGCATAATGCCTTTCCTGTCGGGTACTGACAGTTTCTACTTGAATACATCTTTAAAGTTGTAACAGGTAGGTGTGCATTTGCACTTCTGTGTGTGGTGCATGCTCTTACACTCTCATAGTCTCAAACAAAGGTACAGAAGTGGTAGCAGTTAAGAAAAAAACAGAATAGCATCGATGTATTTAAGCTTTAAAACCTTTTTTTCCAAGTCAGGTTATCGGTATCTCTTGCCTCTCTAACTACAAAGAGGAACCTAAGACACTTTTTGAGGACAGTTTCAGACTGTAAGCATCTTGTGGGCAGGGACTCTGTCTTCCTCACCATTCTGTTGTAGGCACTTAGCCGCGCAGATGGAAGGCACTTAGTATTTGTCAGATGAGTGAACATCACATGCCCTTCCAGTTGAATCGGTCCCTGTCCTCATCACTGGTGAGAGTCTCAGGGGTTCCCCAGTGCTGCTGGGGATGAGAAACACAAATGTAAACGGAAACCCCCTTTCTGGCCTGCCCCACAGGTCTTTAGTTGGGCAGCTCCCATTCCCAGAGCCGTGGTTGGGCCTCAGGCCATCTCCTTTCCAGAGGAACACAGTGCCCTCTGCCATCGTGGGCCTCCCACAGTGAGGTTCCATCTAAGCTTGCCCCCTCTGGAAGCATCTGTTGCTGCTTTGCCTTCTCAGCCTCTTTGCTTCCACATGGGGAAGTAAGGATGTGGGCTTTGAAGTCTGGATTCAAGTCATGCTTTGAGGCTTGTTCTCTGTGTGACTTAGAACAAGTCACTCAGCTTCCCTCTGCCTCAGTTACTCTCCAAGTGGGAGTAACGGTGCCTCGCTCATGAAGTGACTGAGGCCTCTTGCTGCATGCCTGCCATGTGGTGACACTCAGTAAATGGGAGTCCTCCTCCATCTTTACAAGCTCCACCTTCCATTTCCTTGGGTCTCTTATTTGCTAGGGCAGTCACATGTCTGATGTAGGACAGATAATGTGTGTACATTGCAGTGGTTTTTTGGCGAGGTCTTTATAGTGAGCCTGCCTTGTGATCTGTTAGTAGCAAAGACCCCGTGAGACAGATGGCCTTTTCTGCATCCTTCAGGTCAGGGTCTCTTCTTCCTTCATGTTAGCTATCTCTGAGTGCCATCCTGTCCTCCTCACATACTTACTTAACATCTCCCCAAGTCATACCCAGAGCAGAAACTCAGAGCTTCAGAGCCAGGGAGCTGCCCCTTAAGCCAGGTACTCCCAGCCCTCTTCCTTTACTTTCTAGGAAACTCACTTCATTTGGTTCTTGTATGGTGATCTCTTTACAGATAATCTTTGAAAAGTCTGTGTAAGATTTGATGCCTGTGTCTGCTTAAGTAATTGTTGGGAACTAGCTCTTCAGACCTCCTATGGCGTCATTTCTATGTTAGGGTCCTTTCAGCCTAAGAGAAGAGGTAATCCGTAAGAGTCAGAAGTACTGAACAGTGTGAGGCCAAATGACACAGTATAGACCATAAACACAGTAAAAAAAAAAAAAAAAATCATAAGGATTCTTGGGGGTAAATGTTAGGTAGGCTTTAGAGAGGAAAGTGTTTAAAGCTAGACCTTGCATTATAGGAATCATTTAGACCGGTTTAGGGTAAAGAATGTTCCAGGCACTGAAACATTTTTAAAGAGGGAAAGGGACATTATTTTTACTTTTACAATTAAAAGTAACCTTTAAACATATTTTGAATATTTTCAGCCAGCCCCTTTCTGAGTGTCTGTGTGCAGAGAGAGGGATCCTTTTGTTTTGTTAAATACATTATGGAAAGCCCGCCTGCCACTGCTGCTTGGGGGAGTTAGGGTGGGATTTCTCCCTGGGCACCAGGTGGCGCTACAGGTTAAAGGATACCTATTTGCCTTCTTTGAGGGAGCTGCTTATTCTGCAATTTTAGGTCCTTGCCCTGGTGGTGATAGTAATGAAACCATTCGTTGTCCCGCTCCGTGATTCAGAGGCAACTTATCTGCCCTCTCCTTCGTGCCCTTGACTTTGAGACCAGCCCAGTTTCTTTTATCCTTCCCCTCCTCCTGTTTTGATTGTCCTTCAGCATGCACTTCTCTGAGCAGTGTGTGCAGCCAGAAGATGCCCCTTGGAGCAGCCCCTTGGGGATTCAGTGCTAGAGCTGATTTGTTGAGAACCGTTTTGACTCAGGAACCCAGAGTGAACCAGGGTTTTTATAGCTGATAAAATCAGCTGGACATCTGAGGTTGAAAAATTTTGTCAGTACTCTCTGTAAGCTAGTTGGTCCTATGCTCAAGAAGGCCTTTCTAGGATACCAAAGTCCTAGATACACATGTCACTGAGGTAGAGATTATCAGATTGCACTGATGCTGGGAGCCTTATCAGCCTGTTGCTTTCAGCCACGGGTGGAGATCGTTTGGCTTTTTCCTATCAACTTCGGTTTGGAGACGGAGCCAATGTTAATGCCTCAGTTTTGACCTTTACCTCTGTCTTGAGACAGAGACCTCAGCAAGTGTCCGGCAGCCTGTCTGGTACTGGAGCAGGGAGGGAGTCGAGGTGAACTGGTGGGAAACATACTTTTATCTAACACTGATATAATTATAGGACCAGAGGTTTTCTTGGGGTGATTTAACCCCCATAAATACAGAATCTATGTAAACACAGTGTGCTTGCTGTGTAAATACAGCCTCAAGGGACTCTCTCTGCCACCTCCTCCTCTCTCCCTCTTGTTTTCCAACCACAAGTCGGGCCCCCAAAGTCTCTGCTGTGTGGAGGCTCTGGCGTTGTCACTGCTGTGTCCTGTATTCCTAGTGTCACGATGGATAGCCTTCTGTTTGGAAAGGTTTTCAAATTCTGCCTGTAGACGGTTAACTCAGAGCAGATACCTTCGGGTCGTTCTCCTCCCCAAGGTGATTCTGTTCATGATACTCGCTTTCCTTCCTCCCCAGCTCCTGCCAGGGCTTGTCCTGCTTTCTTAACTTCGACATCTGCTTCTCACGTGCATCCTCTGTTCTCTTCAAGGCTAGTCGTTTCCAGCTTACTCTCGCCGTTTTCACGGCATAATTTGAAACTCTGCCATGTCTGCTTGTTTACATACATCCCTAATTCTTCTCATCCACATCGTGGCTGAGCGTACTCTAAATCTGTGATCTCTAATGTTTGTGGATGTTGGGAGCCGGCGCATCAAGTGGAGCACATACTTCCTCATCACCTCTCCCTCCTCCAGGAGTCCCCCTCCTTTCTCCCCTCCTGTAGTGACCGTCTTAGCCGGCGAGGTAGAGTCCCTGGGAACAACAGGGGTCTGGTTGTCAAGACAACCACTAAATTCCCGCTGCTGCCCTCCTTTGTGTCTTGCCCTTCTTCCCAGTGCTCCAGCGCTAAGTGTTTCTCTCCCTCTCCCTGACCTTTACCCTCCACCAGACACAGTATTCTTCTGAATGCGTGGCCATTTGAATCAGCCTTTCCTTTCCCCACCCACCTCCCTGCCGTAGGTGCTGAGAAAGGAAAGGGTCAGGATAACTACCTGGTGACTGAGAACGAGCCAGGCGTGCTGTTCACACGGGACCAAGGAAAGAAGGAAAGGGAGTCATTTTGGATCCTGCAGTCCCTGTGGTGATTGTTTCATCGTTGAGTGTAGATCGGTCTCGTTTTAGGAAGGATTCTGAACTAGTGTCCTCGAGTTACCCATCACCCCAGGGAGCCCCTCCTCAACCTTTGTAAACAGTACCAAGATGGTTCGCCCTTCTAATGTTCACATTCCTGAACCTGACAGGAGGAGAGTAAGTCTTACAAAAGGAAAACTAAAGCATGAAATGCAGAGTTCCCTCAGCATCCCGCCATCATTTAGTCCCTTGGATCTGGTAGAATTTTTCAAGAGGATCCAAAGGAGTCTTTCTCTGACACATACGCAAACACACAAGCACTTTCAAAAATGCTTTCATTTTTCTCCTTTCGTCTCGATAACTTTGTGAAGGAAGCAAGGCAAGAATCAGTCTTAAGAAGGAATCCAGAACTCAGAGTTTTTTCCACTTCTAAGTGGCCAAACCAGGCTCAATCCTGTGTGTGGCTTTTCAGTGCTGTTCTCACTCACTACAACACGCTATGTGAAGCCTTTGTGGCTCTTCTGGCTACCGAGTTTTTTTTCCCCTGAAGGGTATGGACCAGTTTTATGTGCAGTGTTGGGGTGAAAACTGTGATGGCCTCTTCTGGACAGGAATCTCTCAGACTTGGAGAAGAGACATGGTGGTTCCAGAGACTCGGAGGGAGTTACTGATTGTGAGAAAGATGTCCTGCTGCAGCTTTTACTTGGGTCAGATGAAAAACGGGCAGATATCCAAAACGTGTGACTGATTTTGCCCAGCTTTGAGGTCTATCGGTCCCGATTTTTCAGAGCTGGTTTATGGTACATTTATGGCCACATAGTGTGGGGCTGAGAAAAGTTGTCCTGAAGGCCTTCAGAGGGGCATAGATTTGTGTAATCGTCTTTAAAATTGGAATCCTACAAGTGTCACACTGCTCAAGTCTAGAACAGATTTGTAAACATTTCCACTTGCCATCCCTCTCATTTATCCCATGAACACAGAACTCCCAAGCGGCTCCCTCTCATTCTGTATTTGTTAGGAAGGTAGGCAGACCTTTGCTTCTGGCCGTTTGTACCCAGACATTCTGCTACCTTATATTCTTCTTACTAGCTTCAAGTACTGGGTTGGAGTCAGCCCGATGCTGCTCCATCCATCAGGAGTGCTTCCCAAAATACAAGTGTGACTCACAGCCCTCACAACCCCTTTGCTTTTGTTTGACTTTCAGTCTCTTCTATCCTCTGGGCCTATTTGCCAGGAAAACTAACAAAAACATAGACTGCTGGCAGCTGTCTCTCCTCTCTAGGATTTATGGAGTGTGCCAGACACGAAGCCCAGCTGACCCACTCCCTTGCCTTCCACCTCTCTTCCCTTCCGGGGGAGTACATAACCAGGTGTGAATTGCATGGATTATTCATGACGAGTTCATAATTGTAGCTCAGCTGACTTATTACCCAGTATACTTCTTAGAACAGCCACCCTACAGCTGGTGTATTGGCACACAGTTCAATTGTAATATTAGCCTAAACAAAAAGGTCTTAGGAAAATAAATCTGCCAAATGTTTATATAAATACATCTCAAATGCCAAATACAAAGGATTTCTAGATTGTCTACTTTTTTTTTTAATTATTGTCCTCCTCCATAAGCACAAATAATAAAGAGCTCACTATTCTGTTGCTGCTTTAAGTATTGGGAAGTTTGCCTTCTGCACAGCTTAGTTTGAGCTGTGCGCCATGCTTTAAGACCAGTGTTTGTCCCATTAATTCACGTAGTAACTAATATGTATTGATTACCTACTATGTGCCAGACACTATGTTAAGTGATTAAAATACAAAAAAAGACCCCAAATTCCTACCCTGCAATCTTATAAATAAAGAGTTATAGTATGAAGTTAGGACTTTAAAAAGAGCTCTAGGGCTTCCCTGGTGGTGCAGTGGTTGGGAGTCCGCCTGCCAATGCAGGGGACGCGGGTTCGTGCCCTGGTCCGGGAGGATCCCACATGCCGTGGAGCGGCTGGGCCCGTGAGCCATGGCCGCTGAGCCTGCGCATCCGGAGCCTGTGCTCCTCAATGGGAGAGGCCACAACAGTGAGAGGCCCACGTACCGCAAAAAAAAAAAAAAAAAAAAAAAGAGCTCTATACATGATTAAGAGAAGGGACTAAGTAAATTATGAGAAGCCCAGGGAAGGCTTATAAAGGAGATGACATCTGAGATAGGATTTAAAGGATGAAGGGAAATCGAGAGCTGACATTGTAGACTAGAGTATTGAAGGCAGAGTTGTGAAGCAGTGTGGCGTATTTATGGTACTCGAAGAAGTCAGGTACGATTGGGAATACACGACGTGCAACCAGAGTGGCCAGAGATTACACCGAAGAGTTCAATAGGCACCGACCCATACAGAGCCCTGTGCGCTATTCAAAGAACGTAGGATTCGACCCCCATTTATTAGGAAACCATGTACAGAATTTAAATAGATGATGACATGATCAAGTTTGTAACTTAGAAAAAGCACTTAAATAGCGCTGTCGAGGATTAATGGAAGGAAGAAACGTTAGAGCCGGGGAGAGAAATCAGGAAAGAGTTACACTGACAGAAATGAAAGGTGATGGGGACCGAAAGTAAGATGATTGCTGCAGCGATAGTAAAGGGGTGATGAGTTCATGAGAAACTGAGTACTGAGGAGGTCGCTCAACTAGCTTCAGTAATTGTTGCAGTAATTATGTGCTGTTGCGTGGGGCACATGGACTAGGGATGGAGGAGAGGAGAAGTCAAGGGTGACTCTGTCTCCTACCTTGTGGATTGAGAAGCATAACTAACAGAACAGCATAGTATCCTTCTCAACAGGATGTCTGACTTGGGATACTGCAAGCTTCTTGTTGCTTATTAAATCAATAAATCAATAGATTATTACCTACCTTTGTGTAAAAAGAAATAATGACACATGAGGAGGCATGGACTGTATCTCTAACAATTTTGAGATTCTTAGTAGAAAACTTCAGGACTTGGAGGCCTAGATTTTCATCCTTTCTTTTATCCGTAAGCTCTGTCTTTGGAAGAAAAAGGAAAATGTGGAATGAATAGTTAATTGTGTAGCTGGTACAGAGGAAAGGTTTTTAAATTTTCTTCCTCTGGCGAATGATGCTCACCTGGTGGACTCCTGACTGCAGTTAAAACATAACCCAAGGGGAGTAGGAAGAGTATACTTGACAGGAGACCCATCAACTCAGCAAAGGGGAGGAAGCTGCAAGAAAAACTCAGATACAGCTACAAGTGGATGTAATGGAAAACAGCTGACAGAGAGGAAAGTAGAGGTAGGTGAGAGGTACTAGAATTCACAGAAGAACATAACTGAGAATCCTGTCTTATATGCCATAATAACAAGTGAACTTAAAGTTTTAACACTGGAAGTTATCGCTGAGAGTTTTGGAATAAGGTTGATTCATTCAGTATATATTTGATGCCTTATTATATGAAGGGTGCTCTTACAGTAAATGCTGAGGAATATACCAAAATGAATTGAGATGCCTCCCCTCAAAATTTTACAGTCTTATTCTTTTGGCACTTTTAAGAAGCTCAACCAGTATGTACTGAGTAAATGGAATAAACAAACACATGACTCCAGTAAGAAAGAAAAAGAATCAGCATCAAATGAAACCAGAGTAGTTAACTGAGATCAGACTATAGATGAACGTATATAAAAAACAGAGAAAGGAGAAACATACTGAGTAATGCAGAGAACAGAAACTAGAACTGGTAAGAATGGTGTCCAAAAAGCTTGACTCAGAAGGAGCTGACATTGTGGATAAATGCTAGTGGAAAAGATTTTAAAAAAAACAAAAAAAAAACGCACATGTTAAAAACAAGAAGAACAAAGAAAATACAGGTAAATTGTTTGGAACAGATGCTATAGTAGTAACTGGTTACATTGAGAAATCATTTATTCAACAACGAATTGGTATACTTTTTGCCTAGGGTATTTAATTTCTGTTTTTTTCTGTAAAGGAAAAGGGTCTAACAAGAAGAATTGAGCAAATGTGTTTAAACTAGAATTGAAGACTAAAATAGGAATGAAAATAATAAGAGAGCATTCAGTCTGCTTTAAAACTCATGTACCTGACCCAGATGAATTCTGTTCCATGGAACTGAAAGAATTTGTATTTATCATTGAAGACCTAAGATCATTAAGAAAATTTCCATATAGAGATGTGTTGGGTTGGAGATGGACAAATATCTGGCCTTATAAAAAGTGGATACAGGCTCCTGACCCTGACATTTATCTCTGGAAATTTCTGAAGTAGATTATTAAGTAGATGTTTTGTGAACACTCAGGAAGAGAAACAGCAAGCCCTGGAACCCAGTGTGCATTCAGTGGGAATGCACCCTGCCTGATTAGCAAGGCTTCTTTCTTGGCTTAGCAGGACTATCAGACCATTAAATGAAAGGAATGCATTGGTTGTTATACTGTCTGTGAATTTCAACAAGCTTATGCCATATTTTCCTAATATCCATATGGACACACATGGTCTGGACTGTGGTACTTTTAAGTGGTCCATGGCTAACTGAGTGTCTTTAGCCCAAGTAGCTAATAGATTGATAGCCTGGAGGGCATTTTCTAGTGACAGAGCATTGAACTTACCCTGTTCATCAGAAATTTGCAAGTAACTCTAATCTTAGAGGTAAAATTAATACTCTGGGTGACAGAAGTCAGGATTCAAAAGGATTAAAAGAATTAGAATGATAGTCTAAAGCAAACAAGATGGAATTTAATAGAAATAAATATTATAAATCAGCATTTAGATTTTTTTTTAATTACACAAGTACAAAAGGACAAGTCTAGGCTTAACAGGCACATGTGACTTTTTGTTAAAGGTTCTAATTGAGTGCAAACTCAGTATGAGTCAGTGCTTTGATGTGTGTGCCCAAAAAGCCAACACAGCCTTTGACTATATTAATAGAAGTATGGTGTCTGGGTCAAGCAAGGCACTAATCTGCATTTTTTGCTGGTCAGGGCACATCTGGAAGTTGTGTTTGGTTCTGGGCACTCCATTTTAAGAGAGAATAACAAAGCAGCCCACACCCAGAGGAGGGAACCAGGATGAGGAATGATTCATTTCTCTCCTTCATTCATCTGATGTTGAGTGTCTTCTGTGTGCTCAACCTTGACGTTGGCAGAATCAAAGATGTATATACCTTGTGGAGGAGACTTAGCACAACAGCTGAATTTAAAAATGCATAGTGTTGTCTTTTGAAAGAGATTTGACCAAGTAACTTTAATACCTCCTGTTAAACTTCTGAGGGTATAAATAGGAGCAATGGCTGGAAGTTACAAGGAGGCAGATTTTGGTGCCAGTATTTAAGAAGCATCCCTAATGAATTGAAATTACCCTTTTCAGGAATTAAGCAACTTCCCCAAAGTCACTTTTCTCATTGGTGGCAGAGCTAAGATAAAAGCCCAACTTTCTGGAGTCAGAGGCCAGAACCCTTGGCTCTGCCATGATATCACACAGGGGATTTCTACTTTGGGAGGAGGTTGGATATGGTAACCTCTTTCCTTCCAGCTCTAAAGTTGTATGTTTCTATAAGCCTCTTGCTGTGAAATGCTTGTTTTTTTCTCAGTGTTTTCATTCGTGAATTGGTGAGATTGGAAAAGATAACCTCTAAGGTTCAGCAGAGGATTTCTTTAACCTCCTTGGTTAAAAATACTTCAATTATTAAAGCATATTAATTTTGTATCTGCAACTTATATATTACTAATCAAAAACAAAAACTGTTTGTGGCTAAGTTATAAAACTATAGAACTCAGATTCTTAAATCATGATGTTCAGTCAGTAGTCTTCCTTTGAAGCACATGTTTTAAAGATGTGGATCCATGATTTAAAACATGAAAGCAAAAATCAAAGAAGAAATTGTGTGAGACTCTACAAGCCACTTTAGATTTCACAATAGTCACTGGGAGGAAGAAACAGGAGTTTCTTGCCCTTGAAGTTCATTTCCTCCTCATTCTTCTCGCCACACAGGGCAGGAAAGGATGGTGACCTAGATACACAGTCAGAGGGCCTGAACTCTCTCAGGCACAGCCGAGCAACCTGGGTCTGGCTGCTGCAGGACTAGGAAGCCTAGAGCTGAGCACAGACAGGGAGGAACTGTCTGTAAACACACGAAGGAGCCGTAGCAGGAAGGCAGAGGCCTGGGAAAGGAATCAGAGGGAAGGGAACTGTTACTTTTATCAGGTGTGAAGTTGGCAAAAACAACTTGTGTAATGGGAAATACCTTGGATCCACACCATCATCCTCAAGATCTCCTTTCTCTCCACCCAATAGATTGGGCCTACTGATTTCATGAGCAAATGCTCAGAGCAGTGTTCTAGGACTGTATACAGAACACGGTGTTGGGGTTTATGCCATTGTAAACATTTCACAGGGTGCTTGGGGGCGGGTGGACGTGGGGACTGTCTCCAGGAGGCTAAAACTGTGGCTTGAGCTTTTTCCTCCTTCTCTTGGAACTCTTAATTCCTTATACCGTATCGATGTTTTTCAAACTTTTTTAAAACTTCATCTCACAGTAAAAAATACATTTTACGTCATGACCCACTGTGAACACACACACGCGCACACACACACAAATACAGATCTGCTATATCCATATATACATAAGTAAAAGGGTCCCAAAACTTGAAGTGCACTTCTATCTTTTCTGTTCTTATCTATTTACATTTAGGTGTTCTTTTAAACGTTGTCACAAACCACAGAGTAGACGCCATGACCTCTAATGCTGTTCAGCCACAGTTTGAAAAATACCCTGTGCCCAGCAACCCATTTAAATGACCGTTAACCCTGCTCTAAGGGTGACAGGATGAGTGGACACTTGCAATCTGTAGATCTGTTTAAAGTGACAGAAGCTTTAACGTCATCTTCTTTTTCTCTCTCTTTCTCTTTGACCTGTATTTGGTACTTCCGGTTGGTTGTAAGTGGCTGAGGCGTCATCGCCCTTGTGTTGGATACAGAAGTACAGCCCAGTGGCTGAAGAGGATTCAGGAAGCAGTCTGTTACTGTCTTTCATTTAGACTGCACCAGGCATTTTTGTTAGAATATCGTTATTGCTCTTGTGAATATTTTCTGTTACTATTTCACTGTCCTTCTCCCGCTCCCTCCCCATTAAGCCATACTTGTTCAGGGCCTTCCTACTCAGCCATAGCACCGATCTTAGAAAAGAAGTGAGGGGAATTTGGCTAATTAGATGTGGTCCCTTAAAGCTTTCTCCCCTTACTCTTGAGATTTGATTGTGCTGTTTTGATGGAAAATGACCTTCTGCTAACCTTGAAGTGCCATCTTAAGCCCTAGTGTTAAACTGTATCCTTTTTAGCCACTGCTTCATCCCTTTATGTATAGCTGTTTCAGACCAGGTTCCTTTGAGCGTGGACTGGACATGCGCGCCCGGTGGAATGGATGCGCTGATCTCTGCATCCCACGTCTGGCATCATAGAGGCTCTTGCATGTCTCAGTGTACATCTGTTGTTGTTTTTTTCTCATTTTATTGCCTATTCTGGGCCCCCTGGTAAGGCTTCTTTGTGCTCTGAATCATTCAGAGATGGCCAGACAGAACAGATGTGGTTTGGCTTTTTTTCTTCTTCTTTTCTTTGGGAAAAAGGTAGGATGGTAGAAGAAGATATCTAAATCAAATATCAGAACTAGAATAGTAGTAGAAAATAAAACCAGTGCTATTTGAGGCTATTCTCTACCATATTTATTTTAGCGTATTTACCTCATGCATCTTGTATTACGTAAACAATAACATTTGTATTTAGTAGATGATTTCTTATAAATAATTTGTAAATAGTAAATAGTCCGAGGGATATGTGTGTGTATATCCACCTTGAAACTTGAGCTGTCTGTTAGCTTAATAGTGATAGCAGCAGATTCCAGAAACTGATGCTGGAAAAGCTGTTGTGACACACTGGACTGCAGACACATAAGTTCCATTCCTTTTGCTTCAAAACACAGATTTCTTTTTAACCTTCCCACTCGTAGGTTAAGAACAGCTTACTCTTACTTTTTCACACTTTGATTCTTCTTCCCAATACCCCCATTTAGAGTTTGATGAGGTACAGTCTAGTATATTTGTGTAAGTTTATATTTTGCCACGTGCACACATTTGTTTTGCATCAAGCATGTGTGCATGAGACACTCAGTCACTGTGGAAGGGAACAAAGAGGACCTCCTTGCCCAAATGCAGCTCGAGGTCCTGTTCCCGTCGAGTGAATGACTGTTAATTCAAAACCGTGAGACTCATATGTTGTAAAACGTGCCGTGAAGGTGACCGAGGTGCCCAGGTTTGCTGTCGTATGTTATGCTTAGCCGAGGAAGGGTTGAGTGGATGTTAAGATCTCTCTGAAGAGTTGAGTCACAGGTACTACTGACTCCTGAGGGCAAAGAGAAGGGCAAAGAGAAGGGCAAGCCAGCCTATTGTATGCGTCTGTGAATGAGAAGCTGAGCTAGAACTAATGCTGACTGAAGCCTTCTTGTTTAGGATTCTCCTGGCTCCTTTGGAGGACTTAAATTTTTTGACTCTCAGGTCCTTGCCCCTCTCCCTCAAATCACTTAGGTGAGACGCTGGTGCAGGTCCTTCACCTTAGCTAAAGTCAACACTTTAGCTACACCTTAGTTTAGTCAACACCTTAGCTAAAGTCAACATCAGGTCATCGCATGCACCTCCCTTTGGCGACCCTCTTCTATAAACAGGAACAGGAATTCTTGCTACTGGATCCCTTTCATCGGGCGTCTTAGACTCACTGAATGAAAAGCCCTGTAAGGAGGAGATGCAGCCC
Source organism: Mesoplodon mirus (assembly GCF_964341445.2). Lineage (NCBI taxonomy): Eukaryota > Metazoa > Chordata > Mammalia > Artiodactyla > Ziphiidae > Mesoplodon > Mesoplodon mirus. The sequence goes on along the minus strand of NC_138983.1, from coordinate 137,325,425 downwards.
TAACAATAACAATACAATCGTGATGGCTATTTTGGGCAGGAGCAGCTCTGTGCCGCTCTTGATCTCCATCGACGTCTGCCATTCTTGCCCTGCCATCACCTTTCAGACTTCCTATTCTTAGAATCATCTGTGAGCCCTGGGCTTGGGGGATTGCAGCCCCCAAAGCTGGAATGCCTAGCTTGAGTGGAATGCAGACTGTCTGGCAGAGTGGAGGTTAAATAAAGTTTGCGTTGGCAGCCCCCTCTGCTCTTGGATGGGCGACAAGTAGCTCGGGTTGAGAGTGGTGGCATGAGCTGCATGTGGTGCGGTACCAAATAGAGTCTTCTGTGCGTGAGTAACGTGGCTGATGGTTCATTCATCACAGCCACAGCCATGCCAGTCTCAAAATGGGACCTACTAAGGAGGCCTCTGCAGTCTTAAACCTCAGCTAGTGACCGTATCACTCTGAAAAAACGCAGAGACAAGTAAAGAATTAACGTTGAAACGCCTTGCAGGAACTGCAGGTTAGGCATACCTGCCCCCTCAGAGTTACTGACTCGTTTTTGAAAGCAAGACAAAGGGGTAAATTTTCACTGTAATAAGAACAATTGCCAGTCAATCAACAAATTTTTCACCTTGGGAAATTTTTGTTATGGGGAACTCTTGTGGTGCTTACAATTTAGTTGGAAAAGTCAAGCTGTAGACACGAGAAAATAATTTATGTTCCAAAGTGAAATTCTGGTGCTAAATCTGTGTTCTAGAACTGAGTGCCAAAGGAGACCTGAGGAGAGAGAGCATTTCTGGCTGGAATGCTCTGGAAGGATTTCGTGGAGGAGGTGGAGTTTGAACAGGTTTTGCCAAAGGGACAGATTTCTGTTACTGGAACGGAGAAGGCCTGGTCTGTAAGGAGCAAAGGGCAGACGAAGGGAGTCCTCAGGACAGGTCCTGGGGGCTTGAAGAGCAACTGGATACGGACAGGGTGGCCAGGGAGAGGGATTTGTATAAAATCAACCAAACCCTGCACTCTGAAGGCTGTGTGTACACGTTACCGAGAAGTTCTGGTGCTTTCCACTGGGGGACAGTTGGAAAGGTGCAGCCTTCCCCAGAGCCAGAGGCCCCTTTCATGTTCTGTTCTAAAGCCCCTAATACTACACGTGCCTCATAGCAGAGCTCAGTGAATAATTATGAGAGTATTATTAGTCATCTTCAAATTCTGTGATCCCAAGTGGTTGATTGGCTTGGTTTCACCCGTGAGAGTCGGTGCTCACTTGGCTTTGCTCTGTTCTGATTGCTCACATGACTCACGCCTCGCTGCATCCTTTCCTCCAGGTTGACCTGACCCTTCTGTCTTCAACCACAGGTGGCTAGAGGTGCAGGTAGCTACTCTGACGTGTCCTCAGCGCTGGGTGCAGTACCTCCGGCTTCTTCAGGAATCCATCTGGCCTGGCGGGCTTTTGCCTGAGTATCCTCGACCCGTAAGGACCCAGGAGCAGAAGGCAGCTGCTGAGAAACAGGCCTTGCAGAGCCTGATGGGAGTCCTGCCAGGTGACTGGACAGTGAGACTGATTATGCCAATAACTGTTCCTTCCCCTCCTGCTTCACCACCATTACCTACACCCTTCCCTGTTTTTTAAAAGGGCCTTGACTGTGGCTGAACTCAAAAATTTGTTGACCCCCCATTTCTGAGGCTAACAGGAAAATGGTCAGGACTTCCAGGGATGCTGAGGGAATGGGCAGGCTCACTTTCAGGCAGGTCTCTTCATTTTCCCACCAGATGAAGACTTCCTGGTCTCTGCCAACTTATGGCATTTTGGACCAGGGAAGAAAATGATATAGGTCCTGCAGAAGCTGAGCTTGGTAGCTTGGGGCCAGTGAGTGAAGTGTATGGTCCTTAGCAGTAGATAAAAACAAACTGAAGAAGGTTTTTTCCCTTTGCTTTATATGGTTTTTTGGGAGGGCAGGGAAGGCAGTTTGTTGCCTGTGGTTGTGCTGGGGGAAGCAGGGTACAGTAGTGAACTCTTAGCCTTGGACAGTGTTACTCACTCTTAGTAACCTCTGTTCTCCAACCTAAACTGTTGTATCAGAAGTGCCTGCACTTTAGTGACGGGTTACCAAATTGTTTCTTGAGGCCCATTCTAATTTAGATAGGTAAAGTTAAGAAACATGTTTCTTGGCTTTTCCCTGTTTGCTGATGACTTTAGCTTGGCTGTGTGGTTCAGAGGTGTGCCAGAAGTACCCAGTATGATTAAAGACAGCAGATATCTTGAGGAGACAAACCCCTTAGAAGCTAAAGCTTCAGCGGTGACACTAAAACCACATCTGTTTTTCCTCTTCAGATATCGTCGTAGAAATCCTTGGGGTGAACAAATGCCGGCTGAGCTGGAGTCTTGTCTTAGAGTCACTGCAGCAGCCCCTCATCAACCGGTAGGCACGGCTGAAGCCGCCTCTGGTCTGAGGCACCTCGGGTTTCTGGGTGAACAGCCTCACTGAGAGGGACGGCGCTGCAGTCTCTCCTCGCCCTGGGCCCTGGGCCCTGGAGTGTGATGACCAGGCCCACACACACTGGGTAAAACCCACTCCGCTGGCCCCTGAGCAGGTGTCAGGTGGTCGGAAGCCAGTGGGACCAGCCACTGTTTGCATTTGGAAGAACTCGATGCAGGCCCCGACGTGAGCTACTGAAAAGGCCCTGTCAGCCCCCAGGCCTGTTCTTCCTGACACCTGCCTGCCCCTGTGAGCATCTCGAGAACAGCCCTTGGCCTGGGCAGCACTTTCAGCGTGGGTCTTTGCCTGATGTGAGGTCGACAAGATGATGAGTTGGCCTCTGACAAGGGGACCAGAAATGCTGGTGCACCCTCCTTGAATAGTACAGAGAGGTCAGTGGTTCCCTGGCTGGTGCCTTGGGGTGGAATCTTTTGCACGTGTTGAGTGCTTGTCCACTCCCCTCTCACGCCCCCGTCCTGCAGCACGCCGTGTCTGTTAACTGTCGCACCCCAAGGCTCCTGGCTTTACCTCATCACAGGTAACCTGAAAATTCTTAGTAAGTTGTTATCACAGGGATTTTTCCCTCCCTTAGAGTTCTTCAGAGCAGTGCCAGTGTGCTGATGTAGCTAGCTATAAAGCAATGCGGAATTTCCTAACATCCAGTCTCAGGTACCATCTCCACATTTACTGGGGTCATAGCCTTTATGAGTTCAACAGACTTTTGTTTCATGGCAGAGGCTTTGTCCAGCTGTTGATGTTTGGAGTCCACTAAGGATATCAGTAGAGGGGAAAGGGAGAGGGAAGATAAATGTCATAAACAGGATCTGGTGTCTCTAGACGGAGCCAGACCCTCCTCTAAGTTGTTTTGTTCATTTGTTTCAGGCATTTGATTTACTGCCTTTGGGACATCATCCTGGAATTCTTGGATCTCAGTGCCTCTGCTGAGGAGTCCGCCATAACCAGCTCTGCTGCAGACACCCCAGGCAGCCCCAAGAAGATGGGCATCTCCCCTTAGCCGGAGGTTATTTCACCCATTTCTTCGAAGGTTAGGAAGGGAGCATTACTCTGCCACCCAGAGACCAGTCAGAAGGGCTGTGCCTCTGGAACTGGGCTGTGGCTCAGAAGGCCTGGGGTCTCAGTGGCACAGTTCTCCCCCAACTTACACTCCATTTGTAGCAGGCAGTGAGGGGGTATATGTACCAGTTGCATGCATACCCATTTCCATGCCTCTTTGGTGGTGTTTGGACTGTTGCTGGTGGGTGGATCCTGCTTCCTTTGGAAAAGGAAGCTGTGAGGTAGAGAAATGAGCCCCTTTTGCCTCTCCTTTGCCCTCCTCCCTAAGGTTGTTTGCCGACAGCCTGGCCCCGTGCACACGTGTGCCTCACCCACCAGTGCAGGCTCTAGGTAGACCAGGAGAAAAACCATAGCCAGATTTTCTTAGAGGAGAAGACAATCTTCTGAGTTCTCTTTCCCACCAGGAAACTGAAAATTCATTCGGGACCACTCTTGAAAGCCAGACCCCTGGTCCTACCTAGCTTGCCAACAGCCCCGCAAGAGAGAGGGAAACCTTTCTCAAGGCACTCCTTCCAGCACATCGGCCCCGTAGAGGGTGTCACTGCAGGCTTTCTCCCTGGGTGGCTGTAGTCTTCCTGTCCCAAAGACCTCAGCACAGACTGACAACACTTCTGGTAGATCCACCCGACCCTCCATACCCTCTCCTGAAAGCTGCACCGCAGGTTTTCTTTACTAGCTTTCTAACCCCCTCCCCAAGAGCAAGTGAGTTTTGACCTTTGTGGCCTCCCCTGTCTTTCTTCAACCCAGTCGCATGGCAAGTTGCACATTCAGCCCAGAGAGCTGCCCGAGGGAAGGGAAGCACTTGCTTCTTGGCTGAGAACGCCCAGAGGAGGGAGGGTTCTCTCTCCACAAGTCTCTGGCAGGGATCTTTAACTCTAAACCAAGAACATTAGCAGCTTACCCAGAAACAGCTTTGTACTTCCTGTTCCTTCAGGATCTAATTAGTCTTGAAGAGCACGAGTGGTGAAAGCAAAGGCATGGCGTCCATTAGAAAGACAGACAATTCGCAGAAATTGGTGGAAGGAAAGGAGGGACAGAGAGCCAGGAGGCAGGCGCTGCACATAGGTCTCGCCGCGGGGGGTTCGCCCACCCTCGTCCCTTTAGCTTGTGCTCGCGGGGGAGTGCCTGCTGCCACTGAACTGGGACCCTTCCACTTGGAGGAGGGTCTTGGGGTTGGACTGGTGAGAAAAGGGTGGGTCTAGGACAAGCGTCAGAGTTCTCTTAGATTAAAACGTCTCACGGGAGAAAGCTGTGAAATCTTTCTGCTTCCCTGCACCCCACCCTGGAAGGCTTTTAACCATCAAACATGTCGTGAGGTAATTGGGGGCTTTACTGTTAGTGCCTAAAGGCAAGGGGATGAATAAGGTCATGTCACTTGGTTCCTTCTGCCTTAAAAAGTTGATTGTTGGGCTTCCCTGGTGGCGCAGTGGTTGAGAGTCCGCCTGCCGATGCAGGGGACACGGGTTCGTGCCCCGGTCCGGGAAGATCCCACATGCCGCGGAGCGGCTGGGCCCGTGAGCCGTGGCCGCTGAGCCTGCGCGTCCGGAGCCTGTGCTCCGCAGCGGGAGAGGCCACAGCAGTGAGAGGCCCGCGTACGGCAAAAAAAACAAACAAAAACCAAAACAAAAAAGTTGATTGTTACAGTCACTTTCTGGCTCCAGAGTTCTCAGAGCGTCTCCCACCCGGGGCACTCACAGGAGAAGCCGCTCAGCATTTCTCCCTGTGGTAAGTGTGTGCAGGGTGAGGGACTGCAGGGGGCCCAGCGACACTGCACCGCCCCTCCCTCCCTCCGCCAGGGCCAGGGTGCTCTCCAGGAGAGGCTCTGCTGCCCGTCTCTGCCCGTGCTTTGCTCTCGTGTGTACTTGCCACCTATACTGCTTTGAATCTCTGCTACTGGTTCTGGCTCAGATATGACACAAAACCAGTACACAAGCTGACACACCGTTAAACCCCTATAACGGTAAATTCTAAGCAATCTTCTGATACTTCCAGCCCAAAGAACACTTCCTTGTATTTCGTGTTCTATAAGAGACCCCACCTCCATACTCTCTGCCCCAAAAAGATCAGCTGTCTGCAGACCCTCCTTCTACCCAGAAGGGAAATAATGGATATCGTCAAGGAAATAATCAAACCCCATCTGGCTCTGAAACGACCTCCCGTGTTTAGGTAGTAGGTTCAGACCACGAGGGAGATAAGCATTTGGGAGCGAGCCACGGGTCTCAGGAAAAGATACTCCAGCTGAGAGAGTGAGTGATGAATGAAGAACTGGACCTACACTAACCTGGAACATCCGTGGTTCCCCGTTCGCCCTGCCCAGCCCCTCCATTTCCAGCTTCCACTCTTCCTTTCCTCGTGGCACCCAGCAACAGTTGTTAGGTCCTGGGCGGAGTAAAAATAGGTGTCAACATGGTCCCTGGCTATATGAGTTAGGTTGCTTTAGACTGAAATTAAATTACTAGAAGCATTTATTGTCTTCCCTCAGATCAGTACCTGAGTGGGTGAGGCCCAGGGGTGGATGGATTCAGCAACTCTGACCTCATAGAGGGCCCAGATTCTTCCCATCTTTTTACTTTGCCCTTGTAAACATGCTAGCTCGTCCTCAGACCGCCTATCTTCATAGTTGCTGCGGTTCAGGGCATCACATTCACATATAACAATATCCATGCAAGAACGGGGGCGTCTCTCCCATGTTTTCTTCTAAAGAATGAGGACACCGTTTTCCAGAAGCCCTCCAAGACTGCTCTTCTCCTGACTCGGCCAGAACTGCCCGCCCCTGAGCCAGTGCCCTGACATTGAGGACGTGTGACCACGACTGGTTCGTAGTAGTGTTTGTCGCCCAGAGAGGAGGTCACTCTCCAGGAAGGTTAGATACCTGAAAAAATAATTAGATGTTAGCAAGGAAGAAGCAGAGAAAGGGTGTTGATAAACAGGGTCAGGTGCAGGGGCCAACCTGCCAACATCACCAAAGTCCCCGGTGCTCTAAAAATAACAAACCAGCTAAGGGTAACGTTTGCGGAAGGTGCCATGTGAAGCACTTCACGTACGTTACCTTACGTAACCCACACATCAGCCCTGTAAGGTAGTTCTACTCTCTGTCCCCATTTTATAAGGGAACATGAGGCACAGAGAGACGTGACACTTGAGGGAAATGGCAGAGCTGAGATACAAATCTTGTCAGTCTGCCCTCAAGCCCACACACATAACCATTGTGCTAATCTGCCTTTCTTCTTACAAAGCAAAATAAGACGGGTTCCCACTTTGAAGGAGCCTATGGTCTAGTAGACATCTGTGGTAAAGGGCCAGGGAACACATATTTTAGGCTGTGTGGCCACATGGTGGTCTCTGTTGCAGCTGCTCAGCCCTTCCACTGTGGTGTGAAAGCAGCCACAGGCAATGCGTATTCAGATGACCGGCTGTGTTGGCATAAAGCTTTGTTCACACAGAGGGCGGCCGGCTGCGTTTAGCCCAGGAGTAGTTTGCAGCCCCCTCGTCCAGTGAGAACAGTGCTTACTGAACCTGAGTGTGTGCGTGAGCGACCCGGCGCCCTGGTAAAGGCCTAGCGAACTGCATTCTCACAAGCTCCCAGACGTAGCCAGTGAGAATGCAGGCCTTCAACCGCACCTCAAGTATCAGGGGCTTAGGACTCGGACGCCACCTCCAACTGGGTGCAGCTAATACGCACCACTAAATATACAGGAGGGGAACTTAATTGAGGCTGGGGAGCCAGGGAGAGCCTGAGGTGATGACATCTGAATTGACTTCTAAAGGATTAACAGGAATTAGCTGGTGAAGGAATGGGGGGGTGTCCAGGTGCGGGCACAGTGAACCAGGTGGGCAGAGGTACGGAGAGTAGACCGCGGCATACGCATCCTGTCCGGCCTCACTTATCTGAGGCGCCCCGAGTGGCCAGGCCCACAGGACAGATGGAATGGCGGTCGAGGGCCAGGGGTGGCCGTGTAGCGGGCGTGGAGGTTCCGCCTCACAAGAGGACGCAGGTTCCGCCTCACAAGAGGACGCAGGTTCCGCCTCACGAGAGGAAGCAGTCCTGGAGACCCGTCTACACCAGTGTGTGTGACCCTGCTGAACTGCACACTTGCAAGTGGCCGAGACGCCACATTTTGCGTGTAAGTTACAGCAATCCAGAAATTTTAAAGACAGCTGCGTGCGGCCCAGCACAGGGCCAGCCCGGTGTGTGGGGAGGGAGGGGCGAGAGCCGAGGCGGGAGCCCCGCGGGGTCAGGCGGAGGGGGCCTGTGGGCACTAGGGCCCGGCAGGTGAGGGACCTCGGTGGGTTCCCTCTGCACGGCGGGGGTCAAGGAAGAGTCCCCCTGAGAGCGTCTCTCATCTGCAGGCCTGCTGCCTGGAACGGGGGGCTCGACCACACGCGCGCGAACCGCCGGCCTGGTCCTGCCCCTGGGACTCGGCTCCTGCCTCAGCCCCTCCTGACCCCCTTGCTCCCTCCCAGCCTGTTCCCGCCGCTGCCTGCATATGAGGTGGTGGAGTCCTCGCCCTGCCACCTAGTCGCCTCTGAGGATGCCATGTGCTTGGGTAACTCACCTGCACCGAGACTCAGGTCTCTAGTAGAAAAAGGGGCGAAAACGTTACAACCCTTTTGAGAATCGATCGAGATCACGTGTAAGAGCAGGTTTGTCAAGCGCCGGCGCCCTGCTGGGACGCAGCGGAGCCATTACTGGCCCCTCCTCAGCTCCTGATGGAGCCCTGGAGCAGCCTGGCTCCGGGCCCCCGGCGGCCGCGCTCTGGCCGGCCCCCGCCGCCGCGGCCCGGGAGCCTGCTGTTGCTCCTCGCCGTCCTGCGCGCTGCGGGGAGATGCGCTTTCTGAGGGTGAGGACGGGAGGGCTAGCCAGCCCTGCGGGCTGCAGACGGGAGCAGGAGCCGGGAAGGAGCCGTAACGGGGGGGAAGGGAAAGCATGATGCTGCTGCGCTCATTGAAGCCCCGCTGGGCGGGCTCCGCCGTAACGCGGCTCCTCTGTCCCCTTTCCACCGGGAGAGCCAGACGTCACAGGGCAGCGCTTGCTTGCCCTGCCTTGGCGGGCCAGAGAACAAAGCGCCGAAGGCGGGAGGGTTTCCAGCCAGCAAGCCTCCGTCGCTCCTCTGTGGCGTAAAGGGTGAGGAGGCCAGTGCTGCTCGGGAGAGAGCCCGTGAGGGGCGGCTACCCCAAAACGCCCCTCCCGCACCCTGAGACTGGTCTGCTACTCCGCAGTGCACAGAGACGGCAGGGTCTGGTTTTCTTAAAAACAGGCAGGAAAACACGAACCCGGAAGAATGTGTCAAGCAAGAAACAAGTGAAAATCATCATAACGTTTCCCTGCCGTGAGCCAGGCGCAGCGGGGTTGAAGCAGAGGCAGCACGAAGCGGTGGAGGAGGTTCGGGCGCCAGCAGCCCCCGTGGCACGTGCGCTGCGCTCTTCTCAGATTCGCTGAGCCCTCCTGCCGCGTCCCGCGCGCTCCCACCTGTCTCTGGTCTGAAAGTACCTGTGAACTCGGCTTTTCTGGAAGTGCACGCAAGCAAGTGATAGGATACAGAGAACTACTCCTGGCTTTGATGTCTTCACCAGCAGGACAGAGTCTGGTTTCCCCACACATCTTGATACTGCAGACCTCACCCACAGGCGCTTGCTTCTCTAGGGGCCACTGTTTCTGGGTGTGGAGGGCTGGAGGGGAATGAAAGAAAAGTGATAGAATCAAGATCCAAACTTAGCAAACATTTCCTAAGTGACATTATCTACTCATTTTAATCCCAGATAGGCCTCTTTCTCACCAATGTTCGTTTAGGAAATGCAAGCTAATTTTAGTGTTAAAGTGTCATAACAGTTAAGGAGGTAAATCTGCGGCTTATGTATAAATAATCCACACTTTGACTTTTTCTCAATTGAAGTATAGTTGATTTACAATGTTGTGTTAGTTTCAGGTGTACAGCAAAGTGATTTGGTTATACGTATATATGTGTATATCCATTTTTTATGTTTCGATTATTTTCATTATAGTTTATTACAAGACATTTAATATAGTTCCCTGTGCTATACAGGAAGTCCTTGTTGTTTATTTTACATGTGGTCACGTGCACACTTGGACTTTTTTTTCTTCCCCATATGTTCCCTGTTACTGTTGCACTATATTATTATGACCAATGGAGAGTGGGTCATACTTACTTCCAGACACTTGGATTAATCAATGGGGGATAAAGACCAAGACAGATAAACACAAAAGTCTGAGGTTGCAGATAAAGGCACTATCGTGACCACAGAAGCTGTGACTTCTCTGTGCTGGGTGTAGCATTGTGTGGTGATCTGTAAGCTCGGGGCATCAGCCCTTTTGCCTGTGCCGCTTGATAAAGAATCATTCTGCCCTTGTAGCTGTCAGAAAGATTTACCATGATTTAGCAAAATGTCTGCATTTCATTTCATATCTTGCCATTAGGGAGGACAGACCTTATTGAGGAAAAAACCAGCCCTTTCTTTAGAGTTTATATCCTTTACAAATGCATGGAGTCCAAATTCAACAAAGTGATGGCAAACCAGATTCTTTCCAGAACCGTGAGAGCACCGTTCATTAAGGCTTCATGTGTCTCTAGGAGAATCATGTGGGCTTGGTTGGCAGTAGGACTTTTACTTGGGGACAGAATGTATTATGGAGTTGGTTTAGCCAGGAAGTTGGATGAGATAGTTTCACAGAAGTCTAGGGGCTTGTATTCTGCTCTCTCCTGCTTCTGTCCTTTGGCCCGTGCTCTCTCTCCAGGTAGATTCCCTTCCTTCCTCCAGCTGTGCGTGGGTGGGCACCCTCTATCTGTCAGAGCCATTCAAGTTCAACCTTAAAGCTTTATCTGATGGTGCCACTCAGAGTTATCTATCAACACGCTGCCTCTCAGGTCCTTGTGCACACATGTGGGGTCTTCAGCAAGAGGTTATAATTCTTCAAGGGCAACGAACGTTGTATCTGTTCTACTCCCGTTATACCCCGGTGCCTTCTCAACCCTTTTATCTACCTAGTGCAAAATAAATACCGAAGCTCGTTTAATTAAAGACTATTATGCTTATCGACTCTTAGGAGGTAAAGTATGTGAATAAGTTGACTGAAAGAAGAACTTGCTGGGGACAAAAGATGGAGAAAGGGGTGAGGCGGAGCCAGGTTTTCCTGTTTGGGACCTTATATCTTTATTCTAAAGCAAATATCAAATGAAAGAAGTTCATTTTTCTATTGCCAAAACCCACACAGTTTTATAAGAGTGCTGTTTGCCATCTAAGTATGTAGGCCGTAAGGTTCTAAACTATATGCTTTTTAAAGAAAATTGGTCCTGATTTGAAAATGGTTTCTAAAATGATCCAGCCATAAAAACACCCAGCGTGCCCTGTTTACTTTCCAAGTCCCCCACCTTCACCTACTCTTTACCTCACTGAGATCATAAGACAAAACAAAAATCTGCCTGCAAGAAATATTCTCTACTTCTTCCTGCCCCAGACACAAATTTGTAAGGAATGCAGTTTCCATGAGGAGAAAGACAACTTTCTCTCCCATTTGCTTTCTGGAAATCCTTTGGTCCCAGATCCAAAATTCTCTGTTTCACACCTTCTCTAATAGTTTAAGTCATGTCTAAGATACGGCAAGGAAAACTCTTCAAAGACACAGTAATAACCCTGAAGAAAAGGAAACCTAGCATAAATGCCTCTTCACTCTCACAGGTGTTTGCTATCTTCCCCACCAAGTTTGCTGCTGCAACTATTTGCCCAAACACAGATCAAAACTGGACAGCTGCCATCAGAATGAAAACTTAGGAATCTAAGACATCCAAATTAGCTGCAGGTCAATATGAAAGTCGCCTGCTGTTTCTGGGCCCCAGAAGGAGCCTCCAGGCCATGACTTGAAAGAGGGCAAGTGCAGGTAAAGGAGGAAGAAGTTCAGTCTGAGAATTAAGACAGTGATGCATTTCGTGAAAAGTAGGAAGCTCTAGACAATGTAGTGCTTGGGTCATATATTATGTTAGAGTCGGCCCACGGAAGAAGGATCTCATCTGCTGTGGAACGAAGTCCATTCCTGTGCCAGTGCACATTTGCACAACACATGATGTGGAATAGTCTCTGGAGCCAAGATTGGTTGTGTATCCACCCCGGGGCAGGTTGGTCAGTCTCCAGTGTAAACCTCCTTGGGATTAAGCACTTATTCCAGTGTAGAACACTAGGTAATTAATACCAGATCCCTTCCAGACAGCTTTGTATATCCTGCATATGGGTGAGGACCCAGAAAGTTTCCTTTGCAACGATCTGTTTGGATGAGATAGAAGCTGTTGTTTGAATGTTTGAAACAGAATTTGCCCCCATGTACAGGTGTGTGCCTTGCACAGATATGGGCTTGTGAG